>NC_090447.1:1319702021-1320005051 GCF_031143425.1 Pleurodeles waltl
TAAGCAAGCCCCTATACCATGCTGCTCCCTGCTGATAACGGGCTAAAGCTAGAAACACATGCACTGGGATATACAGCACTTGCTGCCCCTACGGAGGTGAAAGACTTTTTGACTTTCTGAACGGACCACAAATTCGCCGGCATTTATCATGATGCATTGGGGTTGGACTTTGTTGCTGGAGTAAAGGCAGCGTGCTCCCTTTCTTTGTAATTTTGTCTTTAAGAGGGCTCCCTTGAGCCACGGCTGACAAGCCTTGGGAGGCATATGTGTACCATGAGTGGTACATAAACCCAAGAAGACATTTGGCGGCATTTCAAGCAAGCCCCTGTACCATGCTGCTCCCTGCTGATGACGGGCTAAACCCAGACACATGTGTACAGGGATATACAGCACTTGCTGCACCTACAGAGGTGAAAGACTACTACTTTCTGAATGAACCAGGAATTCGACTGCATTTATCATGATGTATTGGGGTTGGACTTTGTTGCTGGAGTGTAGGCAATGTGCTCCCTTTCTTGTAATATGATATATATATAAATCTATATCAATATAATCCTGGACCCTTCTAATCAATTGCTGAAAGTAATTCTTCAATATACATGGACTACCAAGACCAGCATGCCTTTGGAATGTATGTATTATAAAGTAGAAACTGATGAGAGACAACTTTATCAGTGATCCAAGACCCCAGTGGTCGAAATGGGTCGGTGGTGGGAGCACAAGCACTTTTGAAATAAAATGGAGCTACAATAATTGGATCCTAGAGCGCAACGCTTTATTTTCTTTGGACTCAATGTTTTTGGAGGTTTCACCACAACCCCAGTGGTTGCACTGGCAGTCAGAGCACGCCGGCTACATGGTGGAGCTTTGTTGCAAAAATAGACTTAGCCTGCAGCGCCTGATACCAGCACTTGTACATTGAAGGAAGTGGGCCTCATGAATGGCAGAGGCTGCGGAAATATAAAAGGATAACTACTGCACCACTACAGCAAAGCGGCATGCTGAACAACGTTTTTGGCCTCAGTCAACACATACGGAAAGAGAAGAGGTAGACTGACGTCCAGATGGGGCCGGAGGACGCTGACTGAATGGGAGTCTCATTCCCGAGAGGTACGTGGTTGATAGTTTGTAGCATTACGGTGTAGAACGAGCAAAAAACTATGGTTACATGGTATCGATGCAGTCTCATCGGGACCTGGATCCTAGGAGCTAACAATACAATATAAATAGCTAAAAAGGAGCAGTGTTCGCACCAACATGAAAATTAATTTGAATATTTTTAAACAGGACGGAAGGGCCATAAAATGTGTTTGAATGATGGAGTTATACAATAACAAGGGGGTTTAAATTTGGGCTTGAAACTTGAGCATGTACAAACAGCTGAAAAAACAGCTTGAGAGAACTAACAAGACATATAAAGATACGTAAAGGTGCAAATGTATTAATTAAAAAAACGGTATTTATTGTGAGGTTGCCAAAATATATAAAATACAAACTCAGTGAGCACTAAATAAATTGGCTCAATTACGAACGCGCAACAGGAATTAGAACCATTAGTGGCCGGAGGTTAATTAGCCTCCAAAACTGAACACGTGCACTACAGGCAAAGGTCGACACTAACGACTATCATAATAAAGGTGGAATAGAAAAAACAAATACCGATGAACACAGAGGCACATAAGAGTCAGAAGACACACAGCAAATTATGAATGTTGTAATGTATAAATTAAATCTTGGAAGGACAAATTAAGTGAAAGAGTGAATTTCAAAAGTTGTAAAGCAAATACAAGGAACGCAGCTGTTCCCACATTACACTATTTACTGGAGTGCAAGCAATGTCCCTAACCAACCGTTTTTGTCTCATAGTATCAGCTTATTGCAAACTGGGAAGGGTGTGATGTACAAGTCAAATCCTGAAAGGGCAAATATAGTGAAAGTGTGAAAATCGACTAGGGCGATACGTTTTGAAAGTTTCCAAGTGAATGTAAAAAAATGCAGCTGTTCCCATATCAAATGAACTAGAATACAAACAACATCCATAACATCAGCGACAAAGTTGACATTACAGTAGCACCCCATGTGATTTTGGAAAATAGACACTTTTTTTTCATAAAATAATTAACTGCATTGGAATAAACTAAAGCTAACATTGGAGACGAGAGCAGCAAAAAGAAAGGAATAGGTGGAACACCTTTTTAATAAAACCAACATAACACCAAAGATAGGAAAAAACAGGATAGGCAATAACAAAGGCAATGTGCAAACATTAAAACAATTGTTTTGGCACTTGGAAAAGCTTTTAAAAAAGAAATCACAAAAAGCGGGGAAAGTCATAACACTAGAAAAGTACATTGAAGTAGGAAGAGTCCAGAGGGGCCTGAGGATATTCACTTTAGCTAGCCAACCTGATACTAAACATGAGTGAATCTGATGTAGAAGGGAGTGAAAAGGAACAATTGGAGACTAAAAATACTACTAGAACAACATTTTTTCAGAAGAAACGCAAATTCTGTATATCGATCAACAAACTCCATGGACCAAAGGAGTAAGTGGGGGACGAGGAAGAGGTTGTCCACTAGCAGAAGACATCGGAGGAGGCGAAGAGGCAAAGGGAGGAAACAAGTATCAATTACGTCAAAGACAAAAGCAGAGGTGAAAATGGAGAACAATCTGGTAGTCAATCTATCCAGTTAAGAACTAACGGAAGATGAAAAGAGCCTATTGAACAATAGGCTCTCCTTCTGTCCGGAAACATATTGTAACCACACAGAATTGAAAATAGACCTTTACAAATTCGTGAGAAAAATAAAATTGGCCAAATGTTTTGCTAAAAAGAAAAAGACAAATACAACAAGAGGACTGTCAAACATGCAAGAAAGTAACTTCACTATAGAACAAATACAGGATCTCAAAACCTGGTTTGATTTAATGTTCAATCTAGAGAATAAGGAACTATCGGAAACTCAAATTTTAGAAATGTTGGAAATCAAAACAGATGAACCCACATACAGTACTCTTAAACCTCACTCTAAATTTTGCCTGGTATTGAGTCTTGGAAAGAAAATTGATGTATTTTATGATCTGGTAGCTAAGGACTTAGACAATTTGAGGAATAACCACCATGGTAGAAAGAAAGATAAATTAATGCTAAAAGAACGCAAACCTTTGAACCACTGAATGTCTGTGTACCCAATTGAGATAAAAGAGGCAGACAAGGGAGGTAATATTGCGGTGTTGGACAAAAAGAATTACAAACAAGAATTATACAGACAACTCAATAACACCATGAACTATCAAAAGCTAAAAGTGAATTCCATTGGAGACCACATTAAAGCTCTGGATAAGATGTTGAAATCATGGTGCAATGAGACACTGATCACTGAGGAGGAATATCATTTCCTCATGAATGAATTCCTTACTATACCAACCATATATTTTCTTCAAAAAATACACAAATTGTTGAATAATCCACCGGGCAAGCCCATCATTTCAATCTGTGGTTCATTATATGAAAACCTGTCATTGTATATCGACTACTACCTGGTTCCGACATTAAGCTCATATGTGAGGGATACAGGAGACTTTTTAAGAATGTTGACGAATACCACATTGCATAATGAATACTTATTGACAACAATAGATGTGGTCTCATTGTACACTTCAATTAGACATGACATGGGTTTATGCAATAGAATACTTCTTGAAACAATGCAATATACAAGAACTGCAGCATTGAAGGATGGTATTATCCAAGATATGCCTAACAAATAACATGTTCTTGTTTAGTTATAAACTGTTTTTACAGACACACGGGACAGCAATGGGAGTTTCCTTTTCTCCAAGCTAAGTCAATCTCACCATGGGTTAGTGGGAGTGGGAAGTGGCTTGAAGAGAAGAAAATGACCGCTGTATGGACAAAGTGGTATTGTGACTCAGATATATAGATGATTTGTTTATCATTTGGCATGGACCTGAATTGGAATTTCAGGACTTTTTCACCATATTGAATAGCAGTGAAGTGGGCCTTTGATTCACATGTAAAATGAGTAAAACTGAAATAGAATTCTTGGACATTAAAGTATATGTACACGTTGACAACTTGGGAACAACCATGTTTCGAAAACCTAGCTCATCGAACAGTATTTTACATGGAAGCATTTTTTACCCATAAAATCTGATTAAGAGCATACTTTATGGTGAGTTCATAATAGTAAGGGGGAACTGCTTGAATGATAACATGATGTAACATTTTAAAGATGTACAACTAAGATTTAAAAAGTTACGCTACAGTAAATGGCCCATAAAGCAAGGGGCAAATAAAGTGAAAAATCTTTTGAGATTTGAAACATTAATACCAAGATGAAAAGAAGGATTGGATGAAAACAAAGCACAAACAATAAGAATGATTAATGACATATAACCAAGAACATAAAGAATCTGAAAAATTTGGGAGAGACATTTGAATCTGTTGACAAGAGACCCAGATGTGGGACCACTGTTAGGTATGAAGTCTAGCATTATGTATACGAGAGCCCCTTCTATAAAAGATAAACTGGTGAGAAGGCATTTTATTGGTCAAACAAAGAAAACCTGGTTGGAATATAAGTGTGAGGATTT
Organism: Pleurodeles waltl; assembly: GCF_031143425.1. Taxonomy (NCBI): domain Eukaryota; kingdom Metazoa; phylum Chordata; class Amphibia; order Caudata; family Salamandridae; genus Pleurodeles; species Pleurodeles waltl. The sequence continues at coordinate 1,319,706,639 of NC_090447.1, forward strand.
TTGTGAAATGTTTGAGGTGCAATGCATGTTGCATAGGAAAAAATAGGAATGAAGTGAAAGACACCCTTGGACGAACATACAAAATCTATCAAAAAATTACATGTGAGATGACCTATGTTGTCTATGAATTAAAATGTATATGTGGATTAAAGTATGTAGGTAACACAGTATTGTTCTGCTTTCCATCTTATCTCATAACCGAGCTTGCAGAACCTCTCTGGAATGCACATCTGAGTTTAAAGAAGACATTTATTGTTACTAATTCTCCACCACAAGGTTCCTGAGAGACTAAATTAGTAGATTGGAAGCACACGTTCAAAAGTAGTCGCAGCAATGAAAGCAAAATATATCAAAGTACTTCTCAGTTGCAATGTACACAGCAAATATAGGTGATTAATTATAGCATAACTTCAAAGCAAAGCATAAAAGTCAAAATTCATCACCGTATGGACAAGGCTGGAGGGCCAATATTCAGCTTCATCTTTCTGGGGTCTGCAAGTTGATGACTCTGGTCAACTGCGAGCAAGAGATTTTCTACCCAAACGGGAGACAGGCAACTGACATCTAGCTCCTGTCTGAAGTCAAAGCAGATTCAATCTACCTCTCCGTAGCCCAGAGTCATCCTTAAAAGCAAACTCAGTGTGAGAACCGAAGAACCTGGAGAGTGGCCAATTCTCCCGAACTCCTCGCTCTCAGACTGGATTGCGAGGTAAAAACAAAATCTACATGCTCTTATCAGCTAAGGTCTGGTGTGAGGAAAACAGCTTGGTCCATCTTGTGGAAAACAACACTTACGTAAGGACGCTTTAAATTGTATCCGCCTCAGACGTTCGACTTTCGTTAATGGCTCTTGGATACTGAAAACGCCGTGGGATTATTTGACCACAGAGTGTTTTTCCTACTATATTGTTACTTATTTGGACGATAGGTGAGTGATCCTGAGTGTTTTTTTAGGACCTAGTTATACTCTAGGTTACTATTGGGGATCGATTTGAATATGTGTTTTCTTTTAGGCTCACCGGACTTATATTCAGTATATTGACTACATTCCTCTTCGTACTTCACATTTAGATAACGTCAGAGGAATTCTTCACTATATGATTTGTTTTGGGACTGTTTGCACTTATTAAGGTCAGTCCAGGCCCAAGGGCTATACTTATATGATTTCATTGAGTTGTTGATGTTTATTTCGGGCTTCGCATGAGATTTGGATAATTACAAGGAATGCTTATGGTTGTTTCCGTAGACTTTACAAGTATTTGGAAAGGACTATTTCTTACATAAGACTTACCTGAACTAAGGTATGTCTTGAATTGGATGGGAGTTTTAGTGTTGATTATTTAAAGGCTTTTCATTGATATTTGGGCGTGGGTTTAAGCATTTCTTGATTGTTTTCAATTATTTTCGGTTCTTTGGCACTCTTCTAGTACTTGGGTTATGGGGTGACGGATTTTTCTAAAATGGAGGCGTGCACACTCATGTTATGATTTCCTTTACACATGGAGATATCACATTGTGGTTCCAGTTTAAAGTTTTTACTTTCTAGAAAATGTGGTTATCCTTTTTGTAGGTAACTTTCTGTCCGGCTAATTGTTAATAGAACAGTTTCTATCTTTTTGCACACTAAGTCACGTATGGCATGTTTTGACTCTCACAAATATCACGATAAATAGTGGCTTATGTTCTGCTCTGAACAGTTTTTTTAATATATACTACAGATATAGTTATGTTCTCATTTTTTGCAGCCCTGATGAAGTCTGTGAGAGTGTTCTCTCATAGGGCGAAACACGTGTTGGCTGTGGCTGCTATATGAATATTGAACTCAAGGACGATCTTCTATTGTTATGATGAACCTTTTGCTTCAAGAAATAAATTGAATTTGAACTTTTTATGGTGTGATTGCCTTTCCACACTGAAGATTCTATACATCACCAACTTCTAATCGTATGATCATGAGTGCCCTGACAGTTGTCTTTATCTTGTGGAAAAACACAGCTCCTCTGCAATGTCTCAACTGCAATGTCTAACCCCACGTTAAAGCCAATAGACAACTAGCCTAAATATCAAATGTAATGTCTAATGTCATGTCAAAGCCAATAGGCAGCTAAACTGAATACAGAATGTAATGGCTAACTCCATGTTAAAGCCAATAGGCAGCTAAACTGAATACAGAATGTAATGGCTAATGCCATATCAAAGCCAATAGGCAGCTAAACGGAATACAAAATGTAATGGCATATGCCATGTTAAAGCCACTAGGCAGCTAAACTGAATACAACATGTAATGTGCTACTGGTGAACATTGAGCAACTAATATGCGCAGTGGTGAAACACAAAGTCATTGGTCAAACACAATTAATAGCATCACAAGTATGTAAATTAAAAATAATGAATATTAGAACATGGAAGAGCTTTCTGTAACAAGGATCTAAGCTATGCAATGGCAAAGCACTATTCACAACACCAAAACAGCGGTTGGAGAACATTGCATTACTTTGGGGTAGCTCACATACCAGCAATTAAAAAGGGCGGAGATAGAACTTTGAAACTGCATCAACTAGAATCAAAGTTCATAGTCCAATTAAGGACCAAGATTCCGTTTGGCCTCATCGCCGACGAGGAGTTATGTTTCCATCTTTAAAACACATATTGGGTACTATGAATAATGATATGGTTGATCATTCAAATTATTGACCATAACGGTTGAGAACGTTCCTACCGTCTTGTATGAATTGGATTAAATTTTTTAATTCACAATGGATTGTTTGATTTGGGTGTGTTCCTCAACTATAGGTGAAAAACAATTCCCTGAGACAATACTAATAAAATCAAAAGGAACAAGTATATCACTAGACTAAAATTGTCACCATAATATATATAACAACATCACTTTACTTTGATTTAATATATATAATTGAAAGGAATAACTGGTAATGAGAATGTGAACTTATATTGTAGAGAGGGGCTTATATTATAGAAAAACATGACGTGTAATAGCACTATGCTACAAATTACTACTACAATGAAGATATTACCAATTTTGTTTGGATCATTTAATTTTGGACACTAATAAAATGATCATATATAACAAGGAGGGGCATGTATAATGGAGAAATATAAAATACTAGTCAGAGAAAAGGTATTTATGAACTAATGTAGTATGAAGCCATTTCTTCATTAAAAATGGGATAAACCCCTATAAAAAGTTTTATAATGGTTGTAAGAGGCAACATGGAAAAATAAGGGACTGACATATGGCACTAAGCAAGAATATATATTATGATATAATCATGGACCCTTATAATCAATTGTTAGAAGTAATTCTTCGATACACATGGACTACCAAGACTAGCATGCCTTTCAAATGTATGTATTATAAAATAGAAACTGATGAGGGACAACTTTATCCGTGATCAAGACCTCCGCGTTTGAAACGCGTTGGTGGTAGGAGCATGATCACTTTGTAATAAAATGAAGCTACAATAATTGGATCCTGGAGTGCAATGATTCCTTTTTTTTTTTTTTTGGACTCAATAATATTGAAGGTTTCGCCACAACCTCCGTGGTTGCACCAGCAGTTGGAGCATGCTGGCAATATGGTGGCTCTTTGTTTCTATATATATATATATATATATATATATATATATATATATATATATATATAATATATTTCTATACATATATATGATAGCCAGTAGGTAGATATAGTTAGGACATACTTGGGTACCTCTGGATCTACTAACTGAAAGGAACCTTGCAGCGGTCACCAGTAGACAGTTGTAGTTAGGACCTAGTTTCTATAGAAAAAGTAGTTTTTTGTATTGCTAATAACTTTGGCGTCGTTTGATGATTCTTCACAAAGTTTTTCAAGAAAATATGATGCTCACTTCAGCGTCTGCATGGAAAGTTTTTGGGGGTGATCCATCAATCGGGGGCCAAGAAAAAAGGGGGTCCCAAAACACTTTTTCCCCATTAGTTTTTCCATAGGGATTTTGAACAGAGATGGTGCCCGAATCACTGGATGGAATTGCATCAGATTTGACAGAAATGTAGTGCTTGGTCCATACAGTGCCCTTTTTGTTATTTGGTGTAAATCTATTCAGCAGAGATACAGGTAGGGAAATAGAGGAAACATTAGTCTTAGGCAGCACCCTCTCTGTGAAAGCAATGCTGGCTCCCAGAGGAGGTGGGGAGCTGGCTGGGACTGCAGGGGCCTTCAGGCTTCACCTGCAGTCCCCAGCATTGTCACTGAGTACCCTGGGGGACACTCGGGTCATATGGCAGGTCCTCGGGGGATGGGATCCCAGGGACATGTCTGGTCCTGGAGAGGGGGATCCGGCATCCCCCTCCCGAAAGAAAATGTAATTAATTAGGCCTGGCACTTGGTGATGGGGTCACTGGGGCCATGATCGGTACTAGGGATGAGGGGGGCCGCACCCCTCCCCCCAAAAAAATGAAGGGCCTCATTATGAGTTTGGCGGTCCAACCGCCATCAGTCTGGCGGATGTGACCACCGTATGATGAGTTTGGCTGTCGTATCAACACAAGACGACCAGAGGTCAGTCAGCAACACCAGGCAGCACAGACCAACATGGTCATAAGGAAGCACAACCAGCCCGGCAAAGCCTGCATTTCTGCCAGACTCATTACAAGGCTGCACACGGCCAATGTGACCGTGGCCGTCCAACCACCATGTATCGGAAGGCAAAAATGGACAGTATAAACGGAGACACTCACCTGCAGGCAGCCTAACACATCCAATGCCGCTATCAAGCCATTCACAAACGTCATGCCACTGCTGATGCTCATCGTAAGGCACTGAAATCAACATTGCCATGGATGCCAAAAACTGTAAATACACACACCTACCTGCATCACCAACCTTAAAAACAGCTTGTAGCACTGACAAACAGATCATGAAGAGGGATGCCACGGGCAGCAAGTACACATCTCAAACACACACTCACAAACATACATCAATATGGACATGTACGCTGTCACAATACACACACTTTGGCCTGCAAACTCGCACTGCACAGCAATACTACACAAATACTCATGGCCACACAGCTCAGGCACAGGGAAACTGAAAGCTACACAACATTGCCCACACAACAACAACACCACACCTACAGCAGATATACAAATACAGTACTCACATTCACCATTGGCCAGGGACTGTCCTTACATATAAACTAGCAGGGGGGACAAGGGAGGCCTTGGAGTTGGAAGGGATGGGTTGGTAGCTGGGAGGGGTCCTTCTGGGGCTGGGATGGGGGGACAGGGCAAAGGTTAAGGTCAAATAAAAAAAGTTTTTTTGTCCACACAGGGATGGTCACTAGAAGGGCGTCAGGATTTTGAGGTTGAGGGAGGGGTTGTCTGATGTGTAGGTAAGGATGTTGTGGGCGTGTGCTTATTGGCGGTATGCTTGTATATGATGGGTGTCTGTTGGGTGGGTGAGTGAGAGTGTTTATGTGTCTTGGGCTTAGAGGGTGGAGTTGCTCGGAGATGTTTTGTCTGTTGGGGTGATGACTGCAGGTACGGTGGATCTGTTGAATGTATGTCTGTAGTTGTGGTGTCTGTGGTTGTTGTGCTTGTGGTGGATGTCTGGGGGTCTGTGGATAGGAGTATGGTGGCTGTGTCAGTAACTGTTGTGATAGGGTTTGATTGCATGCTTGATGTCGTTTGTGATGCTGGAGGTGGTGGGGTTTCTGGAATTTGTGAGTGTTGCTGTGTCTGTGGGTGGATGTTGTTTGTTTGCATGCCAGTGTGTCTTGTGGGGCATGTTTCTGTATGCTCCACTTGTCTATTGAGGTGGATGTCTGCGGATCTGTTTGTTTGCTTTGGGTAGGAAGGGGGATTTGGGCTGGTAAGAAATTGGAGGGGGGGACGGAAGGTGGAGGGTGACTGGCTGCCATCGGTGTGGAGGCCAGAGCCTGAGAAGATTTTTGTAGGCCAGCCATTGCACCATGAATGCCTTCCAGGAATGCATGAGGCTGTTGCAGCTGGCTTGCCAAACCCTGGATGGCATTCACAATTGCTGTCTGACCCACAGAGGTACTTCTTAGGAGGTCAATAGCTTCCTCACTGAGGGCAGCAGGGGGAACAGGGGCTGGGGTGGAGGTGCCTGCGGCAAAGGAGACATCCACCCTCTTGAGTGAGAGGGCCCAGCCAACTGGGTGGGGATAGACAGGAGGTGACGGACAAGGATGGTACTAGGGGATTCCCCGATGGGTCCACCCCCACTAGGTAGTGGCTACTGGAGGAGGAATCTGATGATGACGATGCCCCGGTCTCCCCCATGGCACTCCCCTCGCTCCCCGGGCCACCGGGTCCCTCTGTGTTGTTGGTGTCTTGACTGAAGGTCCAGTGGCCAGATGCTTCCCCACTTGGCTCTGCCTCATCACCTTCACTTGCCTGTGCTGATGCTGTCCATGATACCGCTTCAATCATAACTCCCATTGACAAACAATACCATCATGTCAATTAAGCCCCAGTAAAAACGTACACCTAAATGGCACATACGTGTGCCAAAACATATGCATGCATGCCATCTCGATTTATTCAAATTGCCCAAATGAAACTCAGGATCTCATACAACTACAGTTACATGGCTGAAGTCTTGCAACTACAACAACTAGGAGACCTTTCCATCCTCAAAGCTGTGCCACATGCAGCAGACCTAAGTTAACTTTTGGTAAATAATAGTATCCCATTGTAAAGTACATTCCCACATTTCACACACAAGGTCATGCACACATCTATTTGGCACATACATAATGTACCAACAATTAGAAATGATGTCATGAAATCCTGCTACGTTGGTTACAAATGTGCAATATCCTGGTGTAGGTGACATGAACATACCCATATCACACTGGAAACATTTCAACAATGTACACTTCAACAAGTGATACCTGTCCCAATGGAGTAAAGGAGGTAGGATCCATGTTACTCAGATAGGCCTCACATGTGCCATTGAAGGGAACACTATTGACGTCGAGTTCAATATGTCGGGGAGAGATGTCTCCAGATTACACAAAGCAATGTATCAGTAAGCCCCAGGATCATCACCACTAATGTCTGACACCCATTACAATGACCTTATCTGAGTGTTTCTTTAGTAACCATCTGTCCTTCGCATGTTGGAGAGACACAGAACTTTCAATGCCTCCAATGAGAAGCAACATCAATATCCACGTCTTGGACATGCCAAACCTGGTGTCTATGGATGAATGCCAGTACCCAAACACATGGGATGTCAGCATCACTGCATGTCACCAATATGCATGCCAACAGTCAGGGCACAATCCTCAAACATTTCACAAGTGCTGTGAACATTTCCACATGATTCCACATCACACCCAAAGTGGTTCCACAACTGGGCCTAACTGTCATGTCCCTCATTGCTACTTCAGTTCTACATACCAAATGACATACTATGACGCATGAAGAAATCTGTCAGACAATAAACAATTACTATTCCACAATCAGTTTTCCATGTTCATATATGTGAGGGAATACAGGCATCATCCTAGCGACATGGGTAGAACATTCATGAATTTGCAGATTAATAATGTTTCCTAAAGAGAAAAGGACACATGCTGACATGTAGGCAGACAGAATGCTGGCAACAGTCATAGGACATAATTCATGTCAAAGGACATTCCCCACTTACAAAGAGAAAGTAGTTTGGTACATTTACAATGAGCCATGTAAGCCATGTCACATGTATGATGGACACCTACACATCACAGACTGCAGTGAGGCACCAGCAGCCATCATATACTGAAGTTAACTAGCTTCTTGGTGGCAGATGTCTAGATCCACATATACCTTGACACATGGCAGAGGAGAGTGATCCATAACCTTCTTACATTTGGCCTGTAACATTTAGTGGTAGTGATCTGTAGGTTAGAAATTATGACAGTTTTACTGTGAATCTGCATATACATGTCCCTGTTTTGTTTTGTATTGTTTTGTGTTCCCCGCCCTTACTGCTCCATTTCTACGTGGGTCTGCATAGGAATTTGATAGCAGAAGCCCCTATAATGAAGCAAGCCGCAATGAGTGGGTAAGGGCAGTTTATGTGTTTTTTTTTTTTTTTTTTTTAACAGGGGTGCTGTTTCCATAATGGGGTGGCAGCTTGCTTAGCTAGTGTAGAATGTTTCTACTGCCATTTCTTGTCCTTTTTTGTGAGAGTGGTTAGAAATTACACCCACAACACCAACAAACAGTACATGAATGATCACTGTACACAACCATTGGTGGTCCCTGCAGAGCAAGTGGTTTGAAGACACCCCCTCCCTCACCCCAAGCTCTTTACTAGGTCACAGGTTCAAAAGGCAAGGCACACCAGTTTCATACACCTGACATATCCTCACAATCTCCAATCTACTGTGTGACACATGGCTCCTCCCTAGTTGCCTGAGGGAGCAGTCAGTACCTCACTCGATCATCTAGCATTGGGACAGGCAGATTTTGCTTCATACTCACCCACTTGTGGCTGCTGTGCTGCCCTTAAACGCCCATCAAGCTACGGGTAGGCAACTTCCAGAATGCGCGCCATTAGGGGGGTCATAGTCCAATGGGCACCCTTCCCACGTTGGAAGGACAGCCTCAGCTGGGCCTCCGCAACCTTACAAGCCCAGTGCCTCAGGTCCTCCCACCTCTTGCAACAGTGGGCTCTCTGCCAGCTGTGGACCCCCAGGGTCTGCACCTTCTTGGCAGTGGCTCTCTATATCCATTTCTTCTGATGGGTGTTGACCTGCATGGATGCAAAAGACGAGACAAGAAATTATATCCACAAGCCCCATACAAAATGGCATATTTAGTACACTAAGATAAGAATAATGTGTTTTGCCCAAACTGCCCAAGTGTGGCACATACTAGCCATTGAGTACAGGGACATGACTACAAATACTTCTCAATCTACAGACCAACCCACTACCCTGCTCAGGCCCTTCACTGACTAGGTAGGTCAATTGACATATTGTGGGACATGCTCTAGCAAGCTGAGATTTGAGGAACTATGAGACACATCACACCTCTGTGGCTTCTGAAAGTTAGACTCCTTAGGCATAAATGTATTAAAACACTCATACTCTGTGAGAATGATCCTCTTCATAAAGTTCCTACAGGTTACTGCCAGAGTGCAAACTAAAACATTACACATAGGTAACAATGAAGGGACTGGCATGGTGCATACCGAAAGTGTCTACTTTGTCCATGGTGGACTAACAAATACATACTCATGCCACCTCGGGTGGGGTTCTGTGTAATTTGCTTGTGCCATGGAACATTCTTTTGGACATATGTGTCCATCCTACAGAAATGGTATCCAACAAACAAAAACATGAATTGTCCATTGTGCCATGTGACCAAGCTACTGAGTCACATATCATGGATTACCAGGAATCGACACACAGTCTGACCTGTGGGATTATCATTTATGCAATAAGCCTGCACAGGACAAATTTGACCTGTCAGGGGACAGAGACACACAATGACTATGATGCCAAGTGCAGATTGGTCACAGATAATTAACTCTCCCCTAAAACCATTTACATGCTCATCGGGGACAAAGCCTCAACAAGCTGCCTATTAGTATAGAGCCTAGATCTGGCCACATAACAGGATCAACGGGGATACAGGGAGTGGGCACAGTGCCACAGTTGCATTGCAAAAGTGGCATCAACAGCCTAGACTTGGGCCCTTACTGGGAGATAGATTTGACATGCCCTGGTCTCTGCAAGCTGAGCAGATAGAACCTACATGAAACTCCATTCCCATCACTTACATGTATGAAAGTACATCATGTAGTCAACAGCAATTTGACACATGGTGTTTATGTGGCAACCTAAAGGGCAGAGTGAGTTGGAAACAACAGTTTAGCAAGGCTAGCTGGTTGTTTGAAATCTAAGTGGCAACCTACACATACCTCACTTTACATGCATACACAGCTCATGCTGTCATGCAAATACATGTTGTCTCACATTGACAACATCCGTATGGTAAGAGATGAATGGGGATGGCTGTGATGTCCCCTCACCTAGGGCCAGATGTAGCAAGCGTTTTGCATGGTGCAAACAGCAAATTTCACTGTTTGCACCTTGCAAAACGCACACCGTGATGCTCATTTCCAATTTGCGAGTTAATCTTTTCTGGGTCTTGGCTGAAGCGGAGTCCCAAGATAGCTGCCAACACTTCCTCGTTGAAGTGTTGACAGCCAATCAGATCTCACTACGAGATTGGGAGAGTTTGCGGAGCCTTTGAGTCCCTATATAAAAACATTTGTTTTTTCTTTACTACTCCAACAACTACTGAATGGATTTACATCAAATCACAAAAAGGTCACCTTCTGGACCAAAAGCTAGCTTTCTGCCAAATTTGGTGTAAATCTGTCCAGTTGTTCCGAAGCTATTCCTGTTCAAAATCCCTATGGAAATTAAGATGGAGAAAACATGTTTTGCAGACCCCCCTTTTTCTCAGCCTCCACTTGAGAGATCAACCCAAGACTTTCCAGACAGCAGCTGATATTAGTACTGAACTTTGTTGGAAAAGTTTGTAAAGATTCGTCAACTGGTGCCAAAGATATAGGCAAGTGAAAAAGCACTTTTTCAATAGAAACTAGGTCCTAACTACCTAGTGGTGATTGCTACCAGGATATATAACACACACACACACACACACACACACACACACACACACACACACACACACACACACACACACACACACACACACACACACACACACACACACACACACACACACACACACACACACACACACACACACACACACACACACACACACACACACACACACACACACACACACACACACACACACACACACACACACACACACACACACACACACACACACACACACACACACACACACACACACACACACACACACACACACACACACACACACACACTTTAAAGAATTAGGCCCCAATTACGACCCTGGCGGTCGGTGATAAAGTGGCGGTAATACCGCCAACAGACCAGTGGAAACTACTGCCAAATTATGACCATGGCAGAAAGATCTCCGAAAGACAGCCAATGTACCACAACAGCCGCCACGGCAGTAGCAGCCTACAGCCAGGCGGAAGTCAGTGTTCCGCCCACCTTTTCCGGGGCGGTACCAACAACATCAAAAACCTGGGGGAAACTGAGCTCAGGAGGAGACCTCACCATAGTAGACAAAGGAAAAAAACATGGAACCAGAACTGCATCTTTTTCCAATGATATTCTACGTTCTGCTCCACAACGAACACCCATGCCAGTGAAGACCGTGAGTACAACTGCCTAGCACACAAAGGAGGGGGGAAGAGAGTGACACACAAACGCACAACATACATCACACACACACACACTATACACACACACACACACACCATACAAACACACACACCATACACACAACCAGATGCATTACAAAAACAATTTGACCCCGTAACTCGGCTGAATAATGCAAGGACAAAACGATTTCACCAAACTGTTTGTAATGAGATCAACACAGTAGGAAAAATAGGTTAGGCAAGATAATAGATATATACATATTTCCAGAATAAGAGACACAGCCCAGTCCTCAATTTGCGTGGGCCCCAGGGCCACAGGCCAAAGTCCCAGGACACATGTCTCCTGCTTCAACACGGAGAGAACACTGCAGGGGCATCAGTTGGTAAATAGGCAGACACCTCAAGGGGACGGGGGGCACCTCAGCCGGGCAATATAACAAGACCACTGGTTCTGGAGGGGGCAACATGCTCTGTGCTTGGTCCTGTGGAGTGATGGGCCACAGTCTCTCATGTGGGTGTCTTACCGACTGGTTCTGGAGGAGGCAATGTGCCCTGTGCTTGGTCCTGGGGAGTGCAAGGTCACAGTCTCACAAGTGAGTGTCTTCCCCACTGGTTCTGGAGTTAACAGGCCGCACAACAGCCCTTGGAGGCAGGATTACATACCGTCCACTGGTGATGACGGCTGCACGGTGGTGGTGGTGGTGGTGGTGCTGCTGGTGGGGAATGGCTCCTGCCCATCTGCTTCAACGCAGAGAGAACACTGCAGGGGCATCAGTTGGTAAATAGGCAGGCACCTTAGGGGGATGGGGTAGGGGATGGAGGTGGGGGTGGCACCTCAGCCGGGAGATGTAACAAGACCACTAGTTCTGGAGGGGACAACATGCCCTGTGCTTGATCCTTGGGAGTGATGGGCCACAGTCTCTCATGTGGGTGTCTTCCCCACTGGTTCTGGAGGGGGCAACGGGCCCTGTGCTTGGTCCTGGGGAGTGCAAGGTCACTGTCTCATGAGTGGGTGTCTTCCCCACTTGTTGTGGATTGGACAGGCTGCACAGCAGCCCATGGAGGCAGGATTACATACCGTCCACCGACTGCACGGTGGTGGTGGTGGTGCTGCTGCTGCTGCTGGTGGGGGAAGGCTCCTGCCCATCTCCTGCAACCTCGGCGGCTGCACAGTGGTGCTGCTGGTGGGGGGAGGCTCCTTCCCATCCCCTGCAACCTCGGACGGCTGCACAGTGGTGGTGCTGCTGGTGGGGGGAGGCACCTGCCCATCCCCTGCTCCCTCGGATGGATGCACAGCCATGGTTGGTGGTGAGGGCTCCGTCACAGTTCCTGGTCCAGGCTCCTTGCCCTTCCTGCCTGCTGGTGCAGGCTCCTTGCTCTTCCTGCCTGCTGGTGCAGGCTCCTTGCTCTTCCTGCCTGCTGGTGCAGGCTCCTTGCTCTTCCTGCCTGCTGGTGCAGGCTCCTTGCTCTTCCTGCCTGCTGGTGCAGGCTCCTTGCTCTTTCTGCCTGCTGGTGCAGGCTCCTTGCTCTTCCTGCCTGCTGGTGCAGGCTCCTTGCTCTTCCTGCCTGCTGGTGCAGGCTCCTTGCTCTTCCTGCCTGCTGGTGCAGGCTCCTTGCTCTTCCTGCCTGCTGGTGCAAGCTCCTTGCTCTTCCTGCCTGCTGGTGCAGGCTCCTGGGCCTTTTGGGTGGCAGGTGCAGGCTCCTTGCCCTTCTTGTCTGCTGGGACAGTCTCCTTCACCCTTAGGCTGGCTGGTGCAGGCTCCTTCCCCTTCAGGACATGTGGCCTGGATACCTTTCCACCACGAGTGGGTGGGGTGAGGACTGTGCCTGTGGACTGTGTGCCTGAGGTGCTTGGCTGGGTTTGTGATACCCTGCCCATACGTGCAGGACGAGAGAGGGGTAGGGAAGAGGTCAATGGTGGATAGGAACAGTTTTTTTAGGGACATTGGAGCGAGAAGAGGGAAAAGGAATGGGAGGTGGAGGATGAGGGAGTGGTTCTTAGGAGGTGTATGTCTGATGCTTTTGGGTGCAGGTTCATGGGCTGTATGCTGTTGTGAGGTGGATGGCTGTTGGGTGCCTGAGTGCTTGCGTTTGTGTACCTTGGGGGGGGGGGTCAGACCCAATGGGAGAAGACACAGGGGGCGTGTGCATGGCTGTTGTGGAGGTGTCTGCCAGTGAGGTGTGTGTTCTGCTTGGTGTGGTGATGATGCTGGTAGTGGATGATGATGTAGACAGTGGAAGTTGGAGGGGGGATCGTAGAAACGGGGACAATGCCTGCCATCAGAGAGGAGGCCAGAGCCTGAATTGAACTCTATTGAGCCACCAATCCAGTGTAAATGCCATCCAGGAATGCATTAGATTGTTGCATCTGGGCTGCCAGCCCCTGGTTGGCATTCACAATGGTTGACTGCCCTACAGAGATGGATCTCAGGAGGTCAATAGCCTCCTCTCTCAGGGCAGCAGGGCTCACTGGGCAGGGCCTGAGGTTCCTGGGGTGAAAGAGATGCCCACTTTCCTGGGTGAGCGGGCACGGGCAACTCGCTGAGGGGCTGGTGGGAGGGCAATAGTGGTACGCAGGGTGGCAGCTGTACCTGTAGCTGGGGTGGTCAGAGAAGTTGCCGCCACCACCAGAGAGCTTCCATTGGAGGAGGTATCTGTGTCAGAACTGTCCCCTCCAGTCTCTGCTATGGTGCTCCCCTCACTCTCTGTCATACTCGTTCCCTCACCGTCTGTGGACTCTGCCTTATGGGTCCTGTGGGATGCAGCTCCCTCCATCGGCGGTGCCGACGGCTTCTCCGCCAGATGATGCTAATGCACATTAGGACAGGATGACAAAACAAAAAAAAGGGGGGAGAGACAAAGGATACACTGGGTCAATGGTTGCACCAACACCACACACAGTGAACAGCCCTACGCAATATGCATTGCACTACCAGAGAAATAGTTAGCCACTAAGGCATGGGGAGGGGCACAAACCGCCAAATGCAGCACACCTGGGACCCACGCAGTCCTGTACAGTAGATAATGCATACGAGTTAGGTCGCTAGATTTTCTCTGAACCCTAGCCACCAGGGGACCTACACTGTAATATCAGGCCTGGCCTCGGGGCACCCACTGACACACATCACCCACCCAGATACCACCGTACCATGCATAAATTGTAATGATGGGCTCTGTACTTACCCCCTTGTGGCTGCTCTGATGCCCTGAAGTGCACATTCAGCTCAGGATAGGCCACCACCAGTATGCAGGCCATCAGGGCGGTCCGGGTTCGAGGGGCACCTCTTCCTCATTGGGAGGCCATCCCCAGCTGGGCCTCCACCGTCTTCCTTGTCCAGCGTCTCTGGTCCCCCCACTGTTTGCGACCGTGGGTGCTCCGCCTGCCATAGACCCCCAGGGTCAGCACCTCCTGGGCAATGCCACGCCATATACCCTTCTTTTGATGGGTGCTGACCAGCAGAGGAAATACACACAGGAAAATCGAATTAGACAAATAGTCCTGTCTGTTACACATATGGCCCACCAGAGCCTTTCACATCACCATTTACACACACATGGCCCAGCACACAACCTGTATGCCGTCAAGAGGTCATCCAACCACCCCCTTACACGAGGCCTTCACACGCACCACTCCAAGCATTCATGCCACATGCATTGTGCGCACAGTGTACTCACCTGTTGGTCTGGAGGCCCATACAACAGTCTGTACTGGGGTAGGACCCCATCCACCAGTCACACCAATTCCTCCAAAGTTAAGGCTGGGGCCCTTTCCCGCTGTCACACGGGCCATGGTAGGTTCCAGACACCGGTCACAGCAGCACATGCAGTGTAGATCCTCTCCTATGGAAGGTCAGGTAACAAGTGAGGAATGAGATAGAAAAAGGTGGTCACGTCCGCGGTGGTGCATACCGTCACCGCCGGCGTAGATCACCATTGGCCACTTTACCCCATAGGGCCCAATGTTATCCAATGAGGAGTTGCACGGCAGTTCCCGACCGCCTCCCGCAATGGCGCACGACGTCAGCGGAATTACCTCACTTCTACCTGTCCCTCCACACAGGACAGGCGGAAGCCATTTCAGGGTGGGAGGGCAGGCCCTGGAATAATGCTGCATCTCAGGAGATATTAGCACATACTGGACAAATCACAATGACCCATTACATGTTTACAGGATGCAAAGTTCTGTTGTAGCTTCATTGTTCAGTTTGTGACCGGACACTCACTCTTGTGTCCCTTAGATTCCTACCACTGCGGATGAATAGGAGATGGAGACATACCCCAGTGCACAGACCTGTGGTGGACATGGCAACACTGGAGGACAGGCACATTATCCTCACCTATAGACTGGACATGGCCACGATCACAGAGCTGTGTGCCCAATTGGAGACTGACTTGATATCTGCTATCCGTCAGTCCACTGGCGTCCCCCCTTCTTGTGCGAGTGCTATCTGTACTCCATTCTTAGCAACTGGTTCTTTCCAAGTGACAGTGGGCTTAGCAGCAGGAATGTCACAGCCAATGTTCTCAATAGTGCTGACAAGAGTGTTGTCTGCCCTGATGAAACACATGTGCAGCTACATTGTTTTCCCCCAGGTTGAGGATTTGGCCACAGTGAAGGCCGAGTTTTATGCAATGGGACCTATCCCCAACATAATTGGGGCGATTGATAGAACACATATTGCATTTGTCTCCCCCCCCCCCCCCACCCCCGCCAGAATGAACAGGTGTTCAGGAATCGGAAGAGTTTCCACTCTATGAATGTTCAGATGGCGTGCCTTTAGGACCAGTACATCTCCCACGTCAATGCTAAGTATCCTGGGTCAGTGCATGATGCCTTTGTCCTAAGGCAGTGGTTCCCAAACTTTTCCAAACCATGGCTCCCTTGACCTATTGGCTGTTGGCCACTGCTCCCCATTATGTTACTTTTTTTTGGTGGGTGGAGAGATGAAAGCCCGGCCTCTGGAGTGCTTCCATTTTTCTCCCTGAAAATAATTGGGATGAAGCCGATGAAGGTGTTATAATCATGTGTGAAATCCTACCCTATCCACTGCGGAGCCCCATGCAGTGTCAATGACTGATTGGAGGGACACAGGGTTCCCAGAGAACTGAACATTTACTGCATTGTGATGTAGTGCTTTTTAAAGTGGTGTGTCTTTAGCTCATTCCTGAGCAGGGTTTGTGAGGCCCTGATAGATACAGGAATATTGTTTCAGATCCTTGGTCTGCGCCTGCCCTCTAGTTTTCTTTCTTTTTTTGCACATTATTGCCTCCAGTTCGATGGCACCAGGTAAACTCTTGTCTGGCTTCCTCCCTTTTAACTCTGTCCTCTTTATGAGCATGCTTTGTGCACTGTCTGTCTGCTCCTTTCTAACACCAGACTGCGATCTCATGCATGCTGTCTGCCTTATGCCTCCTGTGTGTACTTGCCTCCGATCTGTATGTACTTGCCTCCTAACTGTGTTCCCATGCCTTCTGTCTGTGTGTTCCTGTTTCTGTCCGTGCCTTCATGCCTCCTGACTTGTGTCCTCATGCTTTCTGCCTGGGTGTTCTTGCCTATTGTTTGTGTGTCCCTGCCTCTTGTTTGTGTGTTCCTTCCTCCTGTCTGTGTGTCCTTGCCTCCTTTCTGTGTGTTCACGCCTCCTGACTGTATCCCCTGCCTCCTGCCTGTGGTGTCCTTACCTCCTGTCTGTCTGTTCCTGCCTCTATTGGCTGTGTGTGTTACTGCCTCCTGTCTGTGTTACTGCCTCCTGTCTGTGTTACTTCCTCCTGTCTGTGTTACTTCCTACTGTCTGTGTCCTTGCCTCCTGACTGTGTCCTTTCCTCCTGACTGTGTCCTTGTGCGTTCCTGCCTGTGTGTTCCTGCGTGTGTGTTCCTTCCCACTGTCTGTGTGTCCTTGTCTACTGTCTGTGTGTTCCTGTCTCCTGTCTGTGCCTTCATGCCTCCTATCTGTGTCCTGATGCCTCCTGCCTGTGTTCTTGCCTACTGTCTGTGTGTCTTTGCCTCCTGTCTGTGTGATCCTGCCTCTACTGCCTGTGTGTCCTTGCCTACTGTCTGTGTGTTCCTGCCTACTGTCTGTGTGTTCCTGCCTACTGTCTGTGTGTTCCTGCCTACTGTCTGTGTGTTCCTGCCTACTGTCTGTGTGTTCCTGCCTACTGTCTGTGTGTTCCTGCCTACTGTCTGTGTGTTCCTGCCTACTGTCTGTGTGTTACTGCCTACTGTCCGTGTGTCCTTGCCTCCTGTCTCTTTGTTCCTGCCCATTGTCTGTGTGTTCCTGCCTCCTGACTGTGTGGTCTTGTCTCCTGTCTGTCTCCTCATGCTTCCTGTCTGTGTTCATGTTTCCTGTCTTTGCCCTCATGCCTCCTAACTGTGCAATCTTGCCTTCTGTCTGTGTTCCATGCCCCCTGTCTGTGTCCTCATGCCCCCTGTCTGTGTCCTCATGCCCCCTGTCTGTGTCCTCATGCCCCCTGTCTGTGTCCTCATGCCCCCTGCTTGGGTCCTCATGCCCCCTGCTTGGGTCCTCATGCCCCCTGCTTGGGTCCTCATGCCCCCTGCTTGGGTCCTCAGGCCCCCTGTCGGTGCCCTCAGGCCCCCTGTCGGTGCCCTCAGGCCCCCTGTCGGTGCCCTCAGGCCCCCTGTCGGTGTCCTCAGGCCTCCTGTCGATGCCCTCAGGCTTCTGTCCCTGCCCTCTTGACTCCTGTTGCAGTCTTCAAGCCTCGTGTGTGGACACTCACGCCTTATGTCACCTGCGGACACACCTTGTCTGTGCTATGAATCTCCTGTCTGCTCTCTTGCCCCTGGTCTTTGAGTCCTCGAGCTCCCTGACTGTTCCACCCCAATGACTTTGACACCCCTGTGTCCTGTCTTTTTGGTGCTTGCGCCTCTCTCAGCTCGGATGATAATGGCATCCGTGTTGTGCCAGCCCCTCTATAGGGTCCCAGACGTGTCCCTCCCATGCCCCACCACACACACTGCCTTTAGCAATGTTTTTTCCAGAGACCTCAGTTTGGGCATATTTTTCCACATTTATGTGCATTTGTTCTGACATTTGGCCAATTGTTTTTACCTTAGGTTCTGAACTTATATTTCTAACCAATGCCATTTGCTTTTGGTCTTCTGTTTCTGATCTGCTGAATTGATTATGAATATTTTCATTTGTTTTTAGTGAAATAAGCATCAACATATTGACTTATTTCTTCTTTTGCAAACTGAATGAACTCAAACATTAACCTGCACCGAATACTGCAAATGTCTTGCCTCCCTTTATGAATTTTGAACACTTCAGGCAGCCTTTGTATGTTTTTAAAATGTAGCATGGAACTGGTAATTGTGAATTCATTAATTTTCTTTGGTGATAACTGGAAACAAGTGCACCCGAGCATCATAAATAACTTGGCTTTGACACTTTAACTGCACATTACTGACTGAAATGTTTTCTTTCATCTGCCTCAGCTGCTTAGCTTATTATTCCCTTGTCAGAGACTGGCCTGGCCAGAGAGAGCTGAGGGAGTGAAACTGCAGTTCTGGGCTTCGAAAAGATCTAATTTACAGGCAAATTCATGTCACACAGTGGTTCCCAAACTATGTGCTTGGTGCGAGGCGCCCCTGTCTAGTTTTGACGGTGCACTGGGGTGCCGTGACGCACAGATTGGGAACCACTGTCCTAAGGAATAGCAGCATCCCACATGTGATGGCCCAACTACAGAGGCACAGGGTGTGGCTAATAGGTGAGCCCTGGTTCCCACCCAGCATGTGTTGGTGTATGGGTATGGTGTGGGCCATATGGGATAGTGTGTGGCTAAATATTGTCCCTCAATATTTGCAGGTGACTCTGGTTACCCCAACCTCTCATGGCTGCTGACCCCTGTGAGGAATGCCAGGACAAGGGCAGAAGAACGTTATAATGAGGCACATGGGCGAACCAGAAGGATAACTGAAAATTACCTTTGGCCTCCTGAAGGCCAGGTTCCAGTGCCTCCATCTAACAAGTGGATCCCTGTACTATTCACCAATGAAGATCTGCCAGGTAGTGGTGGCATGCTGCATGTTGAATAACCTAGCCCTCAGACGCAATGTCCCATTCCTACAGGAGGAGGAGGCTGGAGATGCCCATGTGGCAGGCTGAGGATGAGGACAACAGAACATATGTGATCCGACAATACTTCCAATGACACACAGGTAGGACAGTGTTACTTCACATTTCAATGACATCTGTTTTAATTTGTGTGGCAGTGGCATGCTGATATTTTCCACTTTTATGCCCACTTACTGTTCCCCCTGGCAATTCATTTTGCAGATGTTGGTGATCTGACATATACTACTGGTGTGATCACTACAGCCAGCTACAGTTCATTAATCTATGCTCATACTCTGTACAGTTGATTTGCAGCCAGCTACAGGTCATTAATCTATGCTCATTCTCTGTACAGTTGATTTGCAATGTTTGTACCTGTTACAATGAATACATATTTGATATACATGACATACTCCAAAATTGTTTTTTTTCAAAGGGTGTTTATTGAAGTGCTAAAATATAGAGGGGTAAGTGCAATGGGATGGGGGATGATGGAGGAAATTCCAGGGTATTATTCCAGTTTGTTAGTAGCACAGGTGCTTTGTCATTGGGGACATAGGAAGGGGAGCAATAGCAGTTCAAGATGGACAGGGTGACAGAGTGGGACACAAGGGTGACAATCAGGAGAGTCTTAGTTCCCTGCGGGGGTCTTGGCAAGTGTCTCTGGCTTCTGTCTGGATTGCAGGGAACGTTTGCGGGTGGTTCACCTTCTGCATGGGGAAGGGTGCTGGTGGCCTGTGAGTCCTGTGGCGGGGCCTCCTGGCCACCAGTGGCAGCGGAGGTGGAAGGCTGTTCTGGTGTCTGGCTAGTGGCAGGGGCCCATTGGTGCGAGACTGCCTCCCTCATAATGTTGGTCATGTCTGCCAGCACCCCTGCAATGGACATCAGGGTGTTGTTGGCCTGCAAGTCCTCCCTGATCCCTCTGGTACTGTCCCTCCTGCGGCTGCCTGTTCTCCTGCACATTTTCCAGGATCTGGTCCATCTATCCTGGGAATGTTGATAAGCTCCCAGGATCTCTGCGAGTGCATCCTGGAGAGTCTGTTCCCTGGGCCTGTCCTCCCCCTGGCTCACAGAAGTCCTCTTAGTTTCTCTGTTGGCCTGTGCGTCTGTCCCCTGAACAGTGTGCCCACTGCCACTGATACCAGGTCCTTGATTGTCTTGTGTGCGAGGTGTGCCCTGGAGTCCCTGTAGATGTGGACACACTGCTGATTGACGTGCCCTGGGGACAGAGGTATGGTTACGCTGGGTGAGTGCTGCGGTGGTGTTTCCTGATGGGGGTGTGTGACTGGGCCTGAGTAACCAGCTGTCCAGTGGTTCATGATGTGCCAGGTAGGTCATCCAGATCCTGAAGACCAGGGTTGCTGTAATTACTGTGGGCCTCTTCAGTTGCGGGACTGGATATTGCTGGCACCTCCTCTCTGCTGACATTGGCTGGGGTACCTGTGGGGATGTAAATGATGTGTTAGGGTTTCTGTGTCTGACATATTGTGCATCCGTGGCCTTCCCTCTTTAGTTGGATTTGCCCTGGCAGCTTTCACTTGTGTATGTTGATGTATGGTGGGGTAGGTAATTCTCCATAGTGTGTATGCTTTAGTGATGAGTGCCCATGCAGGGCTGTGAGAGGTGTCCATGCATTGGTACAGCATGCAGGGCTTGGCATTGGGATGAGTGAGGTGTGTGGGAAGTGGTGGAGTGATGGGAGTGAGGGTTGAGGGTATGTGTTGGCATGCAGGTAGGGGGGTAGTAGTAGCAGTAGTAGAGAATTGACTTACCTGAGTCCAGTCATCCTCCGACTCTGGCCAGGCCCTCAGGATGCAGTATTGCCAAGACTTGCTCCTGCCATGCTGTGAGTTGTGGGGGAGGAGGTGGGGGTACACCGCCAGTCCTCTGTATAGCGAGCAGGAGTCTTGCTGCAATGGAACCTACCTTCCCCCCTAGGTTGTTCCACCTCTTTCTGATTTCATACCTAGTTCTTGGGTGCTGTCCCACGGCATTGATCCTGTCCACGATTCTCCGCCATAGCTCCATCTTCCTAGCTATAGATATCTGCTGCACCTGTGTTCCAAAGAGCTGTGGCTCTACCCTGACAATTTCCTTCACCATGACCCTTAGCTCCTCCTCTGTGAAACAGGAGTGTCTTTGTGGTGCCATGGGTGTTGTCAGGTATGTTGGTGAGGGTGTGTTGGGATGTGTGATGTGGAGTGCATGAGTGCTGTATAGGTGTGAGTAGTGTGTGCCTGTAGTTGTGTCTGTGATCTTGGTGTCAATCTCCTGCCAGTAATTGTTTGTAAATGGTTGTGGGTAATGTGGGTGTGTGTGTTTTTTTTTTTTAGTGGTGTGGGTGTGGTGTGTGTGTTTGGTATTGGCCAATGTAGTGTTGTTTTGTATGTGGGTGTCCATTGTGAGTGCGGCGGTATGTACCGCCAATGGTTTACCGCCATTGAATGTCCACTGTGGTGATTCATGGGTCATAATGTGGTAGGCGTAGTTCTGTTGGCGTAACAATGTGGTTTTTGATACCGCCCGTTTATCACTGACCTTTGGTGTGGCGGATTTGTGTGTGTGGCTGAATAGTGACGGATTGGTGTGTGTGTGTCATAATCTGGTGAACGGATATCTGCAGCGGCGGCAGTAAGTTGGTGCCGTCAGCGTGGCTGTAAGTGGGATTTACCTCCAATGTCATAATGATAGCCTTAGTGTTTTTTAGCACATCGAAACGAATAGTGCTAATCTGGTCGCACCTCGACCAAGGCAAAGTCAAAGTTTAAGGCTGACCACAATGGAGCCCTGCTCGGCTACAGCAAGTGGGAGGTCTTGGTCAAAGGTTTACCTTTAGACTTAGTCGTTTGCTTGAAGATTTTCTTCAGCGGGACGAAGTCGCCAGTCCGATCCGACCTCCCTGGAGCCCTTCCCCGGATACGCGTCGCAGGAGCCTTCTGTGAAGATTTCTACGTTTGGACTTAGGCGATATTTTTAGATGAAAATCCTTCGACCGGGGCAAACCTGAATTTTTATCCACCGCCCCTGGAACCTTCTTCAGATGCACAGTCGAGGAGGTTGAGGTCAACTTTCTATGTTTGGATTTAGTCACTTTTTTGAAGATTTTCTTCAGCGGGACAAACCTGCAAGTCAGGAAGGGTCGCGGTTGAGGCAAGGCAGCTAGAGTTTCCACAGCGGGTCGGTCGCTTTATGCAGCTTTTTCCAAGAAGTTCTCCAAATTTTGGGATCTTCTTCCAGAAGGTCTTTTAAGGTCTTTTAGGAGTACACAGCTTACCCCAAGGTTCCAGAAGCTCTGAGTTGCTCCTTGAGGGTGCGGACTACAACTCCCAGAATGCACCTGACTCAAACTTCAAAATGGCCACTGGACAGTGGTCAGCTGGTCAGTTTCTTCAGGATTTGATGCAGGGGACTCTGGTTAGCAATTTTTCACCTATAGCAAACAGGGAGTCCCTCCTTAAACCAGTTGAAACCAAGCAAAGGCCTTCTTGTGGTGAATCACAAGTGTGCAGCTGGTGCAGTCCTTCAGAGTGCAGTGTCCGGGTGCAGGTCAGGGGTCCAGCAGGGCAGTCCTTCTTATGATGTTCTTCCTTGTAGGGATCTGAGATGTGGGTGCAGCTCTGCCATATTTATCCTTGCTCCTGGGTGAAAAACGGGGCAGTCCTAGTTCTCCAATCAGATGCAGGGTCCTTCCCCTTGTGATGACCACTTACTGGGAAGCATGGCAAAATTAAATCCCAGGGAGCAACATTCTTCAAAAATCCATCATGGATGAAAATGATTTTTGGAGGTTACATCTGGCTGAGCCCTCCCACTAGTGTGGCTAAAAATCCTAAATACAGCCCTCTCCTGCCCTCTCCTAATCTAATCAAGAGGCACCTAATTGTCTGGGGTTGCAGGTTGTGAGGGAGGTGCTGGGTTGCTCCAAATGTCCTTCCCTGCTTTTGAAGACATGTTTGGCTGCCCTCCCCCTTTCCTGCTTCCCCATCTGGTGAGGCAGTTCTCCTCCCCAGGCACATCTTTTGTGTTCAGCTCAGGCCACTTCACACCTCATCAAGGCAGCCTGGTCAGGCTGCCAGAGGCTGGCTAATCAGAGAAAGGCCCTACAGAGCTGAAGTTGGCAACTTTTTAAGTAGAGTTTAAAACTCTTTACGTGAACTAGTTCTATTAAATCCAACAATTGTAAATTGTGGGGTTTATTATAACAATTAATTTGATACCAAACTTGATGTATCTGACACTTAAGCAGACTTTGTTAATTAAAATAAAGTCTTCCCATTTTAACCTATAGAGGCTATTCACTACAGTGAAGGAGAAACAAATTTGGCTATTTTACCTCACCAGGGCTTATAAAACTATTTTTATAAGGTCCCTGCGTAAAGTTACATGGCACCCAACCTTAGGGGCACATAGGGCACACCTTAGGGGTGACCTATATGTAAAAATAAAAAGGTAGTTTAAGACTTTTGAAGTACTTTTAATTCCAAAATCGAATTTGCATGTAACTTTAATTTAAAAGCAGCCAGCAAGGCAGGCCTGCCTTTAAAATGACCCTGGGCACCTCAGCAGTACCCCTACGGGTGCACTTCCTAAGCTGGGGCCCCTAGACCCATATGCCCTACCACATACTAGGGACTTATAGGTTGGTTGACATAGCCAATTCTAATTAGCCTAATTTGCATACTTATTTTATACAGAGCACAGGCCCTAGGACTAGTTAGCAGTACCCAGGGCACCATCAGACTCAGGAAAACACCAGCAAAAACTGAAAAATGGGGGGGAAAAGGTTAGGGGGCCTCTGCAATCAGCCCTGTTATACATATATTATATATATATATATATATATTTATATATACAAAATGTTCAAAATTAATGCAACAGTCAATTTGGTTGCTGTCTTGAAAGTTTCAGAGTGATCAGTCAAGTGGGGCCAAGAAAATGGATGTCTCTAAAGATGTTTTAACCATGCATTTTCCCAAAGGGATTTTTAGCACGACTTAAGCCTGAACTGCTAAACAAAATTAAACCAGACTTGGCTGGAAGCTTGCTCTTGGTCCAGAAGGCATGCTCTTTTGGGTTTGGTGTAAATCTGTTCTGTAGTTTTTGAGACATTAAAGGAAAAGGAAATATAGATATCTATGGATGTGGATCCTCAGTGGATCCACCAATCCCTGTGCTGATATTTTATTGGCTGCCAGCATTTCAACTAGGAAATGTTGGAAACCACCTTGGGACTTGGCTTCAGCTGTGTCCCAAAAAGTAAAAAAAAAAGGAGGCAGGGTAGGAATATCCTGATCTCTACTCTTTGTTCTGGGTTCCCCCTGGAGCCCTGCCAAACCAAGCCTTTTTTTACATTTTTGCAAAATTTGTAGAGAATCCATGAATCTGCTGAAGTTTTTTTAGAAAACCAAGCATGGTCTCTCTTCTTTACTTGCCCAAGACAGCACAGGTTTTGCTGATTAATGGGGGTTTGGCCACTGGGCCTAAAACTCATGCCCTCGCAATGCACTGCTAATTACCCTATATATTACATCAGTTATGACATCTTCTTTGGCATCATTAAAATTATCACTGCAACATTTCCAATGATGATATTGATGAGGAAACTGTGCATGGTGGGTGTGCACGTTATAGTTACCTTAAGGCACCAGTTATAGGTACTTGAAAAAATGCTAACTATAAGTGTTGAATTATGTTGTCTCTAACCTTTTGCTTTTTTTTTAAAGTAAAAAAATATATAGATATAGATATATATATATTTATCAATCTCAAAAGTGGATGCACGCATCCTCCCTGAGCGCCAGTCGTGCTGCAAAACTGTTGTGTCCACCATTTGCTCCAAACTCTGTTCATTGCAGGTATCAGAATATAAGTAAGATTTATTTCATTTGCATGAGGAAAGTCCATGCGTTTCAGTTGCACACACAACCTTGATCATGACAAAATGGACAAACAGAACAGATATATAGTTAGAAATTTGGTCTCTGGTTGGCAGTCAGTTTGCACTGTGTCCAAGCCAAGCAGGAACCCTCACTCTATTCAAAGTAGGGAGATACACACCTAGAATAATCCTTGCTCGCCCCTTGCCAGCTTGGCACAAGCAGTCAGGCTTATTGCAGAGGTAATTTGTAAAGTATTTGTACCAACACACACAGTAAAAAGGCCTTGCAATAGTGAAAACCAAATTTAGCAGTATTTCACTATCAGGACATGTAAAACACACTAATACACGTCCTACCTTTTAAATAGACTACACCCTGACCATGGGGCTCCCGAGGGCCTACCTTAGGGGTGACGTACATGTTGTAAAAGGGAAGGTTTGGTCCTGGCAAGTGGGTACACTTGGCAGGTCGAATTGGCAGTGCAGAACTGCACAAAAAGACACTGCAGTGGCAGGTCTGAGACATGTTCACAGGGCTACTAACATGGGTAGCACAATCAGTGCTGCAGGCCCACTAGTACCATTTGAGGTACAGGCCATGTGCACCTCTACTGCATTTTACTAGGGACTTGCTTGTAAATCAAGTATGCCAATCAGGGATAACCAATCATAATCACAATTCACAAAGGAAGCACTTGCACTTTAGCACTGGTCAGCAATGATTAAGTGCCCAGAGTACCAAAATCCAGCAAAGGAAGCAGAGGCGTAAAGACAGGGGAAACCATGCCAAGGGTGCCAGGTCTAACGTGTGTGTATGTATATGTTTGTATATTTGTGTGTGTATGTATGTATGTGTGTGTATACATATATACGTATATGTATGTGTATATATATATATATATATATATATATGTGTATATATATATATATATATCCACACACATATATATATGTGTGTATGTATATATGTGTGTCTGTGTGTGTATATATATGTGTGTGTGTGTATATGTGTGTGTGTGTGTGTGTGTATGTGTGTGTGTGTATATATACATAAAGAAAACAACACTGGAACAGTGTTGCACAGTGAGGACGCACACTCGGGAATTAGCAAACTAGTAGTATTTATTCACACAACGCGTTTCGGCTGTCTTGCAGCCTTGTTCACGTGTATAGCTCCAACAATGTCCACCAAATTTAAATACACACCCACGTACAAACATAGAAACAGGACTACACATGATACAGAAACAGGACTACATTCCTTTAAATATTCTGATATCAGTATTTAGTAATAACATCTGTGGAAAAAAGGGGGGGGGGACATTATGGGATAAACCAGCCTTATTCTCTGTAAGTAAATAAATAAATATCTATCCATCTACAAAGCAATAATAAATATTTATCCATCTATAAGAAGGGTATAAAACTCATCAATGACATCATGTTGTAATATATCCTAAAATCATAATTTTACTTGATGGTAATAAATAACTCATTGTAAGTGTGTATAAATATAAAATTCAATATAAATATGGCTTGTATATATATTTTCTATAAAACCAATTAAATATTTCATATATTCATATTTTTTACATAAATATAGAAACAGAGACCAATATCTAAATTTTCTCCTACTTACAACATACCAATTTCCATATACCTTATTCATACCCTAATTTCGCCACAATATCACTAGTATTTTCTTATCATAGAGGGATAAAGACCCCTTTTCCCCGTTCCAATTCATAATACCAAAACATAATCAACACTGTTTCTATATAGCTCATATCAATAACACCCAAGAACAATTGAAAACTGGAATCAGGAATCCGTCCGGACCCCTCCATTCTGACAAAAAATACATACAAATAAAACTAAATGCAATATGATCTTTGATAGAGGAAACATTATTAGAACAAATATGTCAGTACTAAAAAATAAATAAAACTGAAAGCTATAGTTCCTTCTATCCTGACCAATTCTTTGAATTAATCATCAAATAAGTGAGTATTCAGCTCCTCCCCAATATTCAATCCCCCCGGTGTCTTGGTTTCCAAATCTAAAATGTATTTGGATTCTTTTGTACATAAAATCCACTCTCTATTACCGCCTCTATGATGTACTGGCACATGTTCAATACCAAAGTAAGACAATAAGGTAACATCAGAATTATGAAAGTCCTGAAAGTGTCTGGCTACTGGGTAGTGAGGATCTTTCAATTTGATAGCACGCATATGTTCAAGAATACGTTTTTTCACTGCGTGTTTTGTACTTCCCACATACCACAACTGACAGGGACATTCCAGTATATAAATGGTAAATGGAGTACTACATGTTACAAACTGTTTAATTTG
The DNA here is from genome assembly GCF_031143425.1 of Pleurodeles waltl. Classification (NCBI taxonomy): domain Eukaryota; kingdom Metazoa; phylum Chordata; class Amphibia; order Caudata; family Salamandridae; genus Pleurodeles; species Pleurodeles waltl. Next base: position 1,319,734,257 of record NC_090447.1, read on the forward strand.
TCTGTTCGTCCCTGGTTTTTTTGTGGAGTACTCCTTTCTACCTACACTATTTCGACAGGCTTTACAATGACCACAGGGAAAGAATCCTTGTAAATTATGTTCCTTAACACGAGAAAAAGAAGAGACATCATTTGATCGCAACATATCATGAAGATTACGTCCTCTTCTATAAGTGATCGAAGGTCATTTCTGAATTTCTTTACCAATAATTGGATCACTCTTCAAAATATTCCACTGTTTAGAAATAATCTTCTTAATCTGGGTAGTGTCCTCATTATAGGTTAGGATCAATCTGATGTCGCCATTATTCTCATTTACCTCTTTAACTTTATTATCAAAAATAGTCTGGATTCTTTCAACCTTTTTAATTTTTTCAGTAGCCTTTTTGATTACCCAATCCGGATAGCCTCTTTGTCTGAACCTAACAACCATATCTTTCTGTTCTCTTTCAAATACCTCATCTATATTGCTTATTCGTTTAGCCCTCAATAATTCCCCATACGGGATACTCCATTTCAGTTTATCTGGATGTCCACTCGTGGCATGCAGTAAGCTATTTTCTGCTGTAGTTTTCCGAAAATGTTCAGTATGAATCATCTTATCTTTGATCGGAACTTTAGTATCCAAAAATTCAATGGAAGAATGACTAAAATTATATGTTAGTCTAATGTTATAATCGTTATCATTGAGTTTCTTAATAAACTGTTTAGCCTCACTCTCAGAGCCTTTCCAAATTATAAACAAGTAATTGATATATCTGAGCCACAGTGTGACCTGATTGATCTCCCAATATTTGTCTTCATCTTTAAAAATGTCTTCTTCCCACAGGCCCAAGAATAGGCAAGCAAAACTGGGAGCAAAGCAAGTTCCCATTGCGGTCCCCAGGACTTGTTTATACAGCTGACCGTCAAATAGGAAAATATTGTTCGTTAAGCAATATGTTATCATCTCAAGGATCATATCAGTATGTGCTAAGTATCGTAAAGACCTTGTATGTAAAAAATGTCTGCACACTTTTATGCCCATTTCATGATCAATGATGGTGTATAAGGAATTTACATCTAGGGATATAAGTAAAAAGTCGTCTTCCCAAACAATGCCTTCCAATTTATCTAAAAAATCCTTAGTATCTTGCACATAAGAGGGTAAACTCATAACAAAATCCCTCAAAAAAAATCCACATATTTGGATACATTTTCCAATGCATTACCACAAGAGGATACTATTGGTTTTCCCGGAGGATTAACTATGTTTTTATGTATTTTGGGGAGAATATAGAATGTAGGTAATTTTGGAAAATCCTTTTTCAGGAAGCAATATTCTTCCCATAATAGTAGGCCTTTATCTTTCCATTCTGCTAGAAGATGCCATATTCCTAAAATACTGTTTGTATACACTTCTTTGGTCACAACTTTGTAATATTGTCTATTACTCAATTGTCGCAAGACTTCATCGATGTATCTTTGTTGTTTCCAAAGGACTATATTACCTCCCTTATCAGATGGACAGATCATAGTATCACCATCTTCTGCTAATTGTCTAATGGTCTCACTTTGATTAAATTTCATGTTGTTGTTACTTCTAGGTTTAAACCATGTTCGATGTCTAAAATGTATCAGCCCCTTAACTGCCATATCGTAAAAATTATCAATGCTGTCATGGTTCATATTTGGAAAGAATGTCGACTTAGATTTGAAGCCAGACGAAATTGCATGATCATATACAACACCCAATTCATCTAAAGTCTGATATAGATTATTTTCTTTACTCTGTATGCTCTGTTCCTGTTCTAACTCATGAAGGGTTACCAAGGTATCAACATCACTAATAGATAAGCCATGTTCATCAATATCATGACTCATAGATGGTTCTAAACTGATACCAGCATTCCCTTTCAATTTGAACCATTTTTTTAATTTCAATTTTCTAATAAACTTAAACAGATCAATACGAGTTTCGGCATAATTAAATCGTGCTGTAGGACAAAAGGAGAGATCTAAACATAGTGTTTTCTTATCGTCCTCAGTTAACCGGTGATCTGATAAATTAACAATCGTCTTATTTACCGTTTCAATATCCATTATATTGCTACATTGGAGCCGCTTGTTATTGTTACACATTGCTCTAAATTTTGATCTCTTCTTACTACGGTTTCTAATTCTCTCTCTCCTTTTCTGATTCCGGCTCTTCTTCCTCTTCGACCAGTTGGTCTGCCTCTGTAGTTCTGTCCCTCTCCTTTCTGTTTGTATAATACCTGCCTGTCACGCCGTAACAGGCGATATTCGTCTAAAAAAGTGGCCGGTTTGCTGGTAATATCGACACTAGAGACTTCACTATCTGTTGAACTCTGAGAGTCAGATTCCCGAACACTATCAAGTTCACTTTCAGAGGTTGAGGGCTGCACCACAGGCGTAGAAAAATTAGAACCTGATTTGTACAGGTGATCGTATTTCCTGCTAAATGTTAGGATCCTTCCGCTTTCATAGTCACCTATATCTCTATGAAGTTTTTGTTGTTTTTTAATCTTTATATCCTCTTCATATTTCTTCAATTTAACTTTTATAGATTCAAGAAAACGAGAAATATTTTTTTTTCTTTTCCAAGCCTACTGGCAAAGTCTTCTTTTATTTTCTTAATATCTGTTAACAAGGTTTCTCTATCACCCCATGCATATTTTACCAAAATTTCAAGCATGTGTTTAGAACTGACTGCCGAGTTGTCCGCCCATTCTTTCAACATTTCAGGATTGGGTGACTCATATACAGGCGTAATAAAGATTCTTAGTCCTCTCGGGACCATACCTTGATCAATGTAATTCTGCAACGACGTGGCTTTCCACCATTTAGACATTTGCTGTTTACACAGTTTTTCAAATTTATGTAGTAATGTATTTAGATCACTATTACCTCCCATATCATTCACAAGTAATTTTCCTCTCATAGCAGTTTTAGCAAATAGTGCCTGGGCAGCCATTTTTCTCTCATTATCGATGTCATCATCCATATTGTTGACTGTAGTACAAAACCAAATATACAAAAAACAGAGAACTATATCACTAAAATATTATACTCCAATGCCAACTGCATAAAATATACAAAATTGCAGAATGCCCAGTTCCCCTTGCCGTAACTCGTCAGGTAGAAGACTATATGTCTTCTTATTTATTGTAAATATTCTCTTTTACCATCTTTGAAATCCATTTATATCATTCTAAACAATGCCATATTTGTATACAAAAAGACCCGTGAAAAATTCAACTTAAAATGGTCAACAATCCTACATCCGTAGAGAGTTACACCAAAATTGACAATACGTAAAGATTTCCCTGGTCTCAACTCCTTACTAGCATGTAACGTTCAAAATACTTATAGCATTTAATGTCCGAGTCACATTTGAACGTGAACAAGGCTGCAAGACAGCCGAAACGCGTTGTGTGAATAAATACTACTAGTTTGCGAATTCCTGAGTGTGCGTCCTCACTGTGCAACACTGTTCCAGTGTTGTTTTCTTTTCCTTTAAAATAAATCTGGAATGCTCTTCCGGTTATTGACGCACCACCCCTCTTGGGGCTTCAGGAGCCCGATAGTGAGCATTTTTTTGAACTCTCTCTCACTCTCTCTCACTCTCTCTCACTCTCTCTCACACACTCTCTCTCACTCTCTCTCACTCTCTCTCACTCTCTCTCACTCTCTCTCACTCTCTCTCACTCTCTCTCACTCTCTCTCACTCTCTCTCACACACTCTCACACACTCTCTCTCACTCTCTCTCACTCTCTCTCACTCACACACTCTCACTCACACACTCTCACTCACTCTCTCCAGGTTGGCTTGGACAGTACTTTACCAGTCCAAAGCTGTAATACTGTGCCTGGAGTGGTAAATGGCTTTTGTCATTTTACAGCTCAGCAAGGTTGACACTGTGTCAAACCTATTCTTAAAGACTTTGCTGTACAAATGGCAAAAGACTTTGTCACTATCTAGCTCAGCATGGATAGCACTCATAGGCTGTTTTCAAATCAGATGTTTGCTCAATTATCATATTTAATTTCCAACTCTCTTCCATTGATTCCATTATCACATTCCGTTCATCATTCTCTTCCATTTGTCCTGTTAAGTTAGTATTATTCATTTTCGTGAAGTATTTAGCCAATTTTAATTTACGCACAAATTTGTATAAATCAATCCTTGTTTGTACACAATCATTATGTTTTCTGGGCAGAAACTTAGACCTTTCTGTAGTACACTTTTCCCAATCTCCGTTAGTTGGTAGCTTGACCAATTTACAATCAAATGTTCTTCCTTTCCTTCCTTCATTTTCTCATACTGCGTAGCGTATAATCTTTTCCATATATGTGTGTGTATATATATATATATATATATATGTGTGTGTGTGTGTGTGTGTGTATATATATATATATATATGTCTGTGTGTGTATATATACTTGTTTAAAAATGTTAAACATTGTACAAAAAATACACTTTGGAAAAAAGAATGCTACGTGTGTTTTATAAAAAAAACTGTAAGTAATAATATTATTGCTACAAACATACAAAGAATGATTTTGTTCTTATATTTCTAAACACCAACAATACTAATAAAGTAACAAACTATTTCTACTACATAGAAATGCAATTAAAATAAACGATTTCAGAGTGAAGTTATCAAATTAAATAATCACACTCCATCATACATCATTTTTTTAAAAACATTTAGACACTGAAAGGGTGACATTTACTATCTCCACTCCAAACTGACCATATTGAGGTAAAGTGTTGACCACTCAAGGAGTGGCATTTACTATTCACACTCCAATGTAAACCAATTTGTGGAATGCTTTGGACAGTTAAGGGTGACATTTACTATTCCAACTCCAATCTAACCATATTGAGGGAAGTTGTTGGACACTAAAGGGATTAACGTTTACTATTCCTACTCCAATCTAACTATATTGGTGGAAGGTGTTGGACACTTAAGAGGTGACATTTACTATTCTCACTCCAGTCTACCCATATTGGGGAAGGTGTTTGACACTAAACAGCTGACATTTAAAGCCACATTTAAGAAAATTGGTGCTACATTACATGTAGTGCCACTTTTATTGCGGCCTCTTGTACCCCCCTACTGCCACTATGTGTGCGCTGTATTTAAAATACGGCACACCATGGTGCAGGGTAGGGGGAAATAACATCAGAATTTCAGATTTTTTTACGCTATTGATGTTCTGTTCAGGGTTAGCGCCAAAATTGTGGCACTAACCCTGAACAGTACATAGGGGCCCATTGAAAACAATGGAATGCCACCTTTTAATGCCTGATCTGAGCAGACGTTAAAAATGCCCAAAAAAATGCATAATTTTTTTCGGCCCCTCTAATGGGGTTATGCCCCCCTTGCACACATTATGCCTGGTGCAGTCATAATGTGGCACAAGGGGTTACAATATGGCACAATGCATGCATTCTGCCACTTTGTAAATTTGGCATGCAATTTTGGCCTCGTTAGGCCACATTAGCACTAAAAAAAATATGCTAATGTGGCACAAGGAGGCGCCAGGGGCTCTTAAATATGCCCCTTAGTATTCTGAATCCAATCTAACCATATGGGGGAAGGAGTTGGTGCCATTTCTTACTCCCACTCCAATCTAAGCATATTGGGGAAGATTGTGCATGCTAAAGTGTTGACATTTACTATTCTCACTCCAGTCTAACCAAATTGGCGGAAGGCGTTTGACACCAAAGGGGTGACATTTACTATTCCCACTCCAATCTAAACATATTGAGGAAATGTGTTGGACACTAAAGAGATGACATTTACTATTCATGTTCTGGTCTTACTACACTGGGAGAAGGTGTTGGGCACTAAAGGAGTGACATTTACTATCCCCACTCCAATCTACAAGTAGTTGAATAAGATATTAGATGCTAATGATCTCAAATTTATTATATACAATCTAATCTAAAATATTTTAAAGAAGACTAATACAAATTAAATATTTCATATACACAATCAATACGCTCTACTCTCCCCATGAGCCTCACTACAAGTTTGATGGTCCTGTGACCACCATGTTGGTGGTCCGCCCGCCAACAGGATGGTGGAGCGACCAACAAATTATGAGTTTTGTGGTGGTGCACACAGAAGACTGCCAGCACCGCCAGTCATCCCAGAGCCATTGGTTGTCTGGAGGCACAAACAATCTGGCGGAGACCATGTTTCCGAGGGACCTTTTAGGAGGTTGCACACCCCCAATGTGACCGCGGCGGTACAACCACCATGGAGAACCAGTCGGAAACGAGCAATATTAAAGGAGCCACTCACCGCCAGGAAGACATACACATCCAGAGCAGCCATGGAACCAGAACTAGACATCATCTTGCTGCTCCTGCTCGTTGAAACCATCGCCGACGAGAATGACATTAATTGTAAGTTTACAGACTCACCTGTTACATATGTTAAATGTTTACCTTTGTATGGTTACTTAACATACCATAGGGAGGGGTGTGTGAAGGGCTGCAGACACATATAACAGGAGAGTGGCACACGCTCACAAACTGCCACAAGCACACTTACAGGTATACATCATGCACACTTCAGGCAGCGCACACACAATCAGTCAATCAATCATTCAGAAATTTGTAGAGCGCCGCTACTCACCTGTGAGGGTCTCAAGGTGCTGGGGGATATAGGGGGTGTGCTGAGGATCACACACACAGTACCACACATTTACGCAGCACAGGCCCAGACACAAAGATTCACATACAAACTCATAACAACAACATAACAAATGCACAAATACAATAACATGTCACACCCAACACTGGCCAGGGACCAAACACACATACAACACTCATATACATCCATGTGCAATGGCATAAACACACAACCATCATACAAGCCAACAAACAACACACACACATACACAGAACATCGAACCTAACGTTCCATGCACAATACATGCAGACACGAACAGATAAAACATACAAACACATCACAACAACACCAGCACAGCAGCGCTGGGAGCAGCAAAACCATACATGGATGGAGGCTGTACTGGGACACATCTCATGTGGAACAAGACCCACAAGAACAAGCCCCATTCAGATTTCATGGACAACCAATACCAACAACAAATGTAATACACAGGCACACATGAGGGCGAAGAGCAAGGCTACAAAGCATACACTACTCTAAACACCGTACAGGACATCAGCCAGCTGTGAAGGACACACACACCTAAATAGCCACGTGCACAAAAGCCACCCACACTTGCAATACTCAACACACTCCATGTCTGCACTGACAAAACTCCAGAACACACACCACATTGACACAATAGCCACATCAGGGAACCAGGCATGCACTATGCAGGACCCTGTTGCACATCACTTCAACAAACGCATATCACTACCAACACAATATAATAGCATGACACCAACATGTCAGCTACCTACACATACGTATCGCACAACTCACACCCTAGCCCTAGGGGACAACAGCAGTGCACACAACCTCACATACTGCTCAAAGAATACATAAAGCAGCAAGCAGCACACACAACAAAATACTGGCACACAACCAATGTCCGCCAGGAACAACTCAAGCCTAGGAAAGGAAATGAGGGACAACGATGTAACCTAAAAACCAACAACTTGTTGATTTTTTTTTATATATATATATATTTTTTTTTTTTTTTCAAAAAAGATAAAAGGCCATTGCCCAGTCCATATTTACAGTATTTGCACCAAAGGTGCAAAATGGTGCCACAACTTGACTCCTGACTGCCATGAAACCTCCACAGGTATGGGCAACAAGGGGACAGGCAGGCACCTCTGGGAGTATTGGCGCTTAGGCTTGGGAGGGGTGGGTTTTGGCTTAGGTTTGGGAGGGGGGGAAACCCTTTTTGGGAGGGGTAGACATCTTCTTGGTGGGGGAGGTGCATGGGTGCTGGCAGGGGGGTAGGGGAGGCCTTAGAGGAGGAAGGGATGGTCTTGGGGAGGGAAACAGATTTTTGGGGATGTCTGAGGGGAAGAGTAAGGAAAAGGTCAAGGTGAGAAAGGAACACTTTTTTGACAAACGCAAACAGTCATCAGAAGGGGGTTTGGGTGTGAAGGTGAGGGAGTGGTTGTCTGAAGTTTAGGTGTGGATGTCTTGGATATGTGTTTGTGGAAGGTATTCTTGTGTGTGGTGGGTGGGTGAGTGAGGGCATTTTTATGTCTTGGGCTGAGGGGGCGGGGGTAGAGGTGCTTGGGGATGCCCTGGTGGGTGGCCAGCTGTCTGTTGGGGTGGTGACTGCAGGAATGGTGGATGTGCTGCATGTAGGTGTCAATGGTTGTGGTGTCTGCAGGTGTAGTGACTGGGGTGGATGTCTGAGGGTCTGCTATGGTGGTGTCTGTGGGTAGGATAGGTGTGATGACTAGATCAATGAATGTTGGTGTGGTGTCTGCAGGTGTGCCAGGTGTTTTCAGTGATGCTGGGGGGTGGTTGGGGTGTAAGGGCAAGTTGTGACTGTTGCTGTGTCTGCAGGTGGATGTTGTTCATGTGCGTGCCAATATTTTCATGTGGCGCATATGTTTGTCTGTGTTTCCTTTGGATGTTGAGGTGGATGCATGCCTGTCTGTGTGATTTGGCTGGGTTGGAGAAGGGGGGGGATTTGTACAGGGAAGAAGAAGGTGCAGTGGGGCAGTAGACAAGGGGTGACTGGCTGCCATGAGTGTGGAGGCCAGAGCCTGAAATAATCTCTGTAGGACAGAGATTGCACCATGAATGTCCTTCAGGCAATCAGTGCTCTTTTGGATCTGGCTTGCCAGTCCCTGGATGGCATTCACAATGGCCATCTGACCCACAGGGATCGACCTTAGGAGTTCAATAGACTCCTCACTGCGGGCAGCAGGACTAACAGGGGCAGAGGTAGAGGTGCCTGCAGCAAAGGAGAAGCGCACCCTCTTGGGTGAGTGGACACGGCCAACTGGATGAAGATGTTGATCTGGTCTCCCCGTGGTACTCCGTTCGCCCTGTGGGCCACTGGGTCCCTTGCAGTCAGTGGTCTAGTGACCGGAGGTCCTGTTCTCAGATGCTTCCCCACTTGGCATGCTCCGTCTCCTTCGTCTACCGGTGCTGATGCTGCCAGGAAAAGGTAAAAGTAAGGTTATGACCTAAACATAAAGGCAGTGCAGTTACATATCAGAGAGGCAAAAACGTACCATCATTTCAACTGACCACCCGCATGAAGTGACTGCAAAGTGCCACCATCATGTGCCAATACAAAAACATGCATGCCATCTGGAATTCCAAAATAAACACATAAGCAGTTTCTGATGTCACATTACTACAGTGGCATGGATGAAGTCTACCTAATACACCCAACACACCACAACTAGGTGACCACTCCACAGCAAACTTGTGCAACATCCAGCACGCCACATGGAACCAGTAGCCAAATTATGTCCCGCTCTATAAGGTACCCAAACAATTACCCTAACACATGCATATACACACATCTAAACTGCATTGATATGATGTCTCATGGACAACTGATGGTGCTAAGAAAAGGCAATCAACAATGCTTAAATCATGCCATACCTGGATTAGGTAACATGGAACCATCCAATTCACTAGGGGCACAACACAACAACGTAGAGCTCCAAAAGTCACACCTTACCAAAATGAGTCAAGAATGGTATTTTCAAGGCCCACACAGATGTGGCACACATCTGAAGTTTCAACAATGTACATGGAAGTCTGATCCTGAAGCTCATGCACATGAGTCCCCAGGATACACACATGAATGTTCTAGAAAGGCACAGGATAGGTCCCTCAAATTTCCACCACAAATGTCCATCTGTACTTCTGAGTGTATCTGTAGTAGATAACTGCACCAAGCAAGAAGGAGGGACGCAGGTCTTGCAATTACTATCAGGAGGACAACATATCATTTTACAATGTTAAACAACACCACTACCCACATCACAGACATGATAAGCATGCTATCTGTCTGTGGGGAATCCTTGACCCAATACACATATCATGCTCCCATTGCTACAAGTCAATCCATGATGCATCCATACAGTCAAGGCCACAATTCCCAAACAATGCACAAGTACTAGGGACCCACAGATATCATACCACTTCCAGGATACAAATCATCATCAAGTGGATCTACACCCTGCCCCTACCTGTCATGTCCATCATGCCTACTGCTGTTATATATGACTAACAACATACTATGAGGCATAAATGTTTCTGTCTGATGACATATGATGGTTCACAGTCCTTTGTGGGACATTACAGTACAAGGACAACCATTGCAGTAGTATCCTGACCACAGCAGGACCCCATGGAGACACAAGTGAGAGATTAGGGATGTTATGCCATCTCCATGGATACCACATGCCTACATCTCATACATAGATATATAGCGTCTTGGAAATGGACCAGATGTAGGCACAAGGCATGTTGGACACAATGATGACATCACCCATGACAATGCACATTCCAAACTTACCAAGGGGAAGTTCATTGATACAGTTGACATTACATTGCCAAGTAAGTCATGTCACATGTATGATGGACTCCCATGCAACACAGACTGCTGCAAGGTGCAAACCCACAACATGCAATGGAGAAAGCCTTACCCTGTGTTGCAGATGTTAACCTACACCTAATCCTAGGCACATGACAGGGGGCAGTGGCCCACATCCTACTCACATTTGGACTACAACACTTGCCTGGAGTGGTTCCTGTGTGCAAAGTCACATTCAGCAGTGTTTTTGCTATACTTAGATGGACACCTCACACTGACATGTGCTCACTGCTGGTTAATCAAACTGAGGCTACACCATGGTATAGTACCAGGTCCCAACTCCTAAAGGATGACCACACCGTTTGTGAACACATGGCCTTACTAAAAAAGTTGAATGCCAGAAGGTGTGTGACACATGCCACATTGTAGAGAGGAGTCTGCCCTTAACTCAATCACTTGGCAAAGGGGCAAACATGTCATACATTTATGTACTTACCCCCTTGTGGCTACCGTGCTGCCCTCAAACACCCATCTGAGGGGGGGATAGGCCACCACCAAAATGCAGGCCATTAAGGGGGTCAAGTCTGACAGGCACCTTGCCCCATTAGGAGGACATCTCCAGCTGTGCCTCCTGGTCTTCTGGGCCCGTGCCGCAGGTCCGTCTACCTCTTCCGACAGTGGGCGCTCCGCCGAATGTAGACCCCCAGGGTCTACACCTTCTTGGTAATGGCTCATCAGATCCCCTTCTTCTGATGGGCGTTGACCTGCAGGGAGGCATAACAACAAGACAAGAAATCATGTCCATTGACACAATGACAGAATCACATACATGTCAGTGTACCAAGTCTAGAACAGTCTGTCTAAACCTTCCAGTCCACCTGTGGCACATAGCAGTCATTGCACACAGGGACATGACTGCAAACACTCACCATTTGGGTGCATTACACACCCCACAGCTCAGGCCCTCCACTAACCAATTGTCAATATTGCACCTTTTGTAAATCATTACATGATCAACTGACATTGATTAGGTGCAAGATGGAACACATCCCATTAAGTGGCAGGTGAGTTACAGCTCACTGCAAACCATGCACACAATGAAACACAACCTCCAAATGTCACATGCTGCTAAGAGTCATTAATGTAACAACAAGCCTATTGACAGACCCATTGTGCATTGACCACATTGACAGGAGTGACTGGTGTAGCAAACATAGAGGCAATCCTATCCATGATTGCACATGTACTGAGACAGATGCAGACACATGCTACTTCAGGGGTGGGGTTTTTCAGTGTCACATCAACCAGTAGCTACATACTCCCACATGTGTGGACACAGAAACTGTGACACTATAGGGAAATACCTGGGCCAGCAATGTACACGGCCAACTGCATACCCGTAAACACACAGTCTACCATCATAAGCCTGTCTCCAATGCAAACCCCATGGTAATGAGTGGACATTGGACTAAGAAGCTGTAGATAGGCAGAGAAGTATGAAATTACACTATCTCATGTTGTCCAGGGAATCAAGGAGTAGGCACAGTATCACAATTGTAGTGCAAAAAGCAGCCCAATACCAGGACAGATGGCAAGTTATCCAGTGGTCAGACATATACAGGCATTATTGTCGGCAGGCTGAGAAGACAGACCTACACATCATACCATACCCTACTAAACACGTGCAACAGAGTTACTTATGAAGTCCATAGCCAATTTACTATGCGTACCTATATCCAGATCTGAGGGGCATAGTGAGTCAAAACCTGGCTTCAGTGCAACTCTCCAACAAGGCCATATGCGGCCCCAGACCTATGTGTAAATAGTGTATTAACATAAATGGGGCTTAACTCATACACATGACATGTCAGCAACCCCTTGCTGCCGTGCAACCGCATGTGGCTACACATTACAAACCTTTTCTGGAATGATTTCAATGGTGATGACTGTCATGGCAACTCATCTAGTTATGCTCATCCAATGTCACAAGGCTCAGGAAACACTCAATTCACACTCACCACATTTTCACTTAACTTCAGATCTTTCGCACATTTGCAGCACAAAAAAAGTATTTGCAGACACAAGCTGACTAACTAGCCTTACACACAGGTTATTGAAAGCTCCGATAGGTGGAGGTAGATGGTGAGTGTGCATATGGTGCTGCTCTGGTGCACCATAGAGCGGTCTATATAGGGGTAAGGCTCCTCCACCAGCTTCTCTTGCTCTTCTGGTGAGAAGGCAGGGGCCCTGTCACCTGTTGGACATGGCATGATTGCTCCCAGAGGCTGTACACAGCAGCTCAGGTCGTGGAGGTATTGCTGGCAGCATTGTCAGGAATCAAGTGAAGAAATCTGCAGAAATTGGAGGTGATGACCACAATGTAGATGACCAGCGGCACCAGCGGACACTGCAATTGGCCCAAGAGCGATACAGGCAGCAATGTTATTCTATGGCAGTGTCTGTCATGGTAGTATCCGCCTACCGCCAAGATGACTTCCGCCGGGGATCGCAGACGATTCCTAATGTCTAGTAAAGTGGGTCAGACATCCACCATTTTTTTAGCCATTTGAAGCAATTAATGAAATATTTGGGTGTGTCACTAATGAAATAACTGATGTTCTGGGGGATATTGAGTACTTAGGTCATGTAAGTCAATCCTGTTGCCAACCTTATTGATATGTAGTCATGCTGATGTGACAATATGCTTGTATGTACAGCCACCACCCTCTCCCATACGTGTGACCTAGGAGGTTGTGCATTCAGTCACAGGCAGTTCAGGTAGTCATCCTACCATGAGCTTCCTGTCCACAAGGATGATACATATAGGTTACATGTGAGGGTATTTATGTCCCAGAAAGTGCAAGGCTTAGCCCTTTTGTTTTTTACATAATGTTTTCAGTGACACACATTACATGTGATATCACATATCACACTTGTAACATGCCAAATGTAAAGGATGCGTTAAGTGGCTGCCTTGTTTGTTTTATAACCCACATAGTAACCTTGGGAGGAGACGTATCAGACAACCTCCTGTACACTGTCCACTTGCTGGCTTGCAGACCATGGAAGACAGATTAGTTATTCAGATCTACCATCTGGATAGGAGACAGTCATGGATCTATGTTGTCAGTTGGAGCCAGATCTGATGTCAGCCATCCATCATCCAAATAGCATACCACCCATTGTACAAGTCACATCAGTATTGCACTTCCTGGCCACAGGGTCCTTCCAAAATACAGTGGCCCTATCTGCTGGGATGTCCCAGCCTACGTTCAGTATGGTATTGAAGGTTGTCCTCTCTGCAGTGTTGAAACATCTGGACACCTACATCTGGTTTCCTCAACATGAGGATTTTGCACATGTAAACGCATAATTCTATGGTTTGGCACACATCCAACATCTTGTTGGAGCCATTGATGATACCCATGTAGCCCTGCTTCAACAACTTGGCACTGAATAGGTCTATTAGAACAGGAAAAACTTTCATTCTATCAATGTTCAAGTAGTGTGTTTGTCGGACCTCCACATTTCCCAAGTCTGTGCTCGGTACCAGGGTTCAGTCCATGATGCCTTCATCATGCGGGACAATGCTAATCCACAGCTAATAACATGACTTTACCCATGGAAGGCCTGGCTGGTTGGTAAGTCACATATCTCTTGTGTGTATCTATGTTTCGTGTCTACTGTTAGTGACACTTTGCTCTGTACTCATGGTTGCACACGTTGCCTTGATTTACAGAGGATTATGTGTTCTCAAATTGACCATGTTTGTTGACACCAGTGAGAAACCCAACTACGCCAGGGGAAGTCTGGGAGAACACGCCATGTCGTGTAGCAGGCTTTTGGGCTCCTGAATGTGAGATTCTGTAGCATTGACAAAACCGGTGGAACTCTCCTCTACTCACCTGCAAAAGTTTGTAAGATCATAGTGACCTGCTACATGCTCCACAACCTTTCCCTGAGGAGGAACATCCCATGCATTCCTAATAAGGGGAAGCTGGCAGTGCCATGGGGTGTGAATCTGGAAATGCCAAGTGAGGATGACATTGATGAGGCAGATCTTCTCACTTCACCTGAGCGTAAGTACCTAATGTTCTGTGATTACTCAGACTGCCTGGGGTACTGTACAGGTCATCATATATTGTGATGGGTATGTTACTTAATGTGAGACAGGACATTTAATGCAATGCATCATAGAGCAAAGGTTTCCTAGCTACATCAGACTTGAAGATGTTCCTCTCTTGAGCATCTCCTATGATATGTGCAGTCATATTGCACTGTCAGTGATATTACAGAAGATGTAACTGTCTTTTGAGCTTAATGAATGCCTTTCTCTGCCTTAACTCCTTGTATGTGACTATTTCCTTCCAGGTCTCATCCCCATGCCGTCCTCAAGTGGACATTTCTGAATTGTCATTGGTAGGTGGATGTGGCTAGTCTGACATGTGAATGGCCCATGAAATGGATCCAGGTACTGTTTGTTACCAGTTTGGTTTGTGTGGGTACCATGCCCAGACTGCCTGCACAGTAGGAGGGGAGTTTCCAGACCTTGAGAATGCACCTGTTTGGCCTGGTATGTTAATCCAATGGTCTCCTGTGTGTGACCATCTGCCCTTATGGCATGTCCTTGTGACCAATCCTTACATTTTCCCTTCACATTGTGTTGACATTGTTACTATGTGTCTGTAGGTAGCTGTCAATGTGTTTCCCATTTGCAGGCCACAGTGGCTGTGCCATTACACTGACATAGGTGTGTGACATGGTAGTGGATGGCTAACCATTGTAATAGGATGGGCCTCAGAATAGGGACCATTGTACTGTCCTCTGCCTGTCTCATGGGGTATGTCAAGTTAGATAGACATGTTTTTTTGTATGAAACATTGGTCAAGCTGGGGACTACATCTGCCTATGTTTTTAAGATAGCCCTTCTTCCTATGCTCTGGTGGACAGTACTTTGGGATATCTGTACAAGTGTATCAATGTTTAGTAATTCTTGGCTATTACAGTCCAGACATATTTGCAGCCTATAGGCTTTGGGTGACAGGTCACTTGTGTTTTTGTGTTGGTAGTGATACTCAGCCTGACCCAGTCTGTGATCTGTCCCTCCTTACATTGACATTCTCACATGTGCATCATTAATGTCACATTCTTTTCATATTGTACAGCCCAATACATTTAAAAAAAATACACTATTGGACATAGAGTGCTCATTGTGTTTATTTACAGGTGTTCTTGTGTTAAAGGTGCAAAGTAATGAGTAATAATAAACACAAACAGAGAAGGGATCAGTAATGGTGGATGTAGTGATTAGAGTAGCTGCCACAACAATTGAAGTCCAAAGTCCTATTATCCTGGAAAATAGAAAGTATATGTAGAGCAGTCAAAAGAGTGATTCTGTGGCACACAAAGGAGTTCCATCAGAAATAGGTTACTTCCTGGCAGTGGTTGAGGTCTTGGCATCGGCACCTCCTGGATGCTTGAGTGGACATCCCCTCTTGGGGGGGGGGAGGGTAAAGGGGCTCTTCAGCTGCAGAGGCAGGGGTGTCTGATGTGGGTTCTTCCCCCATCAGGTACCTGGCCCATCACACCTTAGGACTGTTGTTATGCTCCCAAGATTTGGGTGATAGTGTGTTGGCAGACCAATCCCCAGCAGTCTCATGCTGCTGGCCCACACCATCCCTTCCATGCATGATAACGCCACGGGCCTGCGCCCTTGGCACAGTTTTCACTCTACCACTGGGTCCAGGTACAACATTGTCCGAGGTGTCCAGATGAGATTCAGGTACCTGGACTGGGGGGGGCACCCAATGGTGGACTCTGTCCTCGGGACACAGACTTGGGGGCGAATGGTTGCCTGAGATGTTGATGCAACAGGGCTGGGAGGAGTCATTGTGGTCAAGGCTGACCGGTGTTGTCTGACCAGATTCCCCAGATGGGCCAGCGCCGTCCTCCACGTCCACATGTCCAGGAGTTATATCCTCACTGAAGGCTTCATCCAGGGGGAAGTAGCAGTCTCTGGAGGGATCTCCATGTTCCTAATTGCAGATAGACCTATTGAAGTGATGGACAATATGTTACAGATTGTATTGTTACATATACCTCCAGCACTGACATTTTATTGACATGGCAAATACACATTGGTTTTGCATTTCTCCCCTAATGTGAGTGGCACACCTGCTATCAACTGCATGGACCTGACATTTGAGGTGATGACACATTCTATTTCAAGTCACCTTGCTACAGGTTGTGTGTGTATCTTGGTACTTGGGCATCTGTCCATGGACTACTATTTTTCCAGCAGTGCAGTGCAATCAGTGGCTATGATGTGACTAGGTTCATCTTGGGACCTAATAGACTGTCATGCTTGCAGACCCAGGACCATGTATTTGAACATGTTACTTGTCAACAAGTGGTCAGTGCATTTTGTATTTGTTTACTGCCACATGCATTTCGATGAGGCATCCTGGTACCTTTGTTTGTCAGTGATTTTGCATGCAGGTTGAGCTGTCCTTATTGTCCACACTATTTTCATCTTGGCGTATCTATTCAAGATGAATCTACTTGATTTGCCACATCATAGAGTGTACCATGGTCTGCAAGTTGGTCCCTCCCAGGTAGGCAAACTTCATTAGTGAATTGACATTCAGCAACACAATGTAATTGCGGACACTGGCCTGGGGTATGGAATTTCAGCGAATGGCCCTCCTGTGCTTTCAATTTATTTAACAATAACTCCTACAAACAGCATACATAAGTCATTCTCTCAAGTGCATTCATTTTCATTGTGAGTGGATGTGGAAGGATGTTTGTACAGATGCACATTGCACGTGTATTTTACTTCGGGTAGACTGCCTTCTTTCCTTAGCATTACTGTCTTTGCCTGCCCCCCCACACAGTATACTGATGGGATACCCTCAGGTGAGTACAGTTCTTTAGCTGAGTAGAGGTAGAAAGGTCATGGTAGGTGAGTACGCAGTTGTGGCTGAGTGGAGTGACATTCTCAGTGCCTTCTGGCCTTAGTGTTGTTGTAATGGCCTGTCTTCCCCACTCAGTATCCATTTAAATGCCCCTCAGCTTGGTACACTCCAATGTGTAGTTGTTAAATGTGAGAATTTTTTCGAAGGGTACTGTCCTGGTATTGGTCATAGTAGCACAGTGTCTTCTGGGAGTTGTAGTGTTGTCAATCCCTGAGGTACACTTTGTTTTCTGGTATGTTATACCCACAGGTGGGTCTCATTAATATGTTGGAGGCCAGACAGGGGTTTATGGGGGCTTTAAGTGGGATAACATTGTAGGTGGGAAAAGGTGAGCAGTGGGCATGCATGACCTTACATTTGGGGGACACATTTTGTAGTTGAGACTTACCCCACTTGACTCCCTCAGGTATTCCTGTTATGCCCTCAGAATGGCCAAGACCTTCTCCTCCCATAGTGTGAACTGTGGAGGAGGAGGTGAGGGCCCAACACCAGTCTTGTGTATCGACAGCTGATACCTGGACGCCATGGAACGGGCCTAGCCCCTGAGGTCATTCCACCTCTTCCTGATGTCTCCCCTTGTGCGGTGGTAGCTGCCTACAGAATTCACTCTGTCGACTATTCTTGACCATATTTCCATTTTTTGGGTGATAGTGTTCTGCTGGACTTGAGCTCCAAATATATGTGGCCCTACTCTCATCAACTATGACCCTTAACTCCTCATCGGTGAATTATGGGTGTTTTTGTGGTGACATGGTATTGTATATAAAGTGAGGGAATGGGTAGAAATAAATGTATAGGTGCTGTGTGATGAGTGGGTGGTGTGCAGTGAAATGTGTGATAGTATGCAAATATGTATTTAGGGGTGCAGTGCTGATCTGGGATGTGTGGCTTATTTGTGGTGGAGTAGTGCCTATCCTGTTGCTTGCACTACAGTTGTTGTGTTCTGCGGCGGTGTGGAGGCAAAGGAAGGGTGTGTTTTATAGTGTAGTTGGTGGATGTGTTGAGTGTGTGTATGTGTGTCAGCTGAGTTGTTTTCAAATTTCGATGTGGTGTTTTGTATTACTGAGGGGACCGTCGGGCACCGTGGTTCTCACCACCATTGGTTGACTGCCATGGCAAGACCACCATGGCGATTTCTGATATTGTAATAGTTTCGGTGGTTGGTTGTTGTTTGGGGTGCCGGTGATCAGACCGCCTCTTTCCCGCCCTCCAGGATCCTGGCGGAGTCAGGATTTTGGCTGTCTTTTGGTGGGCTTGGCTGTGTAACTCGTAATATGGTGATCTGTGTGACCGCTAACATGGCAGTCTTTTAGTGGCCACCACTGCATAGGTCTTGCAGTCAGACCGCCAAACTTGTGATGAGGCCCTATATGTCTTAACTATAAAATACAATAATTTTTAATGTAAAACACAGTATCCAAAACTATAAACCTATATATGCATATTTAAACAGTTAATTCTATAAAAAAGTATTACAAATAATAATTTAAACAAATATAAAAAATACTGCCACCTCTAAACTTCATACCATAAACAAAGAAATAAAATCAGAATCCTAAATTAACAACAGTACATTTAAAAATAATTTAAACCAAATTTGAATTATATAAAAAATATAATTGTGAAGTAAAATTTTAATTTTAAACAAAAAATATATTTGTTAAACATTTTTTCAGAAAAATATTACAATTTTAAGTGTATTTAAAATATGTTCTAATAAGTTAACTTTTTAAAAGTATATTCTTATTTTTAATTTTTTTAAATGTACATTTTCAAACTGTGTTTGGTTTAAATGTAATACTAATAATATATATTTTATTTAATATGGGTGGTGCTGAAACAAGAGCCCCACAGGGCTCACCCCCCCAACTTCACTGGGTACGTGAAAAAGTGATAACAGTAGTGGTATTTCACAGTTGGCCAGAGGGCCTCCTGCTTATCCTACACTTCATGTCTCTTCACAGTGCCAGACTAGTCGAGGCCTTCTTTCTCTGCTGATTCTGCCAAGCCTATTCCCTTTGCTGTGGTTTCGCTAGATAGTAGGTAGGGACCGTGGGAATCTTGTTTATCCATTCATGCGTGTCACTAATTAGGTAATGAGGCATTTGGCTATTCCTGTACCACCACGCAGTGGCTCATTCTGGGTTATTATTGCTGCCCATCAGCGTCAAATTGGTTTTACTTCCAACAACACAATTGTTCTGGGGTACAGCTACAGTTAAAGCTGTCTTAACTGGAACATGAATCACATATTGGGTAGGGACAGTATACCCTCAGTTATTCTCTAACAATATCAATTGTATATATACTGGCATATTAAGGTATTATTAGCATGTCATTAAGAATTATTGCTGCAATCGACACTGATTATGTGGAAGTAATTACTGTAAAGCTAATCTAAACTAACACCCACATCAGCTACATTAAGAACTGTATCACACTTCACACACATAATAAATATAGAAAAAGTGAGTTGCATTAATGCTAATATCAACTGTGAACATGTCAACTATGCTAAAGTATGTGTAAATATAAACAATCTGTAAAACAACATGTTTAGAGCAATAAGAGAAAAGGACTAAGGGCCTCATTACAAGTTTGGCAGTCGTGAGACCGCCAAACTCACGGTGGCGGTCCAAACACTGCAGCTTTGGCGGTCTGATGGCCAAATTATGACTTTGCCGATCGGACCCCCCAAAGGACTGCTGTCCCCGCTGGAAACATGGTTCCTGATGGCATGACGGTGATCGGGCACCAGCCATGGCGGCAATGAACTCAGCACCACCTGGATGATTACAACCCCTCTTTCTGTCAGCCTTTTCATGGTGGGGAGCCCAAGGTAGTGCTGGAGGCCACAGAGCGGCCCCTGCACTGCCTACAAACATGTAGCGGTTAGTGCAGGGCCCCCCATGCCCAGCACCCTTGAAATGAGCACTGTCTACTTTGCAGGCAGTACACATTCCGAGGGTGCTAGAGTGTTATGCCGAGGCCAATATTCTAACACTTCCCACCGGTCAGCTCGACAGGAACGCATATTACAATGTTACCGTCTGTCAGCCCAGCTGGAACACTGGAATACACATGGGGGAAAGTCACTGCTATGGTGGTGGTGTCCTTCCCATTAGTTTGGTGGTACGGTAGTGGGAAGGTAAACTCGTAATGAGGCCCTAATTGTCCATGAATAGTTGGCACATTTTTTAAGTGTCTGAGAAAATGAATATATTTACAGGTACAGATCTCAAGACCACGGAAGGAAGGGATTTGCCAGTCATTATCCTGTAGAATAAGAAAACGTTCATGTGCTTGATGTCATTAGCTTGGACTTATCACATACCACACCAAAGTAATTCAACAACTCATAATCCAAGATACAGACAGATGGCAGTACAACAGTCCCTGAAAACAAGTGTTTAGCCAATTTGAACTAAAAATGACTTGGTTATGGTGTAGGACTACTGATTTTATGCCCGGATAATGACCCACGTGATGCGTCAGGCCCACCACAGCACACAAAATAAGTCTAATGGGTACTTCTGATCTTCCACCCAAATACTGTGCAAGCTGTTGTGGCACAGGTCTCATACACCCAAACTCTGAGACCTGTATCACCTGGAACAATCCATGTCCACTTTGTATGTCAGAACAGCATCACATACCTGTCAATGTCCCAACTCTGAAATTTCTACATGAAGATGTCATGGTGAAGGTACTTGTACAAAGAACAAAACAGAGCATAGACTTGAAACCACACACATAACACAAGTTACATTATAAGCATCTGGAAAACAAAGTACAATGCAAGGTAACTGACACAAACAAAGCAACACCATCAAGGTGGGGATGTGTCAGAAGCTATCTTATCAAGCAGCCTTAGGCTGGATATTGTAAAGTATCCATTCCCTAGCTGTATCCAAAATACTTAACTCAACACATTTACACAACTACAGTCCAGTGTACAGTCAGTCATGATATCACATGACATATTTACACTCATGAGAAGTAGCTGTGGATGAGATCTTCTTGCAAGTCAGCTCCTTCCTCTTCACCACGGTCATCCAGGATTCTTACTGCAGGCTCACCCTCCTCTGGGATGATGGGATATTCCGCCACAGGACGATGTTGTGTAGCATGCAGCATGCCACAAAGATATGACACACTTTCCTGAGAGAGAATAGAAGGGCTCCACCAGTCCTGTACAGACATCTAAATCTGACCTTTGAGAGCCCAAAAGCCCACTCCACTGCCTGCCATATTCTTCTATGGTCCTCACTGAAGCAAATTTCTCCTGGTGTAGCTGGATTCATCAGCAGTGTTTCAACCAAGGATGGTTTGAATATGCAGAGTCTTCTGTTAAAGAATGGTATATAAGTGTAACAAGGAGTCACTCACTTCATGATTGTAGAACCTGACATTGCTCACACATAGTTAGGAGAGATATGACTTACCAACCAGCCAGGTCCTCTCTGCGTACAGTTGTGACATCAGCTGGGGGTATGGTGCTGTTCCACATTATGAAGAAATCATGGGCTGATCCAGGATAACAGGCACACACATTTGAGATGCAGAAATCCACCAAACCGACAACTTGTACGTTGATGGAATGAAAGTTCTTTCTGTTGTCATAGACTTACTCAGTGGCCTGCTGTGGCATCAAGTCAACATGTGCCATCGTTGGCCCCCACCACATGGGGGAGGCAGGCAAAACCATAAAAGTCAGCCTTCACATTGGTTACATCTTCACATTGGGGGAACCTGATAAAGCTGTGTTTCAACACTGCTGAGAGGAAATTCTTCAACACCTGACTGAACACCGGTTGGGACATACCAGCAGATAGGGCCACCGTGTATTGGAAGGAGCCTGCGGCCAGAAAGTGCATTACTGCCATGACTTGTACAATGGGTGGTATGCAGTTTGGATTAATGTTAGCTGGCATCAGGTCTGGCTCCAGCTGACGGCATAGGGCCACTATTGTTTGCCTATCCTGGCGCTATAACTGGATTATGTGGTGTTGCGCCATGGTCTGAAGGTCTGGCAGTTGACGGATGGCAGGAGGTTGCTGCATCCTCCCTCATCCAGGGTACCTATGTGTGACAAGACATGATATGTAACATTAGTCAGTGTGTCCATAGCAACATATATGATGCATGCCAACAATATTATGAGGCAAAGCATTTCTGACTGGATAGACGTGAAAGAGTACACATTCCAGGTGGGAACTACACAAGGGTCACATGTGACCCCCATGGTTGTCAACACGTGTCCATAACATGGATTCTGGTGAAAGTATCTGCTACACAATTGCAGTTCGAAAGGTGACTTTATTTTCCAACCGCCAAAAATACAGTTGGTGATGGTGGACTGTGCACCACAGTCATAGGCTATCTGTGCAATGCAACACGCTACACTGATGGTTGTTTAGTAGGACCTATTTAACAAGACAGAATAAGGATATTTGTGATGATGCAACACATATACTGTAGGTGTGACACAGCTTACAAAGCCACATATAGTATTTCAAGCTGTCAAAATGGCAGATGCCTGACCTACTCCAATGGACATTGGGAACTGCCCGCGACTGCGGGCGGAAGCCGTCTGCATGGTAGACAGTTCCAACCGCAGTGGACACAGCCATATGCTAATGTTGTTGCCGAAGTGGTCGTGGCCCAATGGCTATGTCAGTCAGTGGTGATGACCATCTACGTGGTGCACGTGACCGCCATGTTGTGCAAATTCCTCACTTGACTCCTGACACTGCTGCCAGCAACACCTCCAGTACTTGAGCTACTGTTGGCCACCTCTGGGAGCAATCATGCCACATCCAGCAGGTGACAAGGCCCCTGCCTTCTCTCCAGAGGAGCTGGAGAGGCTGGTGAATGATGTCCATCCCCTGTATGGACATCTCTTTGGCTCACCAGAGGAGCAGGTCACTACCTTATGTGCACAATTGACTCTGTTCAACATCATCGTTTCCCTCCCCACAGACTACAATGTGCCTCTGTGTTCCAGTTAGACTTCTTGTGTGCCTGTTTGTGCAGTCTGAGTGCATCAATGGGGTGTACATGGTGCAGGTATTGGTGGTTGGTACTATATGTTGGGTTCATTCACATTTTGTTGTGTGATGTTATTTGGGGTTCTGGATCCTCCTTGTGTTGGTTTCACATAACTAGGTAAGGAGACTTTACTACCATACAATGAAATTTCTTTCTTTATGATGGTTGTAAATGTTTGACAACATGTATGTGCATGACAGCAAGAGCTTCGTATGCATCTTGTGTGAATCATTTGAGGATCTTGTAAGCAATGTGTATAGTGCCCACAGATCTTTCAACCTACATCTGGCCTTACAAAACTCTTGTGTGGAAGGCATAGCATGACTCACTCTGTCCCTCAGGTTGCCACACAAATCGCATGCCACATTGCTGATGAGCACATGATGTACTGTCATGTATGAAGGGATGGAATGTGAGTGTTGTGTAGGTTCTGTATGCACAGCTGCAGAGACCAGGGCCTCTGCTGTATTTCCCAGTATGGGACATAGTCCAGGCTGTGTAAGAGTCACTGAGGCTATTAAACTGTGGCACTGTGCCCACTCCCTGTACACCAGCAGATCCTGTCATGTGGACAATATGATGCACTAGTGGCAAAACTTGCCCTGAATGCCATTGAGTAGATTGGGTACAGAGATACATTCCAGAAGTAGGCCATCTATGCATTTTGCATCGTTGTCAATTTGTGTCTTTGACTCATGACAGGTCTCTTACTCCCACAGCTCTGTTGTTACTGTCACAAAAATCATAATTGTCATGTACAGGCTGTTAGAAATGGGGTCTTTGGTTGGCAGTCAGGTTACCCCCTGTCCAAGCAAGGACCCTCACTCTAGTCAGGGTAAGTCACATACAATCCAAATTATCCTGTGCCCACCCTCTGGTAGCTTGGCACCGAAAAGTCAGGTTTAACTTAGAAGGCAATGTGTAAAGTATTTGTGCAATAAATCATACAACACCACAGTATAGCACCACAAAAATACACCACACAGTGTTTCGAAAAATATATAATATTTATCTGGATAAATGCAGGTCAAAAAGATTAAAATTCAATAAGTATATGTTGAGATATCACTGTAAAAGTGATATAAAGGCCCTCATTATAACCCTGGCGGTCGGTGACCGCCAGGGCTATAGTGGCGATAGTACCACCAACAGGCTGGCGGGACTCGTCACCTAATTTTGACTGAGGCGGTACTGCCGTGATGAGCAGCGCTGCCTTGGGGATTTCTACTCCTCTTACCGCCAGCCTGTCCATGGCGGTAGACACTGCCATGGAAAGGCTGGCAGTAAGGGGACTCAGGGTGCCCTTGGGGGGCCTTGCACTGCCCATGCACCTGGCATGGGCAGTGCAGGGGCCCCCAGGCATAGCCCCATCGTGCATTTCGGGCAGTGAAATGCACGATGGGTGCTACTGCACTTACTGCACATCAGCATTGCCGCCGGCTTTATTACGAGCCGGCAGCAATGTTGATGTGACTTGTCCGCTGGGCCAGCGGAAAAGTCGAAATGGGGAGCCAGACATACCGCCAGCAATGGCGATATTCTGGCGCCCGCAGCCTCGGAGAGGTTGTAATGAGGGCCAAAGTGTCTTAAAGTCTTTTAAAGCAAGCAAAGTCTCTTTCAAGCACAAAAGTACCTGGTTCGCGTGCAAAATCTCTGCAGAGAACTGCAGAGGAGGAGATGCATGGAAACAAAAGGTGTGCGTCTATTTCTCGGGCCGCACAAGGCGATGCGCCATTTAGTTTTCACGCAGGGATGGCTGTGCGTCGATTTTCCGGCGCTCTGTCATGGATCCTCTTCGGGTTGCGGGGTTTTTGGACGCCACAGGGGACGTTGCATGGATTTCCTGTGCAGGCAGGACGAAGTCACAGGAGCTGCGTCGATTCGGTGGGTGTTACGTCAAATTTTCTACTGCACGGCAGACCCTGCATCGATTCTTCTCTGGAAGTTGGGCTGTGTCGTTCCGGCTTGGCTGTGCGTCGATCCGGTGGGCTGTGCATCAAATTTTCAGACTCTACGCTGGCGCTGTGTTGATCTTCTCGATGCGAAGTCTGGCTGAGTCATTCCGGTTTGGCATGCTGTAAAATTTTCACCGCTGTGTAGGCTGTGCATTGTTTCTGGCAGGCTGTGCGTTGAATTTCGCCGTACTTATAGAGATTAAGGCCCTCATTACAACCCTGGCGGTCGGTGATCAAGCGGCGGTAATACCGCCAACAGGCCGGCAGTAACAAAAATGGAATTATCACCACGGCGGAAACCGCTCAGACAAACAGCCACTTTAACACACCACTGCCACGGCGGTAGCAACAAGCACCGTGGCGGTAACCGCCAACAGCCAGGCGGAAGACAATGTACCACCCACTGTATTACAAGAGGCCTATCTGCCACCTTTCCCGGGGTGGTACCAATGACATCAAAAGCACAGGGTAAACAGTACACAGAAGGCAAAGGACTCATCCCTTGAGACACAAGGAAGAACCCCACCACCATGGAGCCGGGGGGGAGGAAAAATAGAGTGACACCCACACGCAATATGCAACACCCCCACCCCCAACACCATACACATAACTAGATGCAGTAACATTACATATTCACCCCGTACCCCTCAGGAATAATGCAAGTACAAAAGGAATTGATTGAAGTGAGTGTAATAAGATAAAAGTGTAGAAAATCGTGCTTCAAAATAAAAGCAGTACACACATATATACAAATGGAAGGACACTGCCCAGTCCACAATGTCCGTGGGCCACAGGGCCACATCACATAGGCCAAGGCCCCACTTGACTCCTGCAACAACACAGACAGAACACCTCAGGGGCATTACGTTGAAAATACACAGGCACCTCAGGGGGACAGGGGAACGTGGGGGCATCTCAGCTGGAAGATGGTACGACACCACTGGTCCTGGAGGGGGCTACATGCCCTGTGCGATGTCGTGGGGAGTGCAAGGCCACAGTCTCTCAAGTGGGTGGTTTGCCCACTGTTTGGTCCTGAGGCGTACAAGGCCACAGTCTCAAGTGGGTGGTTTGCCTTGCCCACTGCTTGTTCCTGGGGAGTGCAAAGCCACAGTCTCTCAAGTGGGTGGTTTGCCCACTGCTTGGTCCTGTGGAGTGCAATGCCACAGTCTCAAGTGGATGGCTTCTCCACTGGTTCTGGAGGGGCCCTTGTGCCCAGTGTGCTTCATCCTGGCAAGGATGGGGTGAGTGGATGGCTTCTTACACTGGTTCTGGAGGGGGCCTCTTGCCCAGTGTGCTTCATCCTGGCAAGGATGGGGTGAGTAGATGGCTTCTTTCACTGCTTCTGGAGAGGGCCTGGTGCCCAGTGTGCTTCATCCTGGCAAGGATGGGGTGAGTGGATGGCTTCTTCCACTGGTTCTGGAGGGGGCCTGGTGCCCTGTGATGCAGCACTTGGGGAGTGCAAGGTCACAGTCTCTCACCTGGGTGTCATGCCCACAGGATTTGCAGGGTCCAGCATGCACTACAGTCCATGGAGGCAGGACTACACACTGCCCACCTGCAGTGACGGCTGCTCAGTGGAGGCAGTGGCGGTGCTGGTGTCGGTGCCGGCAGTGGTGGTGGGAGGCTCCCGCTCTTCCACTGCAGCCTCGGACGGCTGCCCATTGGGGCTGGTGCAGCTAGTGGCGGTTCTGGTGGCAGGAATGCCAGTGGTGGGGGAGGCTCCAGCCCATCCCCTGCAGCCTCAGACGGCTGGCCACTCTGGCTGCTGCTGCTGGCAGTGGTGCTGGAAGTGGTGCTGGTGGTGGTGCTGTTGAGGGAATACCAAAAAAACAAAAGTACACCGTTCCAGCCAATAGACTAGTACAAATGTAAACAGTAAGTAATTGAGTCTGCTCTTATTAGAGCAAGAGCCCTCACTCACCAAATGGTGACATGCTTCATCATCAGGCTTTTGCTCCTCGTCAGGCCGGCACTGCAATGCCTGACGGGCCCCTCGTGGGGGCTCTTTGCCGGAGATCTTTTGAGTATAAAGAATGCCGGTAGCTGAGTGCTAGTATGTGGGATTGGTATATGGGTATGTGAAAATAAAAATGTCTAGAGGTCTGGAAATATTGTATTTAATCAACCCAGACCCCTGTCATGATTAAAAACAGAGTGTGGGTAAGGATCAGAAGTAATGTCTAGTCCACCCTCAGAAACAAAAAAACTGTCAGTCCCTGAATTAGGGGAATGTGGAGAGTTAGAGTACAGAACTAACTATACTTCTATCATCGGGGTCAACATGTTTCTCGCATAAAAAATGTCTGTTAAGATCAGTGCGATTCGTCAGGAGCAAAAAACGTACCTTATCCACATGTTATAACCCAATATGGGATTTCTTCGTACCACAAAAACCCTCCTTGTATTAAAGGATGGGCCCCATCGGGATAGCGATAAGCATCAGTGGTCCAGGCTTGTATAGTCAACCCGCTCGTGTGGCCACCGGGTGGATAACCTACCCCTGCTCCGCATCCCAGAAGAAAAAAAAAAAAAGGGAATGCCAGTGGTGGGGGGAGGCTCTAGCCCATTCCCTGCAGCCTTGAACGGTTCAACCGCCATAGTTTGTGTTGAGGGCTCAGAATCAGTCCCAGCACCAGGTCTCCTGTCCTTTCTGCCTGCAGGGGCAGGCCCCTTGCCCTTGGCAGCTTTTGGTGCTTCCTTGCCCTTGGGAGCTGGTGGTGCCTCCTTGCCTTTTGCCCTTGGCAGCTGGTGGTGTCTCCTTGCCCTTGGCAGCTGGTGGTGCCTCCTTGCCTTTCCCCTTGGCAGCTGGTGCAGGCACACTGTCATTACTGATGGCTGGTTCCCTGGAGCCTCTCACACCTGCAGTAGATGTCGACACTACTGTGTCTGTGGACTGGGTGGCTGAGGTGCTCGGCTGGGTTCTGGCCACCCCGGCCCGATGTGAAGGACGGGGGGGAGGGGTTGGGTAGAGGTCAATGGCGGAGAGGAAAAGCTTCTTAGGCGCATTGGGGCGGGAAGAATCTGAAGGTTTGGGAGTGGAGGAAGAGGGAGTGGTTGTAGGTGGGGTCTGTCTGCTGTGTTTGGGTGCAGGTGCATGGGCTGGATGCTGTTGTGAGGTGGATGGCTGTTGGGTGTCTGAGTGCTTGTGTTTGTGTACTTTGGGAGGAGGGAGCACAGACACAGTGGGAGAGGACACAGGGGACGTGTGCATGGATGTTGGGGTGGTGACTGCCAGTGAGGGGTGTGTAGTGATAGGCGTGATGGTGATGGGGTAGTGGATGAGGATGTAGTACATGCAGGAGTGAGTGGAGACGCCATGGGGAGGGTGGTAGATGACTAGGAGGAGGGGAACACAGTGGAGGCAGTGGATGTTGGTTTGTCTGCATCTGGATGGTGTTTGTGTGAGTTCCTGTGGGATGATGTGTGGTGCTTGTTTGCCTGACCCACTCCTGTGTGTTGTCTGGAGTGCATTCTGGTCTGAATGTGTGCTTGGGATAGGTTGGGGTTAAGTGGAATGGGATTGGGTAGAGGAAGTTGGAGGGGGAGGCTAGAGACAGGGACAATGGCTGCCATCAGGGAGGAGGCCAGAGCGTGGATTGATCTCTGTTGGGCTGCCATGCCAGAGTGAATGCCCTCCTGGAATGCATTTGTTTGTTGCAAATGTCCTGCCAGCCCCTGGATGGCATTCACTATGGTTGACTGCCCAACATATATGGATCGCAGTAGGTCATTAGCCTCCTCACTCAGGGCAGCAGGGCTGACTGGGGCATGGCCTGCGGTCCCTGGGGCGAAGGGAGATGCCAACCCTCCTGGGTGAACAAGCATGGGAAACTCACTTAGGGGCTGCTGGGAGGGCGGTGCTGGTATGGGGGTGGTGGCTATTCCTGTAGTTAGTGTGGGCACAGTGGTGTCCGCTATCAGCAGGGAGCTTCCATCGGAGGAGGAATCACTGTCAGAACTGTTGCCTCCTGTCTCTGCCGTGGTGCTCCCCTTGCCCTCCCCTCACCCTCCGTCCCACTGGTGCCCTCACCGTCGGTGGATTTGGCTTATGGGCCATGTGGGATGCAGCTCCCTCCAACACCGGTGCCACTGCTCCTCTGCCAAATGATGCTAATGCACAGAAGGACAGGGTGACAAAACAAAAAGGGGGAGAAGAGACAGAGGATACACTTGGTCAATGGCTGCCCCAACAACACAGTTGGCGTACACAGCACCCTCACACAGGGTACAGGCCTACTCACTACCAGTCACAATGATATTCACCAGCCCAAGGACCGGAATACCTAACGACAATAGCAGCAAACCTGACACCCACAGACCCCTGCCCAGTAGTGGATGCCTACTAGCTTTGTAGGAGGTAGTGTTCATCAACCCCTGCCCAACATAGGACCTACCTTGCAATGTCCGGCCTGGCCTAGGGGCACCCACAGACCCACATTCCCCAGTTGTAGACCACCCCAACACGCAAAAGTAGTAGATTTGGAAACTGTACTCACCCCCATGTGGCTGCTGTGATGCCCTCAAGCGCCCATCCAGCTCCGGATAGGCCACCACCAGTATGTGGAACATCAGGGGGGTCAGGGTTCAACAGGCACCCCTTCCTTGTTGGGAGGCCATCCCCAGCTGGGCCTCTGCCGTCTTCCATGCCCAGCGTCTCAGGTCCTCCCACCATTTGTGACAGTGGGTGCTCCGCCTGCCGTAGACCCCCAGGGTCCACCCATCCTTGGCGATGGCACGCCATTTATCCTATTTTCTGATGGGCACTGACCTGAAGACAAATAAACATAGAAAAAGGTATCAGCCATACCGTCTGGCCTGTTACACTCATGTGCCTCCATTGCCCTCCCATCCTCTTACGCAAAGACATTGCCCACCATACATGCAGCACACTGCCCAGGACCCTTCCACCAACCCCTCCCCCCGTACACAAGGCCCTCACACACAGCACTACATTCATTCATGGCCCATGCATCGTGCTCACAGTGTACTCACATGTTGGTCTGGAAGCCCATACAGCAATCGGTACTGGGGTAGGACCCCATCCACCAGTCTCTCCAACTCTGCAGCGGTGAAGGCAGGGGCCCTTTCCCCAGTGACTCGAGCCATGGTCGGTTCCAGACACAGGTCACAGCAGCACTTGCAGTGTAGGTCCTCTCCTCTTGAATGTCAGGTAGCAAGTGAGAATAGATAGATAATGGCGGTCATGTACGTGGCGGTGCGTACTGTCACCGCCGGCGTACTTCACGATTGGCCACTGCAACCCATAGGGCCCAATGACAACCAATGAAGAGTTGCACGGCAGTACTCGACCGCCTCCTGCAACGGTGCACAACGTCGGCAGCATTACCTAATTTCCACAGGTCCATCCACACAGGACAGGTGGGTGTCATTTCAGGGGGGGGCAGGCCTTGGCACCTAACTGCGTCACAGCACACATAGGCACCATTTGGGACTATCCAAAAAACATACTGTTACTGTCACAATATGCAATATAGTGTACAGTTTGGAAATGTGGAATACTGACCAGCTGCTCACTCTTTTGCCCCCTAGAGTACAACTGCTGCAAATGAATAGGAGATGGAGACATCCCCCGTGTACAGATCCCAGGTGGACTTGGCAACAATGGAAGACAGGCACATTATCCTCACCTATAGGCTAGACAGGGCCACAATCAGAGCTGTGTACCCAATTGGAGCGAGACCTGATGTCTGCTATCAGTCACCCCACTGGGATCCCCCCCCCCCTCTTGTGCAAGTCCTAGCTGTGCTCCATTTCTTGGCAACTGGTTATTTCCAAGTGACAGTGGGCTTGGCAGCAGGAATGTCTCAGCCAATGTTCTCAATAGTGCTGACCCTAGTGTTGTCTGCCCTGATTAAACACATGCGCAGCTACATTGTTTTCTTGTTTTCCCCCAGGTGGAGGATTTGGCCACAGTGAAAGCTGAGCAACGGGACATATCCCCAACATTCCTGGGCGATTGATGGTACACATATTGCATTTGTCCCCCCCTTCAAACAGGTGTTCAGAAATCTAAGAAGCTTTTGATCCACGAATGTGCAGATAGTGTGCCTGGTGGACCAGTACATCTCCCATGTCAATGCTAAGTATCCTGGGTCTGTGCATGATACCTTTATCCTGAGGAATAGCAGCATCCCATATGTGATGGCTCAACTCCAGAGGCACCGGGTGTGGCTAATAGGTGGGCCCATGGTTCCAACCCAGTATATGTTGGTGTATGGGTATGGTGTTGGCCCTAAGGGTTAGTGTTTGGCTAACAGGCATCCATCGATATTTGCAGGTGACTCTGGTTACCTCAACCTCTCATGGCTACTGACCCCAGTGAGGAATCCCAGGACAAGGGCAGAGGAACGTTTCAATGAGGCACATGGGCAAACAAGAAGAATAATTGAGAGGACATTCGGCCTCCTGATGTACAGGTTTTGTTGCCTCCATCTAACAGATTACGCCAGGTGCCTTTTCTTCAGGGGGATGAGGCTGGAGATGGGCATGTAGCAGCAGTGGACCCTGTGGACAGGGATGAAGAGGAGGCAGGGGATGAGGATGAGGACAACAGAACATCAGTCATACGACAGTACTTCCAGTGACACACAGGTAAGACACTGTAACTTCACTTTACATTGACAGTTTTGTGTTGGACATTGTACATGGCAGGCTGATTTTCCCACTACTATGGCCACTTACTATACACTTTGCATCTCTATTTTCAGATATCTGTGCCCCACTCTGGCTCCTGGTGTGTTGACTGGTGCCAGCTACAGGTCATACCTATGTATACATTACTGTGCAGTTGAATTGCAATGTTTACAGCTTGTTAAACAAATACATATTTCAATCAGTTGACAGACTCCATACTTGTATTTGTTCCAAGGGTGTTTATTTAGGTGCTAATGAGTGGAAGGGATATTGCAATGGGCTTGGTTGCTGATGGAGGAAAGTCAAGGGTAAAGTCCAGTGTATTGGTATCACAGGTGCATTGTCCAAGGGGGCATAGGAAGTGGAGCAATGAAAGTTCAAGGTGGATATGGTGACAGAGTGGGACACAAGGGTGACATTCAGGAGAGTCTTATTTCCTGGTGGGGGTCTTGACAATGTTCTCTGGCTTCTGCCTGGATCGCAGGGATGGTTTGCAGGTTGGTTCTCTTTCTGCAGGGAGAGGAGTGCTGGTGGCCTGTTGTTCCTGTGGTGGAGCATCCTGTCCACTAGTGGCAGCGGAGGTGGAAGGCTGTTCATCATTTTGGCTAGTGTCAGGGACCCGTTGGTGTGCCACTGCCTTCCTCATGGTGTTGGCCATGTCTGCCAGCACCCCTTCAATGGTGACCAGGGTGGTGTGGATGTCCTTCAAGTCCTCCCTGATCCCCAGGTACTGTCCCTCCTGCAGCCGCTGGTTCTCCTGCAACTTGTCCAGAAACTGGCCCATCATCCACTGGGAATGGTGGTATGCTCCCAGGATGTTGGTGAGTGCATCCTGGAGAGTCGGTTCCCTGGGCCTGTCCTCCCCCTGTTGTACAGCAGTCCTCCCAGCTTCCCTGTTGTCCTGTGCCTCTGTGGTGGTGTTTTGTTAGGTTGTGTGTATTTTGAGCGCGGTTGTATGTACCGCCGATGGTTTACTACGGTTGAATGTCAGCCACGGTGATTCGTGGGTCATAATGCTGTGGGTGTAGTTCTGTTGGCGTAATGGTGTGGGTTTTGGTACCGCCAATTTATCACTGACCTTTGGGCTGGTGGACTTGTGTGTGCATCTGTATAGTGACGGATTGGTATGTGTGTGTCATAATATGGGTAGCGGTAATCCGCCGTGGCGCCGGTATGTTGGCAGCGGTTGGCATGGTGGTAAGCAGGACTTACCGCCAATGTCATAATGAGGGGCTAAGTCTTTTTAGTCCTGAGACTTCAGGGAACAGGAGGCAAGCTCTATCCAAGCCCTTGGAGAGCAATTCTTCACCACAGCCAGAGAGCAGCAAGGCAGCAGTCCTTCACAGAAAGCAGACAGGTGAGTCCTTTGGGCAGCCAGGCAGTTCTTCTTGGCAGGATGCAGGTTCTGGTTCCTGCTTCTTCTCCAGGAAGAGTCTGAGATGGTAGGGGTAGAGGCCCTGTTTAAATACCCAAATGTGCCTTTGAAGTGGGGGAGACTTCAAAGAGTGGCTTAGAAGTGCACAAGGTCCCCTGTCAGTTCAATCCTGTCTGCCAGGGTCCCAGTAGGGGGTGTGGCAGTCCTTTGTGTGAGGCCAGGCTACAGTCCTTTGATATGTGCTAGGCCCTCCACCCTCCCAGCCTGGAAGACCCATTCAAAATGCAGATGAATGCAAGTGAGGCTGTGTATCCTGTGTTTGGGGTATGTCTGAGTGAATGCACAAGGGAGCTCTCAACTAAACTCAGCCAGGCGTGGATTGTAAGGCACAGTAGGATTTAAGCACAGAGAAATGGTCACTTTCTAAAAGTGGCACTTCTAAAATAGTAATATTAAATCCCGCTTCAGCAGGGTTTTGTATCACCATTCTGGCCATACTAAATATGACCTTCCAACTCCTTTCAGATCATCAGCTACCACTCAAACAGTGTATGAAGGCAGCCCCAATGTTAGCCTAGGAAAGGAGCAGGCCTCACAGCAGTGTAAAAACGAATTTGGGAGTTTTACACTACCAGGACATATAAACTACATAGGTACATGTCCTGCCTTTTTCCTACACAGCACCCTGTCCTAAGGGTTACCCAGGGCACACCTTAGGGGTGACTTGTATGTAGAAAAAGGGGAGTTGTAGCCTGGGAAGTACTTTTAAATGCCAAGTCGAATTGGCAGTGAAACTGCACAAACAGGCCTTGCAATGGCAGGCCTGAGACAAGGTTAAGGGACTACTTAAGTGGGTGGCACAATCAGTGCTGCAGGGCCACTAGTAGCATTTAATCTACAGGCCCTGGGCACATGTAGTGCACTCTACTAGGGACTTATAAGTAACGTAAATAGTCCAATTGGGTATGATCCAATGTTACCATGTTTAAAGGGAGAGAGCAAATGCGCTTTAGCACTGGTTAGCAGTGGTAAAGTGCACAGTCTAAAAACCAGCAAAAACAGTATCTAAAAAGTGGAGGGAGGCAGGCAAAAAGTTAGGGGTGAACACCCTAAGGCTGTCAGGTCTAACACTGGCTTATTGCATGAATGACAGCCCCACAGTGCAGATAGTATGTAGATTTCCGGGTGGCCAAGACATGC
Organism: Pleurodeles waltl; assembly: GCF_031143425.1. Lineage (NCBI taxonomy): Eukaryota > Metazoa > Chordata > Amphibia > Caudata > Salamandridae > Pleurodeles > Pleurodeles waltl. The sequence goes on from NC_090447.1 coordinate 1,319,768,986, forward strand.
AAGTCATTAGCTTGGTCACATAGCAGAAATTGTACAATGCATACCTTTCTATGTTGGATGCCATCTCTGGAGTTTAGACACATATGACCAAAGGAGTGTTCTGTGGTACAGGTAGATACCACAGAACCACCCCCTGAAGATGCAGGAGTCTGCGTTTGGTAGGGCACATGTCCACACATGAACAGGGAAGACATTTTCTGTATCCACCATGCCAGGCCCCTCATTGTTAATCAAGTGTAAGGGTGAAGTCTGTCCTAAGGAAGTTGCCTGTACGAACTCTATGGAGTGAGTCAATCTCGCAGAGTGTTAATGTGTTGGTCTACTCAGGCCTAAGGAGTTTACCCTTCAGAAGCCACATATGTGTGTAGAGTTTCTTTGTAGGTCACATCACAGTACATGTTGCTGGGGCATGGGCTACTTGATGTGAGTTGGCTCGCTTAGTCACTGTAGACCATAAGGAGGGTGGTGGGTTCGTCTGCAGATGGATACACGTCTGTAGTCATGTCCCTGTATTTATTGGCTTGTGTGCTTCACACTTGTGGTGTGTTGACAAATTAAGCATTTTTGCTCGGTGTTTCTGACGTGTATGACACAATTTGGTTAGAAACTTGTGATTGTAATAATTTGATTTGTGTCTTGCATCCATACAGATAAATGCCCATCAGAAGAAGGAAATATGGAGAGCCATTGCCCAGAAGCTGCAGACCCTGAGTTACTACAGCCAGAGGAGTGCCCACTCTTGCAACAGGTGGGAGGACCTGAGATGCTGGGCCTGGAAGATCACAGAGGTCTAGCTGGTACTGTCCTCCCAATATGGGTGGGGCACATGTCGGACCATGACCCCCTAATGGCCCACATTCTGGCAGTGGTGTATCTAGACCATGATGGGTGCTTGAGGGGAGCACAGCAGCCACAAGTGGGTGAGCACAGGACATATTCCTGTCTGTTACATTGCCAAGTTAATGTGTTCTGACATCTCCCCCTGATGATTAGGGATGAGCCATGTGTGACCCAGTAGATGAGTAACTGTTTGTGTAGATATGCAGTGTGGTGCATACAGATGTTTCTTGCCTATTGGCCCAGGGTCCTAGAACACAAATGCGTACATTCCACAAACAATTTGCTCTCCAGTAACAACACATGGCTGTGTACATTGATCAATTAAGTTATGTTTGTTGTTGTGATGGGAATACATTCTATGCTACACACCACTACCCCTCAGTGTTACAAGCCAAAGGAAAGGAAGTGATGGATAACTGTCCTCAACCATGTGTATGGTTAAATGTGCAAATTGGCATCTGCCTCCCTGTTATTCCATTAGTTGTGTTTGACCACTGACTTTGTGTTTCACCACTGCGCATATTAGTTGTTCAATGTTCACCAGTAGCACATTACATGTTGTATTCAGTTTAGCTGCCTATTGGCTTTAACATGGCATTAGACATTACATTCTGTATTCAGTTTAGCTGCCTATGGGCTTTATCGTGGAGTTCGACATTGCAGATGAGTTGTGTTTTTACACATGGTAGACCAAGCTGTGTTTTTCGTATTTGGTTCTCACCGAGCCCTAGCGTGATTAGAGAGGGTATATTTTGGTGTTTTCCTATCGACCCAGCCTTGGGAGGGAGCGAGCTTGGAGACTTGGCCACTCTCCAACGCTTGTTCTTTTCCCACTCTGATACAGTAGCCAGAATGTTTTAACTATTAGAGGAAAGGGCCTGTTAGCATGCTTGTGGGCAGCAGCGAGGGGGAATTTTCCAAGACTTCAGTCCGGAGCGGACGTCAGCTGTCTGACCTCCTGTTTGGGTGGAAAATCTATTTCGCGCAATTGAACAGGAGCCATCATCATGCAGGCATGAGAAAGATGAAGAGCAGTACCCTAGGGTGATGAATTTTTACTTTTATTCTTCGCTTTGGTGTTATGCTATAATATAATCACATGTATTTGCTGTGTACATTGCAATTGAGAAGTACTTTGATATATTTTCCTTTCATTGCTGTGACTACTTTTAAACGTGTGCTTCCAACCTACTAATCTCATCTCTCAGGAACCTCGTGGTGAAGTAATAATAAATGTCTTCTTTAAACTAAGAAGTGCATTCCAGAGAATTTTTGTCAGCTCGGTCATAAGATAAGTGAAAGCAAAACGCTCCCAGAGGCCACTTGACTTTAGTGTGTGACAAGTGCTGGTGCCTCAATACTGTCTGTAATGTGAAGATAGCCATCATACATGTGGGAGAGCATACATTGTTCTTTGGGTCAGATCAGTACTTTCCCTTGGTAAGTGGGGAATGTCCATTTACATGATTTATGTGCCATCACTATTGCCAACATTCCTTGTGCCTACATGTTAGCATGTGTCCCTTTCTCTTTTGACAAAAAAAGTACACAGCTGTTTCATGCATGGTCTACCTGTTTCCATGGGATGATTTCTGTATTCTTCACATATATGTTCATGCCAACCTGTGTTTGGAATAGGACATGTGCAATGTGGTGCCACAGACAGGAGTGTGTCACAATTGATTGTTGGCTGACACATACTCTCACTCATCATGACATGTCATTTGGCATGTACAACTGCAGTAGCAATGAGGGACATGATGGGGAGGACTAGGGTTTTTACGCACAATGTACATTTCTATGCCACTGGTGTAGGCCATGTGGAAAAGTGCACTGTACATGTGTGATGGGGAAGTCTTGTTCCCTGACTGTTGGCATGCATCATGGAGTGACATCGAGTTAAGTTGGATTCATATGTGGTTGGTACAACCATTCATCCACAGACATCTGGGTTTGCATGACCAAAATGGAGACAGTGATGCAACTTCTCATTGGCAAAACATACTAAGGGTCTTCTACAAATACTTGACAATTTCTGTGCCTCTCCAACATGCAAAGGACTAATGGTGTCTACTGATGCAATCAGAGTATGTCATTGTAAGGAGTGCTAGACATTAGTAGTGATTTCCCTGGGGGAATTGCTGAATCCGTGTGGTTGATTTTAGTGACATATCTCCCTGACATTTGGCACATTTTGTCAACAGAGTACATTTCCATGCCAAATGTGTGGCATATCTGAGCAACATTAGTACTACCTCCATGACTCCAATGGGGAACAATTCACATGTTGAAGTGTGCTTTGTTGATATGTTTCCAGTGTGAAATTAGTATTTCCATGTCACCTTCTCCTGGAAGGTTTTAGGGGGCATCATTTCCTATTGTTATGTTATTTTGTATGTGACAAATAGATGTCTGAATGACCTTGTGTGAGATCTGTGGGAATACAGTTGGCATTGGCCTACTATTGTATGACAACAGGTAACTGAGGTATGTTCCATGAGGCAAAGCATTGAAGGTGATGTGGTCTCTTACTTGGTCAATGATTACTATGATTGCACAACTTCAGCCATGCAATTGTAGTTTGTTTGAGATCCTGAGTTTCTTGTGGGCAACCATTGGCAGTTCAGATGGCATGCGTGCATATGGTATGGTACATGTAGGACACACTTTGATGTAGCTTGTTTCTGGGGCCTATTTGACATCATGGTAACACTGGCTTTTCACATCTATCGTTCATCTGTGATCAGGAACATGTGGTAACCCTTTTTCTCTTTGTATTTGCAGCATTAGCCCAGGCAAGCAAAGGAGACAGGGCACAACCAAGTGAAGAAGCATCTGGCCACGGTACCTTTGGTCAAGAGACCACTGACACGAAGAGTCATCGGATTCTACCTCCAGTGACCACTCCCTAGAGGCGGCGGACCCATCAGGACCTACTCCTTTGTCTGCCACCATAAGTTCTATCGCCACCCTCCCTGCAGCTCCCCACCCAGGTGGCCGGGTGGGCACCTCTGCTCTGGCCCCTATTACCTCTGCTGCCCTGAGTGAGGAGGCTATTGACCTCCTGAGGAGCATCTCTGTGGGGAAGACTGCCATTGTAAATGTCATCTATGGGTTGGCCAGCCAATTTTAGCAGACCAATGCTTTCCTGGAAATCATTCATTGTGCCATGTCTGGCCTAAAGAGATCTTTTCAGGCTCTGGCCCCTTCATTAACGGCAGCCAGTCACCCCCACATTCCTCCCCCGCTCCTCCTCCCTTTTCCCAATCTAAATCCCCTATTTCCCCACATGTCCCAAGCACATGACACATCAGCACACACCCACTTCAACACACACAAGCAGCACACATTGACACAATCACCAGAACACACACCAGCATGCAGGCACTCAACATACACCTAAAAACACATCAGCTGCCACCTCACCAGACACACCCACCATCCCCACCGACACACACACCACATCCAGCATACCCACAGACACACCACAACAGCTAGTAACACATCTACCACACCCACCATATCAACAGACACCAGCATAACACACAGACACATCCAACACACCCACAGATGCCAACCCAACAGACACACAAACATCCACAGCATCAAGCATACCCGCAGACACCACATGACACACTACTTAAACCACAAAGGAAACACAACCCCCAGTTATATAAAAATAAACTGTATTGTAATCAACATCATTAGACCAAACACAACATTTCAGTAATACCCTGCTACCCAAGCAGTTGTCAGAATGTTACACAGTTACTATTACACTTAAAAAGCCAGCAGTAGTCACATACAACACATAGGTTACTGGTTATCCTGCAACATAAGCAGATTGTCAGTCCCACAACAATGCACATCATAATAAACGTATCATCATAAATGCCCATAAAAAAGAACGTCAGAACACATGGCAAGTCATGAAAATCAGTAGGCACGGGTCATCGACACATTGCACCACTGTGCACAGAAAAAGCCATTGTTCCAAAGGGGCATAGGTCAGCCTAATAACCAGGGGTGCCATGCCCTAGGATGAAAATGGGGATGTCCGTGCCCGATCCTGGAGCTCCTCTGCTTCAAGTTCTGTGGCGAGCAAAATGGCCCTCAGCGAGATGGGACATCTTTTGAGGCCTCCGACCGTGCCGCCAGAATCATGGTCCCCGTGATCCCCAAGATATGCCTGGGGAGGAGGAAAAAGAACAACAAAGGAAGTCCGCACTGATGTGGGAGGCAACCCCATTCCTCAAACGGGGGCCACCTACAGCAAAGAGAAAGCCTCCTGACTAGGGTTGGGGAGGTGCATGCGGCTTCCTGCTTCCAGGGAGACTGCGCACCTCCTTTCTAATGCAGTGATCTGGCCCTTAAGCCCGCTCAGGGCTGAGAGGCCACCTCACCTGCCCAGCCGGCGGTGCTCCTTGGGATCCAGCGGCCTGTTTCACCTCCGGGTGACCCCAGCAGCCTGCGATGCTCCTCCTGAGCCGGTCGTGGTCCTGGGCAGCTGGACTCCCACACAGGGAGAGACCAGCAGACACAATACTCAGGTCACAGCGGTGCTCCTCTCCACCTGGGTCGCAGTAGTAAACGCACTTGGAGTAGGTGCCTGCCTGTGCCCTAGGGGCACTCCTCACCCCAGGGGCGCTACATGGAGTGCGATCGTTATGGATCCCACTTTCCCATGCCTCGGGGGCAGTCCATGAAGCACGTTCGGATGTGCTAGAACCACCCGGGTCACAGCCGTGATTACTCCCTCGGGAGACAAAGAAAAGTGCTCCTAATGCGCTCAAACAAATAAAGCAATGTGCTCCTCACACACTTCCAGTGATTACAAGGGGAGCAAAAGCACTCTTCATGCGCTACACTCCAACACAGGAATATTCAAATATAGTACTGTCCTCGTGCTTTTAGCAATAAAATGGCAGGAGAACAAGGGACACAGCACCCAGCCCCCGGAGGCAGCAAAGGGAAGCACAGGCCAGTAGGGCCCAAACAACAGCACCAGTCCAAGGCGGTTCCTGGTTAGTCCCTCCAGCAGCATCCTGTGTCCATTTCAGTTGTCCATTAGTATCTCTCAACATGGGAAAACCCCTTGTACTTATACTCAGTTTTTCACAAGCTTTCACAAAAGGGGGAGAAGAGTTTCCAACTGGTTCTAGGAGTGTCCCCTCCCTCCTCCGGCACAGGATCCAGGCATCAGTGGGGGGTAAACAAGCCCTCTGTGTGAGGCCAGGACACAGCCTTTACAAATGCAGGTGTTCCACGCCTCTCCTTCTCAAAGCCCAGTAAGGTCATTCACTATGCAGATGCACCTCTGTGACACCTCCACCATCCCTGTGTACAGCTGTGTGAAAAGCATGCACAAAGGCCAGCTGTCACTCTGCCCCAAATGTGGATTGGAGTCAAGCTGCAAAATACCAGAGTCATAAGCATAAGAAATGCTCACTTTCTAGAAGTGGCATTTCTATAATGGTAATACAAAATCCACCTACACTAGTAAGCAGCATTTCTCACTACCATTGCAACCATACCAAACATGTCTATGCTACCCCTCAGAGATCAGACAATACTCATAGACAAAAGTCATGGAATTTCCAAAGCAATCCTTTGAGCAAGGCAGCACTTGCAGTGAGAAACCAAGTAGGTTGTTTGTCACTACCAGGATATGCCACACAACCGGGCACATGTTCTGCCTTCTACATACATAGCACCATAGGGCTAGCTAGGGCCTAGCTTAGGGGAGACTTACATATAGTAAAAGGGGAGTTCCAGGCCTTGCAAGTAAATTTAGATACCAGTTCCATGTGGCAGTAAACTGTGCATGAAGACCCTGTGCTAGCAGGCCTGAGACAGGTTTGAAAGTCTACTTCTGTGGGTTGCCCAAAAAGCACTGCAGGCCAAATAGTAGCATTGCATTTACAGGCCCTAGGTATAGAGATACCACTGTACAAGGGACTTGCAGATAAATTAAATGTGCCAATTAGGTGTAAACCAATTATACCAACTTTACAAGGGAGAGCACCTGCACTTTAGCACTGATCAGCAGTGATAAAGTACTCAGAGTCCTAGAGCCAACAACAAGAGATCAGAAAAAATAGGAGGAGGAAGGCAACGAGTTTGGGAATAACCCTGCAAAAAGGGCCAGGTCCAACAGATGTGAATGGACATATTTATAAGGTCTAGCCAAGAGCCTTTGCTCTTAGGCATTTTGACTTAATAAAACCAAGTAGTTGGTTTTTTTGGTACACATTTGTCCTGCAATTCCTTTTCTACCTTTATGTTGTTCCCGAGTAACTTGTGTTGTATGCCTACAGTTGTGTGTGTTTCAGCCTGATTGCTGATCCAATTGCTGTTGTTTGCAATATCTGATTGTTTGTCCCTGAGATGCCTGACGGGCCAGTTCCTGCGTAGATGTTGTTTTAGGGGCATTTGCAAAGTGTAATGTGTCCCAGGGCAGCATCCTTATTATGCAGGTATTGTTTGCATAGTGAACTTTGGATATTTGTCTCTCAAGCTATTGTCCATCCCATTGTCCTTCCATTGTGTTGCAATATGGGTGATGTGTGCTTAAATGCAATGCTCAATCCATTCTAATATCTGAAATGCAATTTAATGTTTAGTGTTTGGCCAAGCTATTCAACATTATGAGCCTAATTTGCAAAAATGTAAACAAAAAACATGGGAGGGGTGTTTGTGTTCCATGACGCATACATGCATATGTGTGTTCAATCTGATGACAGTCCATGACATGTATGCAATGTGACGGTGTCACTTGTATTAGTAGATATGATAATGATGTGTTGTTGCTGTTGTGTGGCACATTCTTGCGCACACTCCACTGTCACTGTGCCTACCATGGTCAGATGTGTGTTTTTGTGTAATGTGGCAGTGACCTGCCCAAAGGGGGAGTTTAATGGCTGTGAATGTGTCCTTCATTGTGAATGGCTAATATCTAATATCTTCAATGCAATTTAATGTTTAGTGTTTGGCCAAGCTATTCAACATTATGGGGGTCATTCTGAGTCTGGCGGGCGGCGGAGGCCGCCCGCCAGACTTCCCCCCTCCAAAATACCGCTCCGCGGTCGAAAGACCGCTGAGGGTATTTTGGCTTTTGCACTGGGCTGGCGGGCGACCGCCAAAAGGCCGCCCGCCAGCCCAGTGCAAAAGACCCTTCCCACGAGGACGCCGGCTCAGAATTGAGCCGGCGGAGTGGGAAGGTGCGACGGGTGCAGTGGCACCCGTCGCGTATTTCAGTGTCTGCAATGCAGACACTGAAATACAAAGTGGGGCCCTCTTACGGGGGCCCCACGACAACCCATACCGCCATCCTGTTCCTGGCGGGAGAACCGCCAGGAACAGGATGGCGGTATGGGCTGTCAGAATCCCCATGGCGGCGCAGCGAGCTGCGCCGCCATGGAGGATTCTTAAGGGCAGTGGAAAACCGGCGGGAGACCGCCGGTTTTCCGCATCTGACCGCGGCCAAACCGCCGCGGTCAGAATGCCCTGCGGGGCACCGCCAGCCTGTTGGCGGTGCTCCCGCCGACCCTGGCCCCGGTGGTCCGTGACCGCCGGGGTCAGAATCACCCCCTATGAGCCTAATTCGCAAAAATGCGAACAAAAAACATGGAAGGGGTGTTTGTGTTCCATGACACATACATACATATGTGTGTTCAATCTGATGACAGTCCATGGCATGTCTGCAATGTGACTGTGTCACTTGTATTGGTAGATGTGATAATGATGTGTTGTTGCTATTGTATGGCACATTGTTGTGCACACTCCGCTGTCCCTGTGCCTGTCATGGTCACATGTGTGTTTTTGTGTAGTGTGGCAGTGCAGTGTCAGTGACCTGCCCAAAGGGGGCGTTTAATGGCTGTGAATGTGACCATCTTTGTGAACCGCTCCAACTATGGACACAATGGCCCTCATTATGACATTGGTGGTGAATCCCACTTACTGCCATTCTGACTGCCACCAACATGCTGCAGCAGATTACCGCCACCCATATTTTGACCCACACATACCAATCCGTCACTATACAGCCACACACACAAGTCCGCCAGCCCAAAGGTCAGTGATAAACTGGCAGTATCCAAACCCACGCTGTTACGCCAACAGAGCTACGCCCACAGTATTATGACCCACGAATCACCGCAGCGGACATTCAGTGGCGCTAAACCACTGGCGGTACATACCGCCGCCCTCAAAATACACACTACATTAGACAATTTGAACAACACACACCTGACACACATACACACACCACACCCACACCACTAGCAATACACCCATGCACAAGATGACACCCACAGAAACAATAACACTGCATTTACATACCCACAAGTCCCCCACCCAATGACACCGGAGAGGAGGTGCCAGCAACTTCCAGTCCACCCCCAGAAGAGGCCCACAGTGATGACAGCAGCTCTGGACAGCTGGATCTGGATGAACAACCTGGCCCATCAGGGATCTCCGGACAGTCGGTTACCCAGGCACAGTCCCATAACACCACAGAGCATCCCCCACTCAGGAAACGCCAGCACAGTACCCACCCAGCGGGCCCATACCTTTGTCTGCAGGACACGTCCATCATCAGTGTGTCCACCACTACAAGGACCCCAGGCCACCTCACAAACACAGGACGTCAGGGACCTGGGGTCAGTGGCAGTGGGTACACGGTTCAGGGGACAGAGGCACAGGACAACAGGGAAGCTGGGAGGACTGCTGTGCGACAGGGGGAGGACAGGCCCAGGGAACCGAGGAGGCACGCCCCAACATCCTGGAAGCATGCCACCATTCCCAGGAGACGATGGGACAGATACTAGACAAGTTGGAGGAGACCCAGCGGCTGCAAGTGGGACAGTACCTGGGGATCAGGGAGGACTTGAAGGACACAAACACCACCCTGATCACCATTGCAGGGGTGCTGGCTGACATGGCCTACACCATGAGGGAGGCAGTGGCACACCACCAGGCCCCTGACACTAGCCAAACCGATGAACAGCCTTCCACCTCCGCTGCCGCTAGTGGACAGGAGGCACCACCACATGCCCAACAGGCCACCAGCACTAAACCCCCTGCAGAAGGAGAACCACCCCGCAAACGGTCCCTGCGATCCAGGCAGAAGCCAGAGAACACTGCTAAGACCCCGCCAGGAAATAAGACTCTCCCGATTGTCACCCTTGTGTCCCACTCTGTCACCCTGTCCACCTTGAACTGCTATTGCTCCACTTCCAATCACCCCTTGGACAATTCACCCTTGATACAAATAGACTGGACTACAACCTGGACTTTCCTCCAACATCACCCCAGCCCATTGCACATCCCCCTCTAATCATTAGTACTGAAATGAACACCATTTGAAAAAATACATGTATGGAGTCTGTCAAATCCATTTAACCATGTATTCGTTTAGCAAGCTTTACACACTGCAATATAACTGTACAGTATTGTATACATAAGAATGACCTGTAGTTGGCTGCAGTCAACACACCAGGGGCGATAGTGGGATACAAGTATCTGAAAATAGAGATGCCAAAGGATATAGGAAGTGGCCATAGAAGTGGGAAAATCAGCCTGCCAGTGACAATGTCAAATACAAAACTGTCAATGTAAAGTGCAATTACAGTGTCCTACCTGTGTGTCATTGGAAGTATTGTCTTATAATAGCACTTCTTTTATCCTGATCCTCTGCCTCCTCATCTTCACTGTCCACAGGGTCCACTGCTGCCACATGCCCATCTCCAACCTCATCCTCATGCAGAAAAGGCACCTGGCGACGTAAGGAAAGGTTGTGCAACACACAGCATGCCACGGTGATCTGGCACACCTTCTTGGGTGAGTAGTACAGTAGTCCACCTGTTAGATGCAGGCAACGAAACCTGGCCTTCAAGAGGCCAAATGTCCTTTCTATTATTCTTCTTGTTTGCCCATTTGCCTCATTGCAATGTTCCTCTGCCCTTGTCCTGGGATCCCTCACATGGGTCAGTAGCCATGAGAGGTTGGGGTAACCAGAGTCACCTGCAAATGTCGAGGGGCAGCTGTTAGACACACAGTAACCCTTAGAGGCCACACCATACCCATACACCAACATCCACTGGGTGGGAACCAGGGCTCACCTATTAGCCATGCCTGGTGCCTCTGGAGTTGAGCAATCACATATGGGATGTTGCTATTCCTCAGGATAAAGACATCATGCACAGACCCAGTATACTTTGCATTGACATGGGAGATGTACTGGTCCGCAAGGCACAACATCTGCATATTCATGGAGTGAAAGCTCTTTTGATTTCTGAGCACCTGTTTATTTCTCCAGGGGGGGGGGGGGTTGGGGGAGACAAATGCAATGTGTGTACCATCTATTGCCCTAATAATGTTGGGATATGTCCCATTGCATAGAAATCTGCTTTCACTGTGGCCAAATCCTCCACCGGGGGGAAAACGATGTAGCTGCACATGTGTTTAATCAGGGCAGACAACACTCTGGCCAGCACTATTGAGAACATGGGCTGAGACATTCCTGCTGCCAAGCCCACTGTCACTTGGAAGTAGCCACTTGCCACGAAATGGAGCACTGATAGAACTTGCACAAGAAGGGGGATTCCGGTGGGGTGATGGACAGCAGATATCAGGTCAGGTTCCAATTGGGCTCACAGCTCTGTGATTGTGGCCCTGTCAAATCTGTAGATGAGGATAATGTGCCTGTCCTACATTGTTGTAAAGTCCAACAGGGGTTTGTAGATGAGGGGATGTCTCCATCTCCGATTCATCCACAGTGGTTACAATTTAGGGGCAAACGGTGAGTAGCGGGTCAGTATCCCATATTTCAAAACACTACACTACATTGCATGTTGTGACTAACACACAATTGTTGAATAGGCCCAAATGGTGCATATATATTCTGTGACGCAGTTAGGTGCCATGGCCTGCCCTCCGCCCTGAAATGGCGTGCGCCTGTCCTGTATGGAGTGACATGTAGAAATTATGAAATTCCATTGACGTTGTGTGCTGTTGCGGGAGGCGGTCGAAAACCGCTGTGCAACTCCTCATTGGATCCCGTTGGGCCCTATGGGTTACAGTGGCCAATGGTGATGTACGCCAGCGGTGACGGTACGCACCGCCGCAGGTGTGACAGGCATTTTCTATCGGTTCACCCATTTGCTACCTGACCTTCAACAGGAGAGGACCTACACAGCAAGCGCTGCTTTGACATGTGTCTGGAACCGACCATGGCGCGTGTCACTGGGGAAAGGGCACCTGCCTTCACCGCTGCGGAGTTGGAGAGACTGGTAGATGGGGTCCTACCCCAGTAGCGAATGCTGCATGGGCCTCCAGACCAACAGGTGAGTACACTGTGAGCACGATCCATGTGGCATGAATGCATGGTGTGCTGTGTGTGAGGGCCTCGTGTAAGGGGGGGTTGGTGGAAGGGTCCTGAGCAGTGTGCAGCATGTAGCATGTATGGTGGGCAATGTCTGTGCATAAGGGGATGGGCGGGCTATGCTGGGTCATGAGCCAGACGGTCTGATTCATTTTTTTCTATGTGTATTTTTCTGCAGGGCAGCGCTCATCAGAAAAAGGGTATATGGTGTGCCATCGCCAAGGATGTGCGGACCCTGGGGGTCTATGGGAGGCAGAGCACCCACTGTCGCAAACAGTGGGAGGACCTGAGATGCTGGGCAAGGAAGATGGCAGAGATCCAGGTGTGGATGGCCTCCCAACGAGGAAGTGGTGCCCGTCGAACCCTGACCCCCCTGATGGCCCACATACTGGCGGTGGCCTATCCGGAGCTGGATGGGCGCTTGAGGGCATCACAGTAGCCACAAGGAGGGGGGTGAGTACAGTTTCCAAATATACTACGTACGCGTGGTGGGGTGGTCTTCAGGTGGGGGATGTGGGCCTGTAGGTGCCCCTAGGCCAGGCCAGACATTGCAGGGTAGGTCCCATGTTGGACAGGGTATGATGTGAACCACCGCCAAACAAGCTAGTAGGCATCCCCTACTGGGCAGGGGTCTGTGGGTCTCTGGTATGCTGCTGGTGGAGTTAGCTATTACTGTCCATGGCATGGTGACTAGCATTGTGACTGGTAGTGCATTGCCTAATGCATAGGGCTGTTCCGTGTGTGTGTGTGTGTGTGTGTGTGTCGTGTACGCCAACAGTGGTGTTGGAGCAGCCATTGACCCAGTGTACCCTTTGCCTCTCTTCTCCCCCCCCCTTTTGTTTTGTCAGCCTGACCTTCTGTGCATTAGCATCATCTGGTGGAGGAGCTGAGGCACCAACAATGGAAGAGCTGCATCCCACAGGGCCCAGGAGGCCGAATCCACTGACTGTGAGGGCACCAGTGAGACGGAGGGCGAGGGGAGCACCACTGTGGAGACTGGAGGGGAGAGTTCAGACAGTGATACCTCCTCCGATGAAAGCTCCCAGTGGTGGACACCTCTGTGGCCACCACAGCTACAGGTACAGCTGCCACCCCGTACCAGCACTGCCCTCCCAGCAGCCCCAGAGCGTGTTTCCCGTGCCCGCTTGCCCAGGGCGGTGGGCATCTCCATCGCCCCAGGCACCTCAGGCCCTACCCCAGTTAGCCCTGCTGCCCTGAGTGAGATTCCATTGACCTCCTGCGATCCATCTCTGTTGGACAGTCAACCATTGTGAAGGCCATGCAGGGGCTGCCTGCCCATTTGCAACAAACAAATGCATTCCTGGAGGGCATTCACTCTGGCATGGAGGCCCAACAGAGATCAATCCAAGTTCTGGCCTCCTCTCTGATGGCAGCCATTGTCCCTGTTGCTAGCCTCCACCTCCAACTTCCTCTGCCAAGTCCCATTCCCCTCAACCCCAACCTATCCCAAGCCCACAGGCAGACCAGCATGCACCCAGGACAACACACAGGAGTTGTTCAGGCAAACACATGCACCACACATCATTCCACAGGCACTCACACAAACACCATCCAGATGCAGACATACCAACATCCACTGCCTCCACTGTGTCCCCCTCCTCCTCCTCAATCTCCCTCCCAGTAGCATCTACACATACACCTGCATGCACTACATCCTCATCCACTACCTCCATCACCAGCACGCCTATGACTACACATCCCTCACTGGCAGTCACCATCCCCACATCCATGCACACGTCCCCTGTGTCCTCTCCCACTGTGTCTGTGCCCCCTCCTCCCAAAGTACACAAACGCAAGCACTCGGACACCCAACAGCCATCCACCTCACAACAGCATACAGCCCATGCACTTGCACCAAACACAGCAGACAGACACCTCCTACAACCACTTCTTATTCTCCACTCCTAAACCTTCACCCTCTTCCTGCCCCAATGTCCCTAAGAAGCTTTTCCTCTCCACCGTTGACCTCTTCCCTACCACTCCCCACCCCCCCCTTCCTTCACATCAGGCCAGGGTGGTCAGAACCCAAGCGAGCACCTCAGCCACCCAGTCCACGGCCACAGTAGTGTTGACAGCTACTGCAAAGTGGGAGAGGATCCCAGGAACCAGCCGGCAGTACTGGAAGTGTGAGGGGCAAGGAGGCACCACCAGCTGCCAAAGGGAAGGACAAGGAGGCACCACCAGCTGCCAAAGGGAAGGGCAAGGAGGCACCACCAGCTGCAAAAGTGAAGGGCAAGGGGCCAGCACCAGCAGGCAGGAAGGACAGGAGGCCTGGTGCTGGGACTCATTTGGAGCCCCCACCACCAACCATGGCAGTTCAGCTGTCCAAGGCTGCAGAGGAAGGGCTCGAGCCTCCCCCCACCACTGCCAGCACCGCCACCAGCCACAGCAGCCGAAGCACCACCATCAGCACCGCCGCCAGCACCACTTCCAGTAGCAGCACCCCCAGTGGGCAGCCATCCGAGGCTGCAGGGGATGGGCTGGAGCCTCCCCCACCACTGCCAGCCCTGACACCAGCACCGGCACTGCCACCACTGAGCAGCCATCACCGCCGGCGGGCAGTGTGTAGTCTGCCTTCATGGGCTGTACTGCATCCTGGACCCTGCAAGACCTGTAGGTGTGACACCCAGGCGAGAGACTGTGACCTTGCACTCCCCAAGATTTGCATCACAAGTTACAATGCCCCCTCCAGAACCAGTGGAAGAAGCCATCCACTCACCCCATCTTTGCCAGGATGAAGCACACTGGGCACAATGCCCCCCCCCCCCCCCGGGCCCAGTGGAAGAAACCCTCCACTCACCCCATCCTAGCCAAGATGAAGCACACTGGGCACAAGGCCCTCTCCAGAACCAGCGAAAGAAGCCATCCACTCACCCCATCCTTGCCAGGATGAAGCACATTAGGTACAAGGCCCCCTCCAGAACCAGTGGAAGAAGCCATCCACTAGAGAGACTGTGGCTTTGCAATCTCCAGGACCAAGCAGTGGGCAAACCACCCACTAGAGAGACTGCGCCCTTGATCTCCCCAGGACAGAGTGATGGGCATGTAGCCCCTCCAGGGCCAGTGGTGTTGTACTGTCTTCCGGCTGAGGTGCCCTCCTATTCCCCGTCCCCCTGAGGTACCTGTGTATTTTTGACCTGATGCCGCTGCAGTGTTCTCTCCATGTTGTTGCAGGAGTGAGGTTGGGAATTGGCCTCTGTGTTGTGGCCCTGTGGCCCATGGACATTGAGGACTGGGCAGTGTCCCTCCATTTGTATATATGTATATACGTTTGTATTTTGATGCACTAATTCATGTTATTTTGTCGTATTACAATCACTTTCTTCAAATCTTTTTTTCCTTGCATTATTCCTGAGGGGTAGGGGATGAATATCTAATGTTACTGCATCTGGTTGTGTGTATGGTGTTGGGGGTGGGAGGGGGGGGTGTTGCGTGTGTGTCACTCTTTTTCCTCCCCCTCCCTTGTGTGCTAGGTGGCAGTACTCACCGTGGTAGTCTTCGCCGGCGTTGCTGCTCATAATACAGGAAGAGGTATACGAGCATGGGGAAAATGTGCAACTCTGGCTCCATGGCATCGTGGTTGTTCCCTGAGGGTCCAGAGGTGAGTCCTTTGACTTCTGTGTTCTGTTTCCACCGTGCTTTTGATGTTGTTGGTACCACCCCGGAAAAGGTGGCAGATAGGCCTTTTGTAATACTGTGGGCAGTACATTGTCTTCCACCTGGCTGTTGGCGGTTACTGCTGTGGTGCTTGTTGCTACCGCCGTGGCGGTCAGAGTGTTAAAGTGGCTGTCTGAGTGGTGTCCGCCGTGGCCATAATTCAATTTTTTTTTACCGCTGGCCTGTTGGCTGTATTACCGCCGCTTTATCACCGACCACCAGGGTTGTAATGAGGGCCAATATGTGTACTTCGTGCCCATAGTATGGGCCCCATATCATGTGGACGAAAGTGCGTATATCTTCTCTTAAGGTTAATGACACAGGTAGGTGTGTGTACTTTCCTTCAGTTGCGTCTATGGTGGCATGGATTTAGGGCAGCTTCGATGAGCAGCAGCAGGACGTGTGAGATGGGATCCATGGTGGCACAGGATGTGTAGAGGTGCCTGCAGGTGAGTTGCTTCCTTTATGCTTTCCATTTCTGCCTGGTTGGGTGTGGTGGTTGGACCGCCAGTGTCACGTTGGTGGTGTGCAACTTCATCATGTGTCTGGTGGAAACCCTGGCATCGTTGGCATGTTTGTCCTGCCTCGTCAGTGCGGCAGCCTGCTCTGCCTCGTGGTGCTGGTGGGACCACTGCAGTCTTTACTCCATAGGCCTGCCAAGATCGTAAAACAGTGGTATGCCTGCCAAGTCGATGGCACTCGGACTGCCGCCACCGCCATGGCAGTAAACAGACCATCAAACTCGTGATTAGGCCCATCGTCTTTCAAAATCCTATTCTTCCACTATCTTGTCAATAGAAATGAATTTGAGATTTTCTTATTTTCTTTATCATTTATGTCTTTGTAATATTGGAAGATATCATCCGCAATGATTTAGCAGGTGGCATCTTCTGCACCATCGTTGATTTATTCTGGCAATTTTCTTTTTGTCTTTCTTGAACATTGCCTGGATTCTTTGTAGTTGCCCTTTGCCTTTTCATACCTTTTCTTATGCGACTTACTTTGAGCTTTGGCACTTTGTTGCTCTTTTTGACCAGTATTCATAGGTTTGTTACCAGTTTCAAATGGTTGTTCATTGTGATTGGCTGGCCTAGGACTTATTTCACTGGTATTTTCAGATATTTATATCACAAATTCTTCCAATAAGTCCATAGCAGCTTTGTGATGCTGAGGGCTTTTGAATATCTTTGAACTTGTGATATTCTGTCATTTAGATCATTAAAGTTAATAATCTTAGGCACCCTTTTTCTGTTTTATATAGTATATGCACCTTTCTTCTGTTGTTACCTCTGGTAATTCAGGTTCATCATTGGAGTCACTTTCAGTGCTTTAGATGAGTGCTGTGCATCAATTGCCTGCTTTCTTCTTTTATCTCTTCTATCCCTTCTTAATTCTGCATTTTGTTTTCTGTTTTTATTGTCAAAGTGAGGAACCGTGAGTGCTTTAATATTTCTTTTATTTTCATATTCTTTTTCTAATTCAGCCAGCAGCAATAGTTCTTGGTGTGACCAAAGTTAAGATGGTTTGCTGCTTGCTACTACTGCCAGTCTAGAATCAATGTGTGCTTTGGGATGAGCATGCCTTGCATGTTATGACATTCCAATGCATATAGGGTGCCTTAGCAAGGTCTTGAACTTGTGTTTCAGATAATAGAAGCCAAGATAATGCACAGTTGATTATACTTCCAGCAAACATGCATAAGATGTGCCAGTCAGTTTATTGATGTGCTTGTAGTTTTACATTAATTGTGTCTATTCTAATGCGGTTTATTTGTTCCCATTGTTTGTTGCTGCAGTGTCTGAAAGCTTGATTTCTTTCTGGCAATAAGTGGGTATGCTAGCAAATTCCAGTGATTCACCAAAGAAATCTCATTGGTAGCAATGAGAGATGGAATGGGGTTCCAGAAAAGCTTAAATGCAATGCTCAATCCATTCTAATATCTTCAATGTAATGTTTAGTGTTTGGCCAAACTATTCAACATTATGAGCCTAATTTGCAGAAATGCGAACAAAAACATGATTTACAAGAGCAAATTCATATTCTAAGTGCAAAGAACCCTAATTCGCATTCATAGACTGATTCACAGACTGATTTACTCAGGTGAATGCTGGTACTGAGTATTGTTGTTTGTTAGCATTGTCATTCAATGACAGTGTGTAGCATGTGCAAGAAGGAGACAGTGGGCCCAGTTTTGTTGCATGATTTGCTTGAGTTTTTGGAGGCAAATACTAATGACCACAATGCCTGTGAGGCATTTCTAGCTCTTATTTGCCCATTCTCCCCATAATGTGGCCCTGTCATTTGGCTCAGGTCCTTTTAATTGAGGACATTTTTAATAAGAAAAAGGGATAACCCAGGCATCACTAGGGACCTGGGACCATCGTGTTGTTGTTTGCAAGAAAAAATGGTCCCTAATATATAAGGCAGTATTATTATTAATCAGTATCTCATTTAATGAAAAACATACAAATAATGGTGAAAGTCAGGTGCCATGTTTCAGTGTTTTCTTTAGTGTGATACAAATGTGTGAATCAGTAAGTGTATCAGGTAAACAAGAACACGGCCCTTTTAGTTTAAGTGATACAGTACATATAGAATCCGTGTTGTGGCTCAAGGCAAGGTTTTGGAGGTCTTGTTAAGAAACAGCTTTCCACTTATTTGAGGATCATGGCTTAATGGAACCATCAGAGTCTGGTTTCAGAGTTTTCCACAGCACGGAAACTGCATTGGTGGCAGTAGTTGACTCTATTAGACTTTCATTGGATGCTGGCACTTAAGCTATACTGGTACTACTCGATCTGTCATTCGCCTTTGATATGGTAGCCCATCCCATTCTGGTCCATAGGCTTTATGAGTTAGGCATGTTTGGAAAGGCCTTTCATTGGTTCATAGATTTCTTGGAAAATAGGACCCATACGATTTCACTTGACTCCTTTGAATCCCAAACCATGTCCATGAACAAGGGTGTCCCTCAGGGCTCCTCTTTGAGCCCTACTTTGTTTAACATCTATGTGACCCCCCTTGTTCAGATTGACAAATCTGCTGCTTTGATATTATATCCTATGCAGATTATACCCAATTAATCATCTTGTTTGGGCAAGAACCGGATAATGTTAAAATTAGAATTACCTACTGTATGAGGAAGATAGCTGCTTGGATGATGCTCAACTGTCTCCAGCTCAATGGAGACAAAACAGAGCTTCTGCTGTTTGGGAAGGCACAATCCCTCTGGTCAACAGATTGTATGCTATCATAGTTGGGCTCTTCTCTCTGTCCTAGGAGGGCAGTTGGAAATCTTGGTTTTGTGGTTGACGAGAACCTCTCTATGAAAGAACATGTTGTGTTGGGTTATGGCACCTGCTTCACTACCATGCGGTTGCTCTCAAAAGTGTTGCAGTGGCTTCCATTGAGAAACAGGAGAACACTAATTCAAGTCCTGATTATGAGTCATCTTGAGTATGGGAATGTTCTCTTGGAAGCAGCCAATAAAGCTCTTCGTTCCAAACTGCAGGTTGTACAAAATACAGAGGCTCATTTGGCCTGTAATCTTCCTCCTGGTATGCCATCGTTCCCACTTTAAATGCTCTCCATTGGCTACCGGTTAGGAAGCAGCGTTTAAATGTCTTTGTCTTATTTATGAGTCTCTGGCAGGCAATGTCCCGGCTTTTTTGTACAAAGGAAGCTCATTCTATACCTCCCCAGGAGAAATCTCTGGTCTAAAGGCAAAGCTTGGTGAAGTCTCTGCTGTGTCCATACCTCGAAATATGGCATTCGGTCTTTCTCCTACCCTCCCACCATCACTGGAACAAACTTCCTCTACACATTTGTTCCTGCACTGACTTCGGCAGATTGAAAAAAATCTTTTGAAGACCTGGCTATGCTAATTGGATGTACTGTCTTGACTCTGGAAAAGTGCTGAAATAGTCCCTTGAGAGTGAGTAGTTTGCGCTAAATCAAGTGTTCATAACATCACATGGGTCAGCAGTGTTTTGATCTCTTTGTACTATATGAGATCATCATCAGAACTCTTAAAGTAGTGAGCCCTAACGGGAGATGGAAAGCAACCAAAATGGATTGTGTTTGGGGGGTGAGGGTAATCCTTAACTCCTAGGGAACTATCATTGGCAGCAGGCGTGATCCCCTAGAGAAATATCATTGGCAGCAGAAGTGATACCTTCAAAAGCGGTGTGTTGTTACAGTGTCCCTCTGGGGTGCAAGAGGTGTGGAGGACCCCTCTCAAAATGGTAAGGTGGTATCAACTGGTGCGTAGCTGAGGGGCTGAGATGACCAGCGTAAAGGGGGTACTGGTTAAAGGCCATGGGATCTGGCGCAGAAAGAGTCTGTGGGGAATCAATGATGCACACAGAGTGGAGCGCTCACCTCATGTTTGCCTAATACACACACTAATCAACTTATTCATGGGTTTGTATTGCACTAAAAAGAGCACTAAGCAGGTTTCTTGTCACTGGCACCCTTCATTCATTATGAATGAGATATTGATTAATATTTTTCTTGAATAGTAGAGATCACTATCCACTGTTTTTTGTATGTACATAATTACAGAACAAGCAGTCAACATCGGTTAATACTGCAACAGGCAAAGATGCTCAGTTAAAAACTTGGGCCTGATTTAGAGTTTGGCAGATGGGTTACTTCGGCAGCCATATAAGGATCGGAATAGGATATAATGGGACCGTAATACGGCGGATGGATATCCGTCAAGTTTGTGACGGACTGCTCCCCTCCACCATGATCAATATACACAGGAACAGTTTTGCACAACTCCCTAGGGTGGTACTATTTTCATCCAGCTGCCATTTGGCACACATATCTTGTATTTTGTAAGTGAACTTATTCAGCAGTATTTCCTGTTACATTGGTCAATGCTGTTTTAAATGAATGTTTACGAATTCCCCATGAATCGAAAACATGAACTTAGATTTTTGCAGCCTCCAAACTGCACCAACAACTGCAAACGTTGCAATGGAGCAAAACAGCACATAGTTCAATAGCATGGTGACTCAACTTAGTATCGTCCAGGAACCAGGGAGTCTACGAAATTCATTTTATCAAGGGAGAGTAACAAGCAACATTTTTCGCGGGTTAGTAATGGAAGAGATTTAAAGCCATTCACAGCTTTCTCTTTGTCCGTGAACTTGGACAGGGCACTGACCGTGCATATTTGTTGCAACGTTATCGAAAATAATTGAAAGAATACAATATATTAGTGCTGCAGTTGTTGCTATGCTATTGTAACAATTCCATATAGTCCAGCTGAGCGCTGTCAACTTGCAGTGGATTGTTTTACTGTGTAGAATAACAAACAGCAGGCTTTAAATCCTCCATCGCTTCTACCTTTTCACAAAATTATATAGCCCCGGTGTGTGAATATTTTAGGTTTATGCTGAATTGGTCATATTCCACACACATGCCAAATATTTAAATAATTTAATATGTTTATTGGGCAGGTGGAGTCGTAAAGTGTGTTCGGAGACAAGCGTCTCTAAATGATTCATTGTACGTTTGCAGAAAACATTCTGAAGGCTTTCTGCTCCCGTGACTTAAAACGTCAGTCAATCCCTTCACATAAAGCGATCAGCATTATTGTTTAAATATAATGATTAGGTGGATGCAAAGGTTTGCACCACAGCGTGTTGCAGGTGTCTCAGAGGGACACATTTTGTGCCTGCGCAATTTATCATTATTAAAGCAGCAAAACTGTGATGGACGTCGTGACGTGGGAAAAGAATAACTTATGACAGCTGCTGGAAATGTTTTAATCAGTAACATGGGCGAATTAAAGGTGACGTGATTGGGAGTGGCTTAAGGGCAGCAGTCACTCTGATGACGCACTGTGCGACAGTCTTTTTTGGCACCCCCACCCCATGACCAACTCCTCGGATTGCCTCATTACCACCCGGTAATTGTGCCCCTCATCTCTCCATAGCCCCCTTTTCACATACATTCATTTGTTTTAAAGCGCTTAATCCACTCCGCTATCCACATAAAATATAGGGCCTGATTTATACTTTTTAACGCCGCATTTGCGTAATTTTTTGACGCAAAAGCGGCGCTTAAAAAGTATAAACGAGGCCCATAGTCCTGTTCTTTGCAGCAGGCAAATTAACCCTCTGTGCTACCTTCAAAGCTGCCGCTAGCCAAAACTCCCATCTCTCTCCCAACATAAATCACAAGAGTTAACTTGGCATTTTTATTGCTTCCTGATGACTCGACGCGCAAGGAACTTTTCCCCCTCCTGTGCCAGGCCTTTTTTTGGCTATTTGGGGCAGTTCGCGCTTAGGCCCTCATAACTTTTTGTCCACATAAGCTAGCCAAGCCAAATTTACGTCCTTTTTTTCCAACATCCAAGGGATTCTAGAGGTACCCAGACTTTGTGGGTTCCCCTGAAGGAGGCCAAGAAATTAGCCAAAATACAGTGAAAATTTCGTTTAAAAAAAAAAAAAAAAAAAAAAAAGGGAAAAAAGTGGCTGCAGAAGAAGGCTTGTGTTTTTTTCCCCCTGAAAATGGCATCAACAAAGGGTTTGTGGTGCTAAAATCACCAGCTTCCCAGCTTTCAGGAACAGGCAGACTTGAATCAGAAAGGCCAATTTTTTAACACAAATTTGGCCTTTTACTGGGACATACCCATTTTTACGATTATTTGTGCTTTCAGCCTCCTTCCAGTCAGTGACAGAAATGGCCATGAAACCAATGCTGGATCCCAGAAACCTAAACATTTCTGAAAAGTAGACACAATTCTGAATTCAGCAAGGGGTAATTTGTGTAGATCCTACAAGGGTTTCTTACAGAAAATAACAACTGAAAAAGAAAAATATTGAAATTGAGGTAAAAAACAGCAATTTTTCTCTACGTTTTACTCTAACTGTTTCCTGCAATGTCAAATATTTGAAAGCAATATACCGTTACGTCTGCTGGACTCTTCTGGTTGTGGGGATATATAAGGCTTGTAAGTTCATCAAGAACCCTAGGTAACCAGAGCCAATAAATGAGATGCACCCTGCAGTGGGCTTTCATTCTATACCGGGTATACAGCAATTCATTTGCTGAAATATAAAGAGGAAAAAATAGCTATCAAGAAAACCTTTGTGTTTCCAAAATGGGCACAAGATAAGGTGTTGAGGAGCAGTGGTTATTTGCACATCTCTGAATTCCGGGGTGACCATACTAGCATGTGAATCACAGGGCATTTCTCAAATAGACGTCTTTTTTACACACACTCTTATATTTGGAAGGAAAAAATGTAGAGAAAGACAATGGGCAATAACACTTGTTTTGCTATTCTATGTTCCCCCAAGTCTCCCGATAAAAATGATACCACAGTTGTGTGGGTAGGCCTAGTGCCCGTGACAGGAAATGCCCCAAAACACAACGTAAACACATCACATTTTTTGATAGAAAACAGAGGTGTTTTTTGCAAAGTGCCTACCTGTAGATTTTGGCCTCTAGCTCAGCCGGCACCTAGGGAAACCTATCAAACCTGTGCATTTCTGAAAACTAGAGACCTAGGGGAATCCAAGATGGGGTGACTTGTGGGGCTCTGACCAGGTTCTGTTACCCAGAATCCATTGTAAACCTCATAATTTGGCAAAAAAACACATTTTCCTCACATTTCGGTGACAGAAAGTTCTGGAATCTGAGAGGAGCCACAAATTTCCTTCCACCCAGCGTTCCCCCAAGTCTCCCGATAAAAATGGTACCTCACTTGTGAGGGTAGGCCTAGCGCCCATGAAAGGAAATGGCCCAAAACACAACGTGGACACATCACATTTTTTCACAGAAAGTGCCTACCTGTGGATTTTTGCCTCTAGCTCAGCCGGCCCCAGGGGGGGCAGAAATGGCCTAAAATAAATTTGCCTCCCCAACCCCTCCACCGGGAGCGACCCTTGCCTACGGGGTCGCTCCCCTTGCGTGACATTGGCGCAAAAAAATAATAATCCCCATGTGCCTAGTGGTTTCTGCCCCCTTGGGGGCAGATTGACCTAAAATCGTCCGATCTGCCCCCAAGGGGGGGGCAGAAATGGTCTAAATACAATTTGCCCCCCAGGTGAGCGACCCTTGCCTAATGGGTCACTCCCCATCTCTAAAAAAACAAACAAAAAAAAAAAACACAAAAAAAACAATTGCCCTGGCGCCTAGAGGTTTCTGCCCTCCCTGGGGGCAGATCGGCCTAATAACAATAGGACAATCTACCCCCAGGGGGGGCAGAAATGGCCTAAAATAAATTTAATTCCCAACCCCCCCCCCCCCCCCCCCCCCACCCCCGGGAGCGACCCTTGCCTACGGGGTTGCTCCCCCTGCGTGACATTGGCACAAAAAAAAATCCCTGGTGCCTAGTGGATTCTGCCACCATTGGGGGCAGATTGGCGTAGCAAAATTCGGCCGATCTGGCAGAAATGACCTACATACAATTTTCCCCTCCAGGGGAGCGACCCTGGTCCAAGGGGTCGCTCCCCATCTGTAAAACAAAACAAACAAAAAAAATCCCCGGTGCCTAGTGGTTTCTGCCCCCCTTATGGGCAGATCGGCCTAATCAATATAGGCTGATCTGCCCCCCAGGGGGGCAGAAATGGCCTAAAATAAATTTTCCCCCAGGGTTGCTCCCCTTGCGTGAAATTCACATTAAAAAAAAACCTCCCTGGTGTCTAGTGGTTTCTGTCCCCCTTGGGGACAGATTGACCTAAAATCGTCCGATCTGCCCCCAAGGGGGGGGCAGAAATGGTCTAAATACAATTTGCCCCCCAGGTGAGCGACCCTTGCCTAATGGGTCACTCCCCATCTCTAAAAAAACAAACAAAAAAAAAAAACACAAAAAAAAACAATTGCCCTGGCGCCTAGAGGTTTCTGCCCTCCCTGGGGGCAGATCGGCCTAATAACAATAGGACAATCTACCCCCAGGGGGGGCAGAAATGGCCTAAAATAAATTTAATTCCCAACCCCCCCCCCCCCCCCCCCCCCCACCCCCGGGAGCGACCCTTGCCTACGGGGTTGCTCCCCCTGCGTGACATTGGCACAAAAAAAAATCCCTGGTGCCTAGTGGATTCTGCCACCATTGGGGGCAGATTGGCGTAGCAAAATTCGGCCGATCTGGCAGAAATGACCTACATACAATTTTCCCCTCCAGGGGAGCGACCCTGGTCCAAGGGGTCGCTCCCCATCTGTAAAACAAAACAAACAAAAAAAATCCCCGGTGCCTAGTGGTTTCTGCCCCCCTTATGGGCAGATCGGCCTAATCAATATAGGCTGATCTGCCCCCCAGGGGGGCAGAAATGGCCTAAAATAAATTTTCCCCCAGGGTTGCTCCCCTTGCGTGAAATTCACATTAAAAAAAAAACTCCCTGGTGTCTAGTGGTTTCTGTCCCCCTTGGGGACAGATTGGCCTCATAAAAATAGGCCAATCTGCCCCCAAGAGGGGCAGAAATGGCCAAAATATAATTTGCCCCCGAGGAGAGCGACCCTTGCCTAAGGGGTTGCTCCCCACCTCCAAAAAAAAAAAAAAAAATATCCCTGGTGGCTAGAGGTTTCTGCCCCCCCCCGGGGGCAGAAAAGGCCTTCCAAAAAAATGCCC
Source organism: Pleurodeles waltl (assembly GCF_031143425.1). Lineage (NCBI taxonomy): Eukaryota > Metazoa > Chordata > Amphibia > Caudata > Salamandridae > Pleurodeles > Pleurodeles waltl. The sequence continues at coordinate 1,319,794,473 of NC_090447.1, forward strand.
CCCCCCCACCCGGGAGCGACCATTGCCCAAGGGGTCGCTCCCTCATGCCAGTTTCCACATAGAAAAAAAATCACTGGTGTCTAGTGGGCGTTTCAAAAGCCGGATTGCTTTGCAATCCGGCTTTTGAAACGCTCAGAGAGACTTCAAAGGGAAGGAAATTCCTTTCCTTCCCTTTGAAGCCTCTCTGGGCCTCCCCCACGTGATCAAAAGAGAAATGCTTTGCATTTCGCTTTCGATCGCGCTGGAAGCTGTGCTTCCAGCGCGATGGGAGGAGGCCCTCTGTGACTGTCAGCGCGCAATGCGCGCTGACGTCACAGGGGGGTTGGGGGGGGGGGTCAGGGTGGAGAGGGGAAGGGCTTCTCCTTCCATCCCTGCATTGGGGGGTGGGTGGGGAGCACATGGGGGGAGCGCTAGCGCTCCCCCCAGTTCCCGGGTGCCGGACGAGGTGATCTCCGGTGCCTTGGACGAGATCACCTCGTCCAAGGCACCGTAGGGGTTAAATCGCAAGTTTCTAAGTTATTGCTAAACACAGCGCCCCCAATTCAGGTCAGCACCCAGTGCGACCGCATCCCTCGCACCGCCCTAAAGCCGGCCCTGCATCAAAGCCTATATTTTGGAGAGAATAGCATGTTGTTTGTAAGGTTGTAAATCTAATGCCTAGATATGCTATGCGCGGTTTCATCATCTGTGTTTTGTGTACTGTGGGTGACCGAAGAAAGGGACAGAATGAGGGCGGAGCTTTAGTTCATATTTGGAGGGCTACAAAGACAGGTGCCTCATTAATGAACACCACAAAATATTTTGTTTTTATTGGACGTGCCAGCTTAAAGAGGTGGCGTGTGTGACTGAGGCAGTGCTCCACAAAAACAACAAGCAGGTGTACACCTACCGCTTAGTATTTATTTGCCAGTGGCACTCAGTTCCGTTTGCGGATGTGTAATGTTACATATTTATCCACTCTTGTTGAGTGCTCTAATAAATGAATGAATGAATGCAATATTTATTGAACAGAAACAGTTGCCGTAGTTAGGGTGTCCCAGCACAACAGAAAGGCAAGAGAGAATTAGCTGGAATTAAAGAGCTAAGTTTTTAGTTTCTTGCACAATAAAAGATTCAGAGGTTATGTGATGTATCTTTCTAGGGAGTGAGTTCCATTGTTTGTTAGCTCAATAGGTAATAGGACACCACCCTCTTGTCTAACCTGCTTGATAAGCAGGGTTATCAAGAGGTTAGCATCCCATGATCTAAGAGAAAGGTGGGGTTTTTAATGGTTGAGCAGGCATTTGAGAGAAGTATGACTTTTGTTGCCAATTGCTCCAAAAGTGATTGGTGGGTCCTTTAATTTGGGGCCAATTTGCACACTGACTTTTACTGAATGTATTTGTTTTTGGGGAAGCAGCATACGTTCAAACATGTTAGTTCAGAATATTTTGATTTGTGTGTGTCAGGAAGGGGTGTCACAATTTGACCTATCTCATTTATGTGCAAGATGTAGGTCCTAAAGTGTGGGCCACTACAAATCGCTGCTATCACGGGGATGGTGGCTTGCTTGGGGTCAGCAGACCACCATGTCTGTGATCGCTTCTAAATAACAGGTTTTTTTTTTTTTTTTGAGGAAGCAGTGATCCTCTGCCTACGCCTAAAAATGTTTTTACAACATTGACAAAGTGGAAGGAGTCCTTGATTGGACCCTTTCCCATTTGCAAGTGGGTTACCACCTCCTTTGAAGTGTCTGTAGCCTATCAATGATTCACAAACCATTGATATATTCCATAAGAAATTGCACTAAACAGGCCTCTTTCATTTGAAGTTCAATATGTAGTCGCAAACCTATTTTGCGATTTGGCAACTAGTTACAGAGCACAATTTGGGTTTTGAACATATCTACAAGCTATTTTGCAGTCACAAAGGCTCCAATTTTTTAATCTGAGCCTTCACAACCACAAAATATCTTCAAACATAAGGGCCTAGGGGCCAGATGTATAAAGGAATTGTCTGCTTGCAAACGGCCTGATTCACAGAATTAGACCGCTTGCAACGTAAGCGTGTTTTTTGGCATGTGCAAAGCCCATTTGGAATTCAGTAACTTATTACCGAATGGCAAATTGGCCTTGCAAATCGGTATTAGGAAGGGACGTGCTTAGGGCATCTCTTCCTAGTACTGAATCACAGTGGTATGTGTGAATGTTTTACAACCGAAATGGGGTCGCAAAACATTCACATTTTACAGCCAACTTTAAGTTGGTGGTAACCCATTCACTAATGGGAAGGGGACCCCAAGGGACTCCTTTGTGAATGTTTTGTAAAATAATTTTTAAAGAGCAGGCAGTGGTCCCATGGGCTGCTCTTAAAAAATGAAAAAAGTTTTCATTTTTCTTTTTGAAAGTCATCCCTTTTTCCTTTAAGGAAAACGGGTGCTTGTCAAAAAAAGATTGCTTTATTGAAAAGCAGTCACAGACATGGTGTTCTGCTGACCTCAGCAGGTCACTATCCCTGTGAATTTAGTGATTCCCAAAGTTTCACAAAGCGAGACCACCTTATTGATAGTCACGAGGTAGGTCTATTTGCGACCCACTGTGACTTGCACAATGTGTGAAACACACATTTGTACATGGGTGCAAAAATTTGCTATTTGGTAATCGCAAACGATTACCTACGTACATCTAACCCTATATTCTTTCATTAATTGGGTGTCAATGAAGGTTTCTCAGATGCCTCTGAGGACTCTCAGCATCTCACTTCATGGCTACTGTTCCAAATGAGCAAGGCCTTGTGGACATCCAGAACACAACACAGATAATGACTATACACGTAACATGTCCTTACAAAGTATACAGGCCCCAACTCTTTAAAGATCTTGATATGGGACTACTCCACTTTGTATGCTGTGTCGGAAGCTCTTTGCTACCCCGCAAGTGGGTCCTTGACCTTCCCAGAGGGCACTTTGAGGATTTATGGTTCACTTTCAGGGCTCAATAAGCACACAAACTAAGCTGATTTCCAGGAAGGAAAGGCTGATGGAGGACACAAAAATGTCAGACCATTTAGGAAAAGGCTTTGCATCTCTAGAGAACACACTATGCAATGGTGTGATACAATAAAACTACATTTACCATGAATCCTTACACTTTCACATTTTGAATCACTGGTTATAAGTTTCCTAATGTTTCACAGCATATTTGCTAGGCAATCAAAATACTATCTTGCTGCAGTAAGCACCTTGCTACACAAATTTCAGAGGTGTAGCTTCCACTGGTTTAACAGGTGCATTGTGTTCGGGCCCCAGACATCCGAGTGACCCAATGAACCTTGATTATTGACCTATTTTGCAATTTGGACATCAGCCATGGGGACAATGTCCTTCCTTGCACTAGGGCCCATGACACAGAGGCGTAACTCACATTGATGATGCCTCCCTGCAGAATGTAATCATGATGGGCCCATGAAGCTCCAATATCTCATTCATTTTCTGGCTAAATGGGGCCCATGGAAGTTTGGGAACCCCCTGAAGGGTTGGTGTCCCTCTGTGCTGCAGGGGCTTGCAATACGCCTTTGCCATGACACATTGGTTACGCCACTTCTTTGGATTTGTGAATTGTTTGGCAGAACTGCTAAGGAATATAGATAAGTAACCTGGAAACCTACAGCCAGGTGTACAAACATTCTGGTCACAAATTGCACACCGATTTTTTTTGCGACCAGTATTTTATTTTACAAACCAATGTATGTACTAACAAGTGAGTTCACAAAATAACAAATTACAGAGGAATGACCTGCTTAATTAACATTCATTAGGCAGGTCACAATTTATGACTCTCTGGTGATGGCCTGCAAGGAATAGCAATGCACCATCCCTATGATTGCATTTCAAAAGTAATTTGTTTTTTTTAAAATATACTGATTTCCTTAAAGGAACCAGCACTACTTTTTAAAAACAGGTCTTAATTGTAAACCTTAAGTGAGAGCAGGCAGTGCCCCCTGGACCACTGCCTACCTTCCTTGAAGCTACTACCTTTATTGCCAAAAGAGAAAGGGCCACAAGTGGCCCTCTTCACCTTTGCGAATCATTTGTCAACCCAGCCGACAATGATTTCGGTTAAAAACCATTGACCCTGAATCAGAATTGGGAAGGAATGACCCTAACATTGAACTTCCAAATTGTGATTTGCTAATTATTTCTGTAAGAAATTGGAGTGTTATTTGTGGTGGGTGAATTTCCATCTCAAAAATACTCCCAGATCTTGCAAAGCCTTAAGCACTTAAATTAAGTGGGGCTCAAGTTCCCCAGCTAGCTATGGCACAGAGCAGACAGGCTTAACTTATAGCAACGTGTAAGGCCCACCACACTATTGTGCTGGCCAGATACACCACGTGGATTCATCCTAGCAAAGGTCTGGAAGTTAAAAAGTAAAAAAAGTTTGAAAAAACAAGTCTTAATCCAAAAAGGGACATAGTCATTTTTTGACAAAAAAGCTGTCTCCCATTGAGACACATCTCACATTTTAGCCACCACCGTGCATCTGTTGGTCGGATATCTGCTGCATATTAGTCCTGCTAAGCCTCTGGCACTATTGAGGTTGTTGTTGAAAGTGTTTTCAAGTCCCAACACAGAAAGGGACTTTCTCGTTCTTTCAGAGATGTTGGAGCGTTTCAGAGGCACAAATCGGAACTTCAGTCCAATGATGTGGAACTGCTGGCCATGTACCTTTCTCTGTAGGTCCCTTTGGCTCTGAAGCAACACTTTGTAAACAATTTTTAACTTTGTTTTGGTGCCCATGCAACCACAGGAGTAAATTTCCAAGGCTCCAGGACCTCAGAGTGGCACCTAAAGACTTTCAGGGTAACAGGCAGAGGACACCAGTGCAGTCTAAATTCCATTTGCCACTGATCAGCTGGGATTTGTAGAGAAAAGGCCTCTTGCAACTTTTTGTGTCTCTGTAGCCTTGAAGGGGGCCAGCCAATTGACTTTTGGAGTCTCCTTCTTTATTTGAGGTACAATGGGGAGGAGGCCCAGTCATTTAGAGCTCACCACATGTCACAGAGAGCAGGGTCTAGTCCTCTTCTTTTATTTTGCAGGTCTAGAAAATAATCTGATGTGGTGCCTTGATGTTCCACATTTATCCTTGGCACTAGCTAGTGGGTGGGGACGTATGCTAGACACTTCCTAACCAATGGGGTAAAAGGTCCTGTTGGCAACTCTACCTGCCTTTTCAGCAGTTCCTTTTGCTGTTACAAACAATCCCACATTGACCCTCAATCTCAAAATCAGAGATTAAAAAAAAACCTTCACCCTTTGTTCAGAGCCTATGAGCCCACCCAGATGTATATGATTAATGAATATAGAGCTACTGAGAACAAGTGACTTAAATGATTTACTGAACTATAACCACTTCATCCCCAATCCAAAAAGGAGTCCCAAAGTCGACCACCCATGGAAAGAAATCATAAGTCGGCCTGTGACGACGACAACCACATCTTCTGGCAGAGGATGTTCAGAATACCAGTGTTAATCTGAATGAATGATTCCTCCAGACATTCCAGAAAACAGTATTTCATTTCTTGGCATTGAAAGGAGAATTATTGGACTACACCTTGGTATCACCTCCCTTATTCCAAGAAATTGCATCCTTTGAAATCATAGATAGAAAGGAGAGTGATCACTGTCCACAGATGATCATAATGAATTGGGGTATCGGGCAAAACTCGAATTTTGAAACAACTGCAGAGCAAGATGCATCAATATTGAATAAAGTAAAATAGAATGATCACTCTGCAAGGTTATTTGAAAATTGATTCAATTCTTTCTAAAACAGTCTTGGCAACAATGTGGCACTCCAAAAGATAGGCCCTGAGATTGTCAACAATTGGTCCAACATTCTCTCTAGCCTCCTTTTTCACTTTACAAGCCATCAACAAAATGGCCAAGATGACCTTCAAGCTTAAACTAACACCCATTATGCAATGGAGTTGGGTACTTTGAAAAGTCTGTTCTTTCAGCTAGGGAGGAAGTATGCTAAGACTAGAAAGATATTTACCTTTCAGAGCTGAAGGTGCTAACATATAAGCACCAATGCTGGAGAACAAAAATGCTTTTGAGCTGGAAAGATGGCATAACATTAAGCAATGGGCAGCTCTGCATGGTTAAAAAAAGGTTCTGGGGATTAGTATGATCGTTTGAATATACAAAAGTTGATATCAATAACAGTGATGTAGATAGTTTGGTAAATGTTGTAATTGAGTTTTATTAGTATGATCATCTGGTCTATCCTAAACAAATGTAACAATCAAGTTGGATCAGTAATCATCGCAGCAATAATGATCGGCGAGACCTTGGAGGCAAGTAGGGGCAATATTACCCCTGGGCCTAATGACATTCCCACTTCAATATTCAAATAGAATCAGGAGTTTTGGAACCATCCTCTCTGTCTCCTGTACACTTCTATTTTGGAAGCCGACACAATCTCTTACACCGGGAGGGGCTAACATTTACACTCTTTAAACAAAATGGAAAGCCTATCAGACCTGAAAAATTATAGAACCATTGCCATACTCAAAAGAGAAGCTAAAATCTTTGCCCGCATCCTGCTCTCCCACCTGGAGAATTGAGCAGAATAGGCAGATCTGTTGCTAGTGTTCCAGACTAGATTTTGGAAGGGCACTGAAATCTAAGACAAGGTGCTAGGGGTCAATCTAATGGCAAAAAAGATTAATCAATTGTGGTTCTAGTATCTTTGCTGCTATCTAAACTTTAGTGCCACTTTTGACAAAGTAGACCAAGCAGGAGTCTGTGGAAAACAAAGTAAATGGGCCATTCCAGACCCACTTTAGTCTGCCATTTACCTGTTGTATGCAGACACATGGGTAAGGCTGAAGATAGGCGATGTCACCAAAGTATCCAGGAGATTCCTACCAACCATGGGTTGAAACGGGGCTCTGTACTGACCCACTTCTTTTTATTTTATATTAATCACATTCAATAACAGAATTAAAAAAGGGCCTTTTTCTGAAACTGGATTCTGTTTATGTTCACCCTCTGCAGTATGCAGATGATACTGTTCTTGTGGACCAAACTCCCACAGGTCTTTTGTGTTCCCTTGCCTGTCTTTACAGGTATATCACTGACAATGACCTAAAACTAAATATGTCTAAAAGTTAAATATGTTCCTTTATAACAACTAAAATCGCACTCCAATAGTTGATCAACGGGGACCACACTGAAGAAGTACCAATATATGGGGGTTTGGCAAGACAAAAACGTATTATCAAATCCAATTTAAAACTAGAACAAAATGAACTTGCTATGTGCCGAAGCAATTACACCAGATGTATTTCAAGTTATGTATCCCATCCAGAGATTCATCTTGGAACTATTCACATCAAAGTTCTTTCCAGAGATTTTACATGGCTATTTTAGATGTGGCTTGGATTTACATAAAGAAATACAGCAGAGCTTTCATACCACAATTAAATATGTTTTAGGCTTCCCCAGTGCACTCCTGTTAGTCAACTAAGGGTCTGATTTAGATATTGGCGGAATGGCTACTCCGTCATAAGTGATGGATATCCCATCCACCGAAATCCAAATCTCATTAGTAGATTTCAGCGGATGGGATATTCGTCACCGTTGTAATGGAGTAACTTGTCAGCCAATATCTAAATGGGCTTACCAATTTTACCAGGATAGCTGATTTACTTTTTTATTAAATATTGGTTCCGGCTGAAAAATTTAGCAGCAGGCATGCTTAAAAATGTGTTATAGAAAGAACTTTCCAGCAACTTGAAAATGCATTCCACAAATGGCATTAGGAATCTCATTAGTATTAGACATGTTGGACTCATCAAGAACTGCAACAGCACTCAGAGCTATATCTCCCTCAAGAAAACACCCAAAGAGTCTACCCTAACAATGTCATTTGTAGAGAATGCAGAGGAGCTATTAAGGCTGAAAATAGGAGAGTTGCTGTTACCCTCTTACCACTCAGTTAATGCCCAGAATTGCGACAAAAAATGAATATAGCAAGAAGAATGAAATGTATGTAAATCAGAAGTTTACACAACTTCTTTCACCAGGAGATTTACAATCAAATTTGAGTTCACATTGTGAGGCATTTTGTAAATGTTGTAGAGGTTGCAGCTACAAGTGCAAAAAAATGTTTCTCATATATTGTGGCTGTCCCATTTTTATTAGGCGCAAGGATTAGATTATCAAGGTTCTCTTTTTTGTAAGATTGGGGGTATGCACAATCAAGGAGGTGACTGGTGCTTCTGTGCTCCGCTATGACATACAGTTTATATGTAGAGTGGTAAAATATATTGATCTTGTGATTGGAAAACTGGTAAAAGTATCAAACAGAATTAATGCTCAAGGTTGTAAGGAAGGAAGCACTAAGGATTAGTGCAGGCATTCGCCTCTGGGGAGCATACTTCCATTACAGATTCCAAGCAAAATAAGCTCAGCTATTTAGGGCTGCATAATCAGTTTGACATTGAATATGAATTTTTTTTTAGCTAAAGAATATCATGGTTAATTACATAGTTAAGGTATGATAATTAATTTGTTTCTTATTTGATGCACAAGACTGACAATTGTGATGTACACAGTATGATTGTATTTTATTTAGAGTACCTGTCCCAATTTGTAATGTTTTTAATTAATCACACAAATACATTTTGAGTTACATTGCAGATGTGTGGGCTAGGTAATAAGCAGTCACCTCCTCTGTGGTCACTCAAAAATAGTACTAGGGGGTGGGGCCAAATAACATGGTCGTCCGGACGTAAATCCCGGAGGCTCCGCAGAAACTCCTCACAGACACGTTAAGAGGTCCTCCACCAGCAATGCCCCGGCGATGGTGTTGGGAGACATGGTGGAAGTGCCCGCCGGGTGAGCTGGCCACTCCGGTTGGCGAAGTGAGGAGTCAGGCCGGAGCGAGGGCCGGGGAGGCCTGAGGCCTACGTCCTAGTGAAGTGCCGGAGGTCAAAAAGAGCGGCTCGGGCCGGAGATGCAGAGGCCCCCGTTTGGCAGCGGGGGAGCCGACTGGCTCCCCCGGTGCATCGAGCGGCCACGTGGGAAAGGAGAAGTACGGCTGCGTCCTGGACGGCGCGGGGACCTGGAGCGGTCCCACTGCATAGTGGAGGCCGGGAGGGTGTCAGCCTGCAGCTAAGATGAGAAAAGTGAGGGTGGGGAGGCGGGCCCCCAATTATCCGGTGGTGGGGCACATTGGCAGTGAGTGCCTAACCTCAAGATGGCGCCCAGAGACAAGGCGCAAAGGGTATCCTGGTGAGGCCCCTCTGGGGACCATGGCTGAGAGACGGCACAGTAAACCCCCCTCTCCTGTTGGTGTTCTCTGCGCTGTAAGGAGTAACCCAGTGAGAGGACTAGTGGTGGCAGTGAAGAAAACTGAGCGCAGGGAGGGTGACAAGAGCTCGTAAGCGACAAGACCCTGGGGGGTGCCTATGCCTCGATGGAGACTACAAACCAACAGGGTCTCCAATTATTTCACGCCCCCCAGAATGGGAGGGCCTGCCTCACCACAGGCAGGTGAGATGGCACTAATGAAGGAGGACCTCCTGTCGTCCCTTCGCACCTTTAAGGCTGAATTGGGGACGACAGGCTACACTGGATGCTTTCCAATCGTACATTAATAATCAGCTGGCCTCTCTCCAAGCTGATTTGGACTCAGTGGAGACCCGACCTTTCGTTCTTGAAGTGACAGTCCAAGAGATGAAACAACAAGTCAACCCTATGGAGCGAGAGGTCACACACATTAAAACGCAACTCCAGCTCTCCATGTTCAAGTGCAAAGACTTGGAAAACCGCTCCCACAGAGACAAGATTAGAGTGAGGAGGCTGGAGGAGAGCAGCAAGGGAGCGGATCTGGAGGCTTTTGTGGTGGGTCTCTTCTCCACACTCCTGGGCGATGAGCATCCTGTGGTACAGGTGGAGAGGGTGCACAGGGTGGGAAGTCGCTCTGCCGGCGAGGGAAGGAGGCCCAGAGACATCCTGGTGAAACTAAGCTTGTTCAAAAGTAAGGAACGCATCCTCCAACGGGTGAGGTCGCAGAATTCCATGTCCTTCTAGGGGGCACAATGCACCTTATTTCAGGACATTGCGCCAGCAACACTGGTCGGCCGGCAGCAGTTTCGTCCGGTTACAGATGTACTGAGATCGAAAAATATTAGGTACAGATGGACATTCCCCTTTGGCCTGGCTTTTGTGCTCAACAAGGCTTGCCACCTCACAGACTTTGGGGAGGCAGCGGCCTCACTGGGACTACAGGAGAAGACCTCAGGAGTCTGGCTCACTGCACCAGGAGACTTGCAGAGAGAGGAGGATTTTTCCACTTCTGCGGATCAATGGAGGCAGCCGAGGAGGGGGAGGAAGACCCCTAAGAAATAAAACCCTTTGCATGGCATGTGACAGCGGCAAGACAAGTGAGGGGTGGGGGGGGGGGACTCCAGAGTGGGGCCACACAGGAATTCTCAATATGCCAGGGGGAGGGGGCATCACCCAATGGGGGAAGCCCGGGGCATTATAGTTGGAGACAGATACAACCACCAGAGTAACAGGTTTAGCGAGGTCCCTATCACACCACAAGCAAGTAATGGTGGAGGACCCCCACATAGGACACTCACATGGCTTTCGTAAGCGGTCTGGTGGGGGGGTGGCAGCAGGTGAATACCCCGTCTCTGCCATGAAGATCACAAGAAGGTTTGAGAAACAGCAACCTTTTTATGGTTTTTTTCTTGTTCTGAAGTGTTTTCTATGTTTGGTTATTGATGGTTGTCCCTACTTAGTGTGGGAGGGCTGTCTGGGAGGACTGGGGTACTTCTGGGGGCCTTGAACAGGGGGGGATAGAAGGGATCTGAATAGCAGCCAAAGGGAGATGCTCACACAGGCGAGGGAGTTTTGGTCACAACTGTAAGATGTTAGAATTGCTATCGTGGAATGTTAAGGGGCTGAACTCACCCAATAAGTGGTCGCAGTTGAGAAAGTACTTTGATGATCACCACTATGATATTGTGGCCTTGCAGGAAATGCATCTTAAGAGGGGAGTTGGAGACCACAAACAGTACCCACAGATATGCACTGCTTCAGCAACAACAAAGCATTGTGGGGTCACCCTGCTATTCCACAGATCTATCCACTTCCAGATTTCAGGGACAAAACAAGATAAGGAGGGTAGATTTCTAATGGTCAAGGGTAGCCTAGGGGGGAGGGTTTGTAGAGTAGCTACTCTACATACAGTGGACAAACGCAGTTTCTCTTGAGCTTCCTCGAAGGGCTGGAGGGCTATGCTGAGGAAGAGATAGTGTTATTGGGTGACTTTAACTTGATCTGGGATGCCGCTCAGGACATAACTCATTCCCAGAGAATTCCTACAAGTGTTTTTGCAAAATCAGTTAAGTCAGCCCTCACAGGCTACGTCTCTTGACTCTTGGCATACCCTTAATCCCACGGTGAAGGACTACACTTTCTTCTCCCAATCTCACAGATCCTATTCAAGGATAGATTATATATTCTTGAGTCGATCCCTTCGGCAGACTCTCCGATCGGCAACTATTCATCCAATTATTATATCTGACCATGCTCCGTGGCAGTGGGTCTGCAATGGTCCCTTCTGAGCTCAAAAGTAAGTCGTGGTACTTCCCAAACATTTTAATCCGTGACCCAGCGACCCACGATGACTTGCGGATAGCTATTAGAGAATTTTTCCAGAATTATAAAGCGGTAGACACTACACCCCCCACTAACTGGGACGCGTTCAAGGCTGTCATTAAGGGCACATGCATCTCAGCGTCTTTGCTATACCAGTTAAAATCTGAAGAAAGACCGGTTTTAGAAAGCGAACTTAAAGTAGCCGAACAGGCCCATAAGCTCTCCCCTACCTGGCAGGCTCGGAGGAAGGTGACATCCATTAAACGCAAAGTGCAATCCATACATACGAATGGAGCAGAAATTGCACTGTTGAGACTTCAGAAAACGCACTATGAAAAGGAGAATAAAATAGGCACACTCCTTGCTAGACAATTACGCGCTAAACAAGCCAAGGACTATATAGCTCAAGTGAATGATGAGACAGGGGAACATTATTCCGACGAGGAGAAGGTGCAAGCTTTTAGGGAGTTCTATACCCGATTATATCAATCAGATAAGACAAACCCCCTTGCACAAGAGAGCTACCTACAACACACCCACCTTCTGCAGGTTTACCGGAATACTAATGACTTCCTGGAGGCCCCGTTCACCATGGATGAAGTTCAGGTGGCCATTGACTCTCTTTCATTACACAAAGCACCTGGTCCTGATTGGTACACTGTGCATTTCTACAAATCCTTTAGTGTGGACCTAACACCACACCTTTCTGACTTGTTCAATTATGTAAGAACGGAGGGTATACTATCCTCTTATACTATCCTCTACTATGGGAGAAGCCTTGATCACACTTATTCCCAAAGCGGGGAAGGACCCTCAGTTCTGTGCCTCTTATAGGCCTATCGCCCTACTCAACCTCAATGCAAAATTATATTCCAAAATTCGAGCCTGGACACTTGAGGAGGTGCTGCCTGATCTGTTTCCTCCTGATCAATCGGGCTTTATCAAGGGCTGGCAAATGCACAATAATTTGAGACAAGTCATTCAACTGATGGAAAAAGTTAGAAAGAAACAGGTACCCACACTGCTGCTGGTGCTCGACGCCGAAAAAGCATTTAATAGGGTGGAGTGGTCCTTCCTGGTGGGGACTCTGCTGCGCTTTGGGTTCGGAGAACAGTTCATAGCAATAGTGATGAGCAACTACTAGTGTCCCCAGTCACAAATACTGGTTAACAGGGTGGTATCCTACTTTTTTGACTTGTCTCAGGGAACAATGCAGGGATGTCCTCTTTCCCCTTTGCTTTTTGCACTGAGTGTGGAACCTCTGGCGGCAAGGTTTAGGGCCTGTCCGGACTTTCAGGGAATCCAGTTTGGCATGACCATCATAAAATTTCCCTGTTTGCCGATGACATTTTGCTTTTTGTTACTGAACCGCGTACGACCCTCCTGACAATTCAAGAGGAGCTGGCTCTTTATGAGCAAGTGGCTGACTCTAAGGTGAACAAGGGGAAATCATATATCCTTAAATTGACCATACCCAGTGCTGAGATGGGAGTGATAGCATCCACGTATCCATTTATTTGGGCCAAAAAATAAATTACATACCTGGGAGTTAAGCTCGCTCCAAGGGTTGCCGACCAGTTTAGAGCCAACTCTCTGCCCCTACTTAGAACCTTGTGAGCGGACTTTAAAAGATGGTCGTCGCTCTGGCTTACATGGTTGGGTCGTATCAAGGTCATTAAGCTGGTGGTAATCCCATGCTTCTTATATCTGTTCCAAACCCTGCCCATTGACATTCCTAAAGACTTTTTTTACAGAGACGCGTACAATGTTCAAGCAGTTTATATGGCAGGGAACTAGGGCCAGGCTTTCCAATTAATTGCTAATGTGCACCAGAGACAGGAGGCGGTTTGGCACTCCCCGATTTTCTCGCGTATTAGAGTGGCCCAACTCCGTGTCATCGTTGAGTGGTCCCTCCGAGAGACGGACAAGTTGTGGCTCCACATGGACAGGGCAGTGACGGGACGGATATTATGGGACGTACTTTGGAAGCCCAAAGGGGCACGACTAAAGAACGCATACCTCAGTACCCCCACTGCTACCACCCTTAAGGTGTGGGACACGGTGACAAGAGCTTATGAGATTACAACTTTTCCCGACTCTGCATACCCCCATACATTTTAATATGGCCTTTCCTCAGGGGACTTCGCTGGGCCCATTTGATAGGTGGAGGGAGGGAGGTTGTCTGCAGATTGCAGATCTGTATCAGGGGGAACAGATACGCACATTAGAAAACTGCCGTAGGGACTTTCAACTGCCCCAATCTGAATACTTCTGTTACACTCAGTTAATCCATTGGGTTACTCAGCCTCACATGCGAGTGGCGGCCACCAGGGACCTTCTCCCCATTGAGAGATTTGTTCAGCAGGGAGGGGTGGCGAGGGGTAGTATTTCCACACTGTACAAACTATTGACTTAGGCGCAACGCGCGTATGCCTACTGACACGTCCCTTTTTGGGAGCAGGTGCTGGGTTTTTCGGTGCAGGAGGGTCTCTGGCACCACCTGTTTCGGGATATAACCAATTACAACTGTTCTATGGGGGCTAGGGAAGCACACTATAAGCTACTTTACAACTGGTACCTTTACACAGAGAAACTTAAAAACATATATCCTCAGGTGTCTGACAGGTGCTGGCAGGACTGTGGTATATTGGGATATTTCAGGCATATCTGGTGGGACTGCCCTGCCATCTGCCCTTACTGGAACAAAATCTTATCGCATTTAAAAGAGATGTTGGGCTACCCCATACCGACATCTCCGGCACATATTCTGCTGGTCCTGCGTGCCCCGGAACTGAAACATCAAACGCAGGGAGCTCGTTCCATAATATGGCTGGCATTAGGGGCTGCAAAGACGGCATTGGCGTCATATTGGAAAAAAGCAGACCCACCTCCAAAAACGGTGTGGTAGACCAGGTTATGGTGTGGCCTGGCCTTGGAACGTTTAGCTGATTAAAATGGACGAACCTAGAGGAAGCTTTGACTACATTTGGGATACCCTGATGGAGTTCCTCTCAAAGGGCCTGCCTCTCACAGGCTGTAGCCCCCGCCTTAGGGCTCTGCATCTTTTCCATATGTAGGGGCCGGACCAGGGGGAAGGGAGATGGGTATGGTTTGGTGAAGCATCGGGATTTGGTGAGTTGACCCAATGGCTGCAATGCCGATGCTTTCAATCCTCATCGTCCACGCTGAGGATTGAGAACACTAGTTTTGTTAAGTTTTGTTCTTTCTTTGCACAATGTATTACGGACTCAGTGAACTACTAAGCCAACTACAGGGGCGTCATGCCTGGTATAGTGTGTGCTTCTCTCCTAACTGTTGTGATTAGACATGGTCTGGGAGGGACAGGGGAGCTGCAGCATATTGCGAGTGGCATGACACCATCTGTAACCTAGCTTGCATACTTTATTGTATCACAAAAATTATAATAAAAACAGTTTAACAAAATAGTACTGGGGGTAGCTTTCCAGCCATTGGGTCTGGTTACAGCCTGATTAGGAGACCATAAATGGGGCTCCTTATGCGTCACCTATCATTTATTTGTGATGGGGAAGTAAATTAAGTTCTACGTTCTTGCCCCTACAACTATTTTTTCTGCCAAGGGAAGAAAATACCTTTCCCCTCCAAGGCCAATGTTTCTGCTCTGCTCTGGGAGCAGTTTTCTCACCTCTTTCATAACTAATTCAGGCCACCCAACAGTTGGGCAGTGGCTGGAGTGATAATGCAAATTATTCTTCAGTAGCTGCAGGCAGTGTAAAGATAACTTTCTAAAGGTTACATTGCCCCTATATGTGATGAAATCTGACTTTACCATTAGATTAAATTTATTTTAAATATAAACATGTGTACTTGAATAGACTCTGCAACTGAAACAAGTTAAATGTTATGGATTATAATGTCAATAATATTTTGACTTTTCTATGTGTCAGTGTTAGAAATGGGGTCTTTGGTTTGCAGTCAGGTTACCCCCTGTCCGAGAAAGGACCTTCACTCTAATCAGGGTAAGTCACACACAATCCAAATTATCCTGTGCCCACCCTCTGGTAGCTTGGCACTGAGCAGTCAGGCTTAACTTAGAAGGCAATGTGTAAAGTATTTGTACAGCAAAGCAAGAGAGCAGCAGGGCAACAGCAATGCAGCAGTCCTCTTCAGAAAGCACTCAGGAGAGTCCTTTAGGCAGCCATGCAGTTCTTCTTATCAAGGTGCAGGTTCTGGTTCAGGTTCCTTCTCCAGGAAGTGTCTGAGGTGGTAGGGCAGAGGCCCTGTTTTTATGCCCAAATGTGCCTTTGAAGTGGGGGAGACTTCAAAGAGTGGCTTAGAAGTGCATCAGGTCCCTTTTCAGTTCAATCCTGTCTGCCAATGTCCCAGTAGGGGGTGTGGCAGTCCTTTGTGTGATAGCAGGCCCGCCACCCTCCCAGCCCAGAAGACCCATTCAAAATGAAGATGTATGCAAGTGAGGCTGAGTATCCTATGTTTGGGGTGTGTCTGAGTGAATGCACAAGGAGCTGTCAACTAAACCCAGCCAGACGTGGATTGTGAGGCACAGAAAGATTTAAGTGCAGAGAAATGCTCAGTTTCTAAAAGTGGCATTTCCAAAATAGTAATATTAAATCCAACTTCACCAGTCAGCAGGATTTTGTATTGCCATTCTGGCCATATTATATATGACCTTCCTACTCCTTTCAGATCAGCAGCTACCACTCAAATAATGTATGAGGGCAGCCCCAATGTTAGCCAATGAAGAGAGCAGGCCTCACAGTAGTGTAAACACGAATTTAGGTGTTTTACACTACCAGGACATGTAAACTACACAGGCACATGTCCTGTCTTTTACCTACACAGCACCCTGCCCTAGGGGTTAGCTAGGGCACACCTTAGGGGTGACCTATATGTAGAAAAAGGGGAGTTCTAGGCTTGGCAAGTACTTTTAAATGCCAAGTCCAATTGGCAGTGAAACCGCACACACAGGTCTGGCAATGGCAGGCCTGAGACAAGGTTAAGGGGCTACTGGTGTGGGTGGCACAATCAGTGCTGCAGGCCCACTAGTAGCTTTTAATCTACAGGCCCTGGGCACTTACAGTGCACTCTACTAGGGACTTATAAGTAAATTAAATAGCCCAATTGGGTGTGATCCAATGTAACCATGTTTGAAGGGAGAGAGCATATGCACTTTAGCACTGGTTAGCACTGGTTAGGTGTGCTAAAAACCAGCAAAAACAGTATCTCAAAAGTGGAGGGAGGCAGCCACCCTAAGGCTGTCAGGTGTAACAGTCAGTTACAGTGCGAACAGTGACAATCGTGTCATGGGGTTTGTCACTGGTGTAACATGCCATTTTTAATGTCGCACATGTTCCACTCTCAAGTATTGTTCATCCTACCTTAGGAGCAAGAAGGTGCAACTAGGGGTGACTTATTTAATATTTAAAATCAGTTTTTCCAAATTGTCAAAAGAATGATCTTGACTGGTCTGGGTAGCTGGGTTCAAAATGCTGCTACCAGGCTACACAGGGTAGGCTAGAAGCCACTGTTTACTGCCACTGTAGTAAATGGCACAATAGTGCTACAGTCCACAAGTGGTACTTAACTTTCCAGGATGTGTACATTTCGGTACAATTTAATATGGCCTTAGAGGAAAGTTAAATGTGCCAATCAGAGTTAAGTGAATTTTGACATGTTTAAGGTGGAACACAAGCACATTGCCCCTGGTTAGAAGTGGTAAAGTGCACAGAGGTCTAAAACCAGCAAAAATAAGGTAAAGAAAAAGGCAAAAAATACTACAATTTCTAAATACATTTTGTGATTTAAAAAATCTTTTTTGGTTGCAGTAACCTAAGAATCCAAATGGAGTGATGCTGATATCCTCTCTTCCTTACACTGATCGATGACCATTCAAAGAGTATATTTGTCATTTGGCAGTAGATAAGGGGGAAGTGGATTGGGAAAAAAGAAAAAACACAGACATAGGTGGTCATTCTGACCTCGGCGGTAAAAGGCGCCTACCGCCGGTCAGAAATCCTCCATAATTCATTCTGACCCGCAGCAGGCAAACCTCCGAAAATCCGACAGCCACAACAGACCGCCAGACCAGCGGTCGGCGGAAAAGTGGAGGTGACAAAACCTCCACCGTCACGCCAACAGAAATACGCCCATGCCATTACGACCCACGAATCCACGCGGCGGTCTTTCAAACGCGGTATTCCATTGGCGGGACACACCGCCGCGGTCAGAATACACACAAACGAACAAAACTCAGCCACATTGGCCGATTTGAATTCCACACACCTGATACACATACACACACCACTCCCACACACACAATACAATATAAAACACACACCCACATCACCCACAAACCCCTACGACCAAAAATTCTGAAAGAAGGCCAGAGCGAGACACCACCATCCACAAACTAGCAGCCACAGCCACTCAACACCATCACCCACACAATATCCACACACAAAACAACACACACCACCACACTCAACACACTTAACTACACATACTCCACCCCACACATCATACACACCACCCCATGGCACCCCAAAGACACCCCCGCTTCTCAGACGAAGAACTCAGGGTCATGGTGGAGGAAATCGTTCGGGTAGAGCCCCAGCTGTTCGGCACACAGATCCAATACACCAGCATTGCCCGGAGGACGGAGCTATGGCAGAGGATTGTCGACAGGGTCAACGCTGTGGGACAGCACCCCAGAAATCGGGAAGACATCAGGAAGCGATGGAACGACCTACGGGGGAAGGTGCGTTCCATGGTATCCAGGCACAACATCGCCGTGCAGAAGACTGGCGGAGGACCCCCACCTCAACCCCCACAATTTACAACATGGGAGGAGGAAGTCTTGAACATCCTGCATCCTGACGGCCTCGCAGGAGTCGGCGGAGGAATGGATACTGGTAAGTTGAAGCTTCACTACTGCTTCCCCCCCACCTGCATGCCAAATCATACCCCAACCCTCACCCCCATCCTCGAACCCCACCCTCACCCCCACCCCCACCCTCACCCCCACCACCATCCTCACCCCCACCACCATCCTCACCCCCACCCCCAGCACACCTATTCCCTGCCAATGTCTCACCATCACAACCCACACATCCAAAAACCTAGGCCTGCATGCGTCCACTAAGCATGGACACCCATCACCAAAGCATGCCCAATGCATATACACATCCCCCCCACAAGCCACCCTCACCAAAGCCCCCACACACGAATGCCAGCACTTGGGGACACGGGAACCCACAGATACACCCATATGCCACACATTGAAACTATAACCATACCTCTATACCCCTGCAGGACCCGACCGTCAACACACCGCCGCGGAGGGCCCAGAATTCTCCACACCCCCCACCCAAGAGGCCGTCAGCGATGACAGCAGCTCTGTCGACCTGGACACCGATGACCAGCCCGGACCATCGGGGACCTCTGGACAGTCGGTTCCCCTCACACAGGCCCAGGCCACTACAGACCCAAACCCCTCTGGGAACACCAGCACAGCTCCCACCCAGCGGGCCCATGCCTCTGTCTCCAGGGCGCGTCAATCTGCGGTGTGTCTACCACTACAGGGCACCCAGGATAACCCACCACCCCAACAACAACAGGGACCTGGGGGCAGTGGTAGTGGGCACACCGGCCAGGGGGCAGAGGCCCAGGGAAACAGGGCAACTCGGAGGGCAGCTGTGCGACAGGGGGGGGACGGGCCCAGGGAACCCACTCTCCACGAGGCCCTCACCACCATCATGGGAGCATACAACCGCTCCCAGGAGACGATGGCGACGGTACTGGCCCGGTTCCAGGAGATCCAGGTACTGCAGGAGGAACACTATCGGGGGTACAGGGAGGACATCAGAGCCCTCACCTCCACCCTGGTTACCATGGTCGGGCTGCTGCAGGACCTCATCAACACCAGGACGGACACTCAACAACACCAAAGGGCCCCTGCCACTAGCCTGGACCAAGAACAGCCAACCACCTCCGCCGGCGCTAGTGGACAGGAGGCCCCCGCACAGCAGCAGCCCACCAGACCCCCACCTCCTGCAGGAGAAGAACCACCCCGCAAGAGGGCCCTGAGATCTCGCAAGAAGACAGAGTAGGATGTCAAGACCCCCGCCAGCAAAGGATACCACCTGATGTCATCCCACTGTCCCACATTGTCACCCTGTCCATCCTTGAACTGCCCATGCTCCATCTCTCCACAGGCCTCTGGACAATGCACCTGTGTGACTGTTACTCTGGACTCTGCCATGGACATTCCTTCACCATAGCCCCCACCCACTTGAAACCACCCATCCCATTTTGAGCACTAAAATAAACACCTATTTTGCACAAAACTATCTGGAGTCTGGCTGTGATTTCAAAATATTGTAATTGACATGACAGTGCAAATATGTCCTTGTACATAGTGAAGTCAACAAACAGCTGCCACAAAGCTGTAGTCCATGGGGAAACGAAGCACAGGACTCGTAGTGGGGACCCCAGATCTGAAATAGGGAGGGAAAAGCCACAACTCAGTCATCATGCACTGGGGCAAATAGACAGGCAGCAGAGATGCAGGAGAGTAGTTCAGATTTACTAAATTATCTTTGAATTGTTACCTGTGTCCTATTGGAAGTACTGTTCAATGATTCTGTCCCTGTTGTCTGTTTCAGCCCGTCGTCTTCCTCCTCGTCACTCTCCACAGGTTCCACCGCTGCCACAACACCGTCTCGACCATCCTCCTGCAGGAAAGGCACCTGGCGGCGCAAAGCCAGGTTGTGAAGCATGCAGCAGGCCACGATGATGTGACACACCTTTTTAGGTGAGTACATTAGGGATCCACCTGTCATATGCAGGCACCTAAACCTGGCCTTTAGGAGGCCAAAGGTGCGTTCGATCACCCTCCTAGTACGCCCATGGGCCTCATTGTACCGTTCCTCTGCCCTGGTCCGGGGATTCCTTACTGGGGTCAGTAGCCACGACAGGTTGGGGTACCCAGAGTCCCCCAATAGCCATACACGGTGTCTCTCTAGCTGTTCCATCACGTAAGGGATGCTGCTATTCCTCAGGATGTAGGCGTCATGCACTGACCCTGGGAATTTGGCATTTACATGCGAGATGTACTGGTCAGCCAAACACACCACCTGGATGTTCATGGAATGGTAACTTTTTCTGTTCCTGTACACCTGCTCCCTGTCTCTTGGGGGAACCAAAGCCACATGGGTCCCATCAATGGCACCAATGACGTTGGGAATATGTCCAAGGGCATAGAAATCACCCTTCACTGCAGCCAATTCGCCCACCTCAGGGAAAATGATGTAGCTCCTCACGTATTTCATCAGGGCAGACAACACTCTGGATAACACCTTCGAAAACATGGGCTGAGACATCCCAGAAGCAATTCCCACTGTTGTCTGAAATGACCCACTTGCCAAGAAATGGAGTACTGACAGGACCTGCACCAGAGGGGGAATCCCTGTGGGTTGGCGGATGGGGGACATCAGGTCGGGCTCCAGCTGGGCACACAGTTCATGTATAGTGGCACGGTTAAGACGGTAGGTCAGGATAATGTGGCGTTCTTCCATTGTCGACAGGTCCACCAGCGGTCGGTACACGGGAGGATTCATCCGTCTCCTCGCCAAACCCAGCGGACGGTGCCTAGGAAGGACAACATGGAGCACACAGTCAAGCAACCCACAGGTACGTACTCACAGCTAGCACAGTAAACGATTCTCTATGCAGTGAATGGCGTGTCTGAGTGGCTATGCAAGGCCTAGGCCTGTGTGACGCAGTTGAAATTGAGCCATGTGGACCCTCGAAATGGCGGATGCCTGACCTGTGAAGTGTGACAATGGGATGTGAGGTCAATGCGCTGGCGTGGCACACCGCGGCGGGCGGCGGGCGAAGACCGCGGCGCGAAGCCGCATTGGTTAACATTGAAGCCTATGGGTTTCAGGAGCCAATGGCGAAGGGTGCCGGCGGTGGCGGTACGCACCGCCGCGGTACGCACCGCCGCGGACGTGACCGCCATTTTGTATCTACTTATCCACTTGCGACTTGAACTTTCACAGGAGAGGACCTATACTGCAAGTGTTGCTGTGACCTCGGTCTGGAAGGGACAATGGCTGCTGCGCCTGGGGAAAGGGCCCCTGCCTTCACTGGAGAGGAGTTGGAGAAACTTGTGGATGGGGTCCTCCCCCAGTATGCGCTACTCTACGGTCCTCCAGACCAACAAGTGAGTTTAATTCAATCTGGATTTGGGGCCACTGGCTGGCTTGGGGGCCTGGCGGGGATGGGGGGCATGTTGGGGCTGGCGGGAGGCCTGGCGGGAGGCCTGGCGGGGGGCCTGGCGGGGATGGGGGGCATGTTGGGGCTGGCGGGAGGCCTGGCGGGGGGCCTGGCGGGGATGGGGGGCATGTTGGGGCTAGCGGGGGGCCTGGCGGGGATGGGGGGCATGTTGGGGCTGGCGGGAGGCCTGGCGGGGATGGGGGGCATGTTGGGGCTGGCGGGGGGCCTGGCGGGGATGGGGGGCATGTTGGGGCTGGCGGGGGGCCTGGCGGGGATGGGGGGCATGTTGGGGCTGGCGGGGGGCCTGGCGGGGGGCCTGGCGGGGGGCCTGGCGGGGATGGGGGGCATGTTGGGGCTGGCGGGGGGCCTGGCGGGGGGCCTGGCGGGGATGGGGGGCATGTTGGGGCTGGCGGGGGGCCTGGCGGGGGGCCTGGCGGGGATGGGGGGCGTTGGCCCACTGGCAACGAAAATGCAGACAAACTTGAACGTGGTATTTCTCCCTCCCTGTACGTGTCACATAGGTCCGCGCCCATGAGAAGATCGGGATTTGGCGTGCCATCGCCAAGGAAGTCCGGACCCTGGGGGTCCACCATCGACGGGGCACCCACTGCCGCAAGAGGTGGGAGGACATCCGCCGCGGGACCAAGAAGACCGCTGAGTCTCTGCTGGGGATGGCCTCCCAACGTAGGCGGGGTGCCTGCCGTCAACTGACCCCCCTGATGTTCCGGATCCTGGCGGTGGCCTACCCTGATTTGGATGGGCGCGTGAGGGCAGCACAGCAGACACAAGGGGGTGAGTCCAAGCATTATCTACTCTGTTGTCGCGCAGTGGAGGTGTCTGGGTGGGGGAGGAGGGCTGTGGGTCCCCCTAGGCCAGGGCGATATCTGTAGGCTGGGCACCCCCGTAAGCTCCTGTGTCCCCAGCCAACACCCTCAGTAGTGTGTCAGTACAGCCATCCCTGGTCCGTGTCATCCATGGGTGCAGTTGTCAACTCTAGGCGTGTAGGGCATGTTCCACGGAATGCGTAGCGGACCCCAAGTGCGCAACTTAGTGCAGGGGGCATCTGTGTCTGTCATGTCCGCTAACTGTACCGGAGATCCATGTACTCAATATCCCTTTATTTCTCTCTCCCCCCCCTTTTTGTTTGTCTTTCTGTGCTTGTGTGCATCAGCATCATCAGGCGGAGGAGAAGTGGCATCGGGGCAGGAGGGAGCTGCATCTCACATGGCCCAGGAGGGCCATGCCACAGAGTCTGACTGGACCAGTGAGACGGAGGGCGAGGGGAGCTCCACAACGGGGACGACTGGACCCTGCAGCGACACGGACACGTCCTCGGAAGGGAGCTCCCTTGCGGGGGTGGCACCATCCATGCCCCCCGCCATTACAGGTACAGCCGCCACCCAGCGCACCATCACCGCCCTCCCAGCAGCCCCTCAGCGTTCGCCCCGTGCCCGCTCTGCCAGGAAGCCGGGCATCTCCTTCGCCCCAGGCACCTCAGGCCCTGCCCCTGTTACCCCCGCTGCCCTCAGTGAGGAGGTCATTGACCTCCTCCGAACGCTCATTGTTGGGCAGACTACCCTTTTGAATGCCATCCAGGGGGTTGAGAGGGAGGTTCATCGCAGCAATGCGTACCTGGAGGGCATTCATTCGGGTCAGGCTGCCCATCAGCGATCGTTCCAATCTCTGGCCTCAGCACTGACGGCAGCCATTGTCCCTGTCTCCTGCCTCCCTCTACTAACTCCCTCCTCCCAGTCTCCTGTTCCTCTGCCTGTCCCACCCACACCATCAGACCAGCCTGCACACACCTCAACACCCAAGAGAAGCTCATCCAAACATAAGCACCACAGATCACGCAGACATTCACACACGCAACATTCCGATGCAGACATGCCAACAGTCACTACCACCTCTGTGACCCCCACTTCTTCGTCTCCCTCCTCCCTCCCTGTGACGTCTACACTCACACCTCCATTCACCTCACCATCAGCCAGTGTTTCCATCACCAGCACACCCTCCAGTCCAGTCCGCACACGTGCAGTCACCACCCCCACTGCCATTTACACGTCCCCTGTGTCCTCTCCCACTGTGTCTGTCACCCCCTCTTCCACACCACACAAACGCAGCCACCCACCCACCCAACAGCCATCCACCTCACGACAGCCTATCCCTCCTGCACCTGCACCCAAAGACAGCAAACGTGACTCACCTACAACCACATCCTCTCCCTCCACTCCCATTCCCACTGTACCTACCACTCTCCATTGTCCCAAGAAACTCTTCCTCGCCACTGCTAACTTCTTTCCTGACCCTGAGCCCCCCCCTCCTTCTCGTCGGGGTAAGAAGAGCACCTCAGCCACCACCAGCCCTGCAGCCCCCTTGACAAGGGTGCAGGGGTATTGGAGCCCACCAGCCCGCATGTCTGGATCTTCGCCCAGCAGCAAGGGGACAGCCAGCCCACCCCCTGGGAAGAGGAGCAGAAGGCGGAAGGGGCGCCGCAGGAGCCCGGCTTCTACATCCCCCCCGGACACCACCCAGACACAGTCACCAGCCACAGCTCCAAAGGGAGGAAAGGGCCACAGACTCCCGACTAAGGAGGGCAAGGGCAGCAAGTCGGAGAGGTCAGGCTGCAGGCCTGCTGCCCAGGAGGAGCCCACCACCCCCATAGCCGCTGGCCAGGGAGGACCCAGCCCAGCTGGCCAGGAGGGCCCCACCACCCACAGCCCAGGTGGGCATTGAAGGAGCACCATCCCCGCTGCCCAGGAGGGCACCACCAGGCAATGAGCAGTTGGCCATAGACCGGCCGCCGTCTCAAGAACCGCTGAACTGGGCCCCGCCGTCTCAAGCACCGCTGAACTGGGCCCCGCCGTCTCAAGCACCGCTGAACTGGGCCCCGCCGTCTCAAGCACCGCTGAACTGGGCCCCGCCGTCTCAAGCACCGCTGACCTGGGCCCCGCCGTCTCAAGCACCGCTGACCTGGGCCCCGCCGTCTCAAGCACCGCTGACCTGGGCCCCGCCGTCTCAAGCACCGCTGACCTGGGCCCCGCCGTCTCAAGCACCGCTGACCTGGGCCCCGCCGTCTCAAGCACCGCTGACCTGGGCCCCGCCGTCTCAAGCACCGCTGACCTGGGCCCCGCCGTCTCAAGCACCGCTGACCTGGGCCCCGCCGTCTCAAGAACCGCTGACCTGGGCCCCGCCGTCTCAAGAACCGCTGACCTGGGCCCCGCCGTCTCAAGCACCGCTGAACTGGGCCCCGCCGTCTCAAGCACCGCTGAACTGGGCCCCGCCGTCTCAAGCACCGCTGAACTGGGCCCCGCCGTCTCAAGCACCGCTGAACTGGGCCCCGCCGTCTCAAGCACCGCTGAACTGGGCCCCGCCGTCTCAAGCACCGCTGAACTGGGCCCCGCCGTCTCAAGCACCGCTGAACTGGGCCCCGCCGTCTCAAGCACCGCTGAACTGGGCCCCGCCGTCTCAAGCACCGCTGAACTGGGCCCTTCAAGGCAAGACCCGCTGAACTGGGCCCTTCAAGGCAAGACCCGCTGAACTGGGCCCTTCAAGGCAAGACCCGCTGAACTGGGCCCTTCAAGGCAAGACCCGCTGAACTGGGCCCTTCAAGGCAAGACCCGCTGAACTGGGCCCTTCAAGGCAAGAAGCGCTGAACTGGGCCCTTCAAGGCAAGAAGCGCTGAACTGGGCCCTTCAAGGCAAGAAGCGCTGAACTGGGCCCTTCCAGGCAAGAACCGCTGGCCCTTTGGCAGACGTGGCAGGGCAGGATCTGTCTCGGGCAGGGCTGCAGGATGTCCTCTGGCCAACATGCCTCCTCCAGTGGCAGTGGAGTCTGTTATGGACTGTTTGGACTGTGGCTTTGCTCTCCCCAGGATGGCCCAGTGGGCAGGCCACCCACTGTATGGACTGTATGGACTGTGGCTTTGCTCTCCCCAGGATGGCCCAGTGGGCAGGCCACCCACTGTATGGACTGTATGGACTGTGGCTTTGCACTCCCCAGGATGGCCCAGTGGGCAGGCCACCCACTGTATGGACTGTATGGACTGTGGCTTTGCACTCCCCAGGATGGCCCAGTGGGCAGGCCACCCACTGTATGGACTGTATGGACTGTGGCTTTGCACTCCCCAGGATGGCCCAGTGGGCAGGCCACCCACTGTATGGACTGTATGGACTGTGGCTTTGCTCTCCCCAGGATGGCCCAGTGGGCAGGCCACCCACTGTATGGACTGTATGGACTGTGGCTTTGCTCTCCCCAGGATGGGCCAGTGGTCATGGAGTCCCCTCGTGGATCTGGCGTCGTGTACTCAAGTGGCTGAGGTGCCCCCCCTTCCCTTCCCCCTGAGGTGCCTGTCCTATTTTCTTTCTGATGCCCCTGCAGTGTTCTCTCCGTGGAGTTCTTGTCGTGGGACTGGGCCTTGCCCCTTTGCACAGGACCCCTGTGGTCCACGGACAGTGGTTGGACTACATTTAGTAGCTGTATATATTTTGTACATAGTTTATTTATTTATTGGGATTACTGGTGTCCATATTTCAATATATCTGCCCGTTTATGATCTCTTCTTTTGGTCTTTGCATTATTTCGGAGGGGGGGGTTTGTGGGTTGTGACAGTGATCTGTGGGAATGCATTGATGTGTGTGTTGTAGTGGGGGTGGGTGGGTGGGTGTGTGCCGGTAATCTTTTCCCTCCCCTGTGTCGTAGGTGCAGTACTCACCGATGTCTTCCGCGCCGCCGGGCGTGCTCCTGGTACAGGAGCAGGTATAGGAGTGCGGGGATGACCTGCAACTCGGGTTCCATACTGCCGGAATCTCGCGTGGAGTGCGTAGAGGTGAGCGTTTTCCCGTTCGTAGTCTGTTTCCGCCGTGTTTTTATCGGCGGTGCTCCCGCTCCGGAAAAGGTGGCGGATTGGTGGGTCGTGATAGGGTGGGCGGTACATTGTCTGCCGCCTGGCTGTTGGCGGGGACCGCCGCGCTGTTTGTTTGTTCCGCCGTGGCGGGCGGAGTGTTAATGCGGCGGGCTGTGTTGGCGGTTCCCGCCAGGGTCAGAATTGCATATTTTGGACCGCCGGCCTGTTGGCGGCTTGGCCGCCGCATTATCACCGACCGCCAGGGTCAGAATGAGGGCCATAATGTGATAAATAGACTTGTTGGTTGAGGGAGGTGAAGCACTATCCAAGCAACAGTCACAATCCTTGTCAGGGTGAACCATAAACAGTCATTAAATTATTATTTTCTTAATCCTCTGGTAGCTTGGCACAAAAGCAGTCAGGCTTAACATAGAGGCAATGTGTAAAGAATGTATGCAGAACTTAAAGGGAACATTTAACACAAGAAAAATCCTACACCAATTTAGAAACATAGAGTAATGCATTTTTGACACCAAAACGCCCCAAACTTCTGGAGTTATGAATTTCTAAAGTTTAAAGTGAAAAATAGTGTCTAAAAGATCAAAATGCAGTTGAGCACGGATGGATTGCTGAGCATGTAGGTCCTGGTCTCCTCTTAGTTCTCAGAGCACTTTTTGGCAGAAAAATGTCTAAGTTTCAGTTTTGGGATTTGAGTCTATCTGGGCACCTGTAGCACCACGTCCAAAGGTCCAGGACTGGAGGGGCACCACTTGGAGGATCAGGACTCACTTAGGCTTCGTCCCTCCAGGAGCAGGTACAAAATGGTTGGAGACTTTTCTGTCCCTGAAGCACTGATCAGGAGGCCAGACAACTAGCCCTTGGAGTCACTCTGGAAGTCTTGGGTTCAAGCAGAAAGGCTGGTCTTGAGTTGCAGGGCAGTCCTCTGTAAGCACTGGGCATGCCTGAAGTACACAGCAGGCTACAGGCAGCAGGGCTGCCCTCTGAGAGTCCTTCCACAGGTCCAGAAGTGAACTGAATATTGGGTCTTAAGGTCCTGATTTTACACGTGGTGCCAGCCTTGAAGTGGATGCAACTTCTGGTGTTTTCTCCTGACAGAAGTGTCTGGAATTTCCTGTCTTCCTGCCCTAGTCCCAGTCTGTCTGCAATCACAATAGGCTAGTGTGAAGCTCTTTGTGTGTGAGCTGAGGCAGGGTCTTTGAATAATGGGGCCCTAAGTGGGCCTATGAACAGGCCTGCGCACCATCCAGCTCGGATGGCCCAACTGTGCTGACACCCAGTTCCTCTATTGTGTGGCTGTCTGGGAGGAGTACACAAAGGCCAACTACATCTAGTCGTATGACCCAGAAACAGGTTATAGGCACCAAATGTCTAGAACAAGAAAATGCCAACTTTCTAAAAGAGGCATTTTCAGAATTGTGACTTAAAATCTGATTTTACCATTAAACAGGATTTGAAATTCCAATTCCCTAGGCACCAAACATGACACTTCTACCTGCTCCAAAACAAAAGTTGTCACATATTAAATTTAATAAGGTAAGCCAATGTTGTCCTATGGAGAGGTAGGCCTCACAGTAGTGACAAATTAATTTGTGAGTTTTTCACTAGCAGCACATGTAAACCTTAAGAATACATGTCCCATTTTTAACCAAAATGCACCCTGCCCTATGGCCTGTTTACGGCCTAAATTAGGGGTGAGATATGTATTAAAAAGGAGTTTTAGACTTGTCAAGGTTTTTTTTTTTGCTGAGTTGAATTGGCACTTTAAAACTGCTCCTAGAGTGCAATAGTAGGCCTGGGATATGTTTTAAAGGGCAACTTAAGAGATGTAAGTGGGTGACACAGTACATGCTGCAGGTCCACGTGTAGCATTTAATTTACACAAGATATATACCCTTGATATATGTTATACCACTTTGCTAGGGACTTGTAAATAAACAAAAATCAGGTGTATGCAAAGTTTACAATATTTTAGGGAGTGGGAACAGAGTCCTAATGCCAACAAAAACAAATTCAGCTAAACAGAAGGGGAGAAGGCAAACAGTTTGGGGGAAGACCAACCAAAGGCTGGCAGATCTAACACACGAATATCTTCACCTCATCCTTTCATACGGCTGGACTCACCATGCACATCAAGTGTTCTGACCAAAGTATGCTGAAAATCCATGGTGTATGCATAGTTGCTTTAAGATATGTATGATATTTAGGGAAGTGGTCATTAGCTCTTAACACAAAACACATACCATTGAAAATTATTTGTGATATTTCAGTTTCACAAAAGACAACCTAGAAACTATACTTGCCAGACTCAAAGAGTGTGAATCTACAAGGGGTAAGATAAGCTATCTTACCAGAAGGAAAAGAGGTACAGTCAAGATATATACCAAATATCCCTTGGTTTTTGCTAAAAGAATGGCAGTAATGCATTAGAAGCACAGGGCTTGACACATAATGATATGCTTAAATATAGCCAGGGTCACTGGAATCATGTTACAGAGGCTGACTACGTTGAATAAATTATGCGTGTAGACAAGAAACAGAAGGCAGTGCAATGTGGCACATTCTGTGGCAGTATTCATTACCAATCACAGGTTAACCTTTGCAAAGGGCCTTCCACTGTGCAGTAACATGCATGGCAAGGTTGTTAATACATTTTTATGAGCTATAAATATTTTTCCATTTACACCTGAAAATTATGGAGCACATAATTGATTATGTGGGTATGGTGGCAAATTCATAGTTGCACTTAAAAACACTACAGAATTGTATAATTCAAGTGTCCCTTTGTATACCGTTTCTACTGTCTACAGTCAGTGTTCCATGAATCATCCTTTATGCCAAACATTAAAATATATTCTCTTGCATTTTAATACCCACTACAACCTGTAGATGTCAACTCCCAGAAGAAATGTGTGAGTTTTGAAATTCCATATCTGTTATCTGCCTCATCCTATTAGCCTTTTCCTGATTCTATTAGCCAACATAATACTATTGTGTGTGGGTGGTAACACTTAGGGTGAAGTGCGAAAGACTGTTTCTCCTACTGGATATGGTTTACAAGGTTAATGATGCCTGACAGTTATCTACCAAGAGGTGCACAGTTATCTTCTTCCATTGGGCATTATACTTGTCCACATGATTTAGTTATATGTAGCTTGTGAAATGGCATAGGATTTTCCTCATTTGCATAGAGTTCCATGCAAACAAGGGAAGACTCACTTGCCATTGTATCCATTGTCTATCTGTAAACAACAGCATTTAATCATGGCAAAAAGAAATGTACATCTTACACCTTCATTTCACATATGAACTAATAATTGCTAATAGTGATCTTTGTCCAGATAAAGAAATATTAGTCCTATCTCCCCACACGCCTGATATTGAGGTTTTGAAAGCCAGACTATACTCTCATTGGCATACCCTATCTCCCAAACAACTGTGATAAAAGGAAGCCACAGGTTGATAGTAACTCTGATAGTTTCAAACTCATGTTACACCATTGTCAGTATAAACATCCAGTACACAGCACTTAGAGTGATTTAAGCAAACTAGGGCCGCTTTTCTGTGTTAGAGCACCATTTCAGCAGTTTCAAACAATCTTTCTAACCCTAGCATCAATAACAGGACTTGAACATGACCTGACTTCTCCCAAACCTTTTTCACTAAGAGCAAATCTTGAGACTAATTCGTCCCCTGTGTGACACTCTCAGCAGTTAAAAATGCCCATTCCATTAATATTGTCATATCAACACATGATTTTTACTTGCTAGTGTATCCTGTGACAAGACACATAGTGAGTTGAGCTGTGGCGTTCCATGGATTTCCTTTACGTATTGTTCTAGTTTGAAATGGGAACTTGGCCCTCCCAATACTCAGATACTTGACCAGAGTATAATACTCTGATGGAGGCTAATGGTGGGTAGCTTGGTACTTGCCCTGCCCCGATAATGATCCTGCAGGGTCTTCATGGGCTCCTACTGAAACCGTTCATTTTTAACAGGAAGCATCACTTACATTGCGGTGAATGCAATGAAATGCATTTACCACGATGCATTTACAATGCATATCCATTTACCACGCATGGCTTTACCACAAATATACCTTTACCACGCATGCCATTACATCAAATTTCATTGTAAAGGCATGACTGGTAAAGGTGTATGCGTGGAAAAGGTTTTAAAAGTAAGTACAGTTAAGTATTAAGTGGGTTGAGTGATATATATATATATAAATATATATATATGTGCGTGTATATATCTTTAATAATTATATATATATTAGTGTTTAGGGTGGGGAACAGTTACTGGTGGTAATTGCACAATTGCATTTTTAAGTTTTAGGGTAGGAATGGGTTTTGGGGTAGTAGGGGCATTTTTAGGTTTTAGGGTGGGCTTGGGTTTTGGGGTGGTAAGGGCATTTTTAGGTTTCAGGGTGGGCATGGGTTTTGGGGTGGTAAGGTTATTTTTAGGTTTTAGGGTGGGTAAGGGTGGTTTAGGTTTCAGGGTGGGTATGGGTTTTGGGGTGGAAAGGTAATGTTTAGGGTAGGTTGTGTTTGTGTGTGTGTGTGTGTACATATATATATATATATATATATATATATATACACACACATATATATATATATATATATATATATATATATATATATAGAGAGAGAGAGAGAGACATTTATATATATTACATATAAAAAATGTATGTTATGCTTACCTCTAGTTTTTACCAGGCATATGCCTTTACTACAAAATGTTTGTGGTAAAGACATTCATGGTAAAAGCATATGCATTGTAAAAACATTTTGTGATAATGACTATGCAGTGTACTTACCGCGTTGTAAAGGCATGTGTTGTAAGTGTATGCGTTGTTCCATCATACATCCATTTTTAACATATCTATGCAATTCATTGGGACTCCCATTGCATTTTACAATCTACATATCACTTGTATGCATGTGAGACTCTGCTACTTATCAAGGTCAATGGCTTTCAACACATTTTAATAATCTTGACAGCCATTTTCACAGCAGTCAACATTCCCTACACCAAGATTGAGATCAAAGATCTAGATCTTTCTGAAAACACTTTCTTCATAGATAAGTCAACCATTTGAATAAGAACACCATGTTTTATCTACTATTTCTCCTCTGCCATCTACTCTGATTTGGGCCCCTGTCAGCTCTTCTTTAGACAACTTTTAAGGACTATGGTGGTCATTATGCCTCTGGCGGTCTCCTGACCGCCAGGGAAAATGTGGCAGTTTCACCACCAACAGGCTGGCGGTGAGGACCGCCACATTTTGTGTGTGGTGGGTTGGCCTCTGCCAACCCTCCCCATCTCTATTCATACTGCCAGGGCGGTCAGAGCCGTTGGGCTGGAGATGTGCATCTCTGTCCCGGTGGTCCACAGAACACTGCCAGCAGTATTATGAGCCACCTTTCCATCAGGGTTTCCGTGGCGGTAGCACCGCCATGAAAACAATGGCGGAAAGGCTACCGGTGACAGGGAATTTCTTCCATGTCACAGGTAGACGACCCCCAGCAAGCACTAAACCCCACCTTTCCCCTCCAGACACAGCAGCCCCCTCCCCGAATGCATGCACACAGACACCCACAGGCACCACACAGTCATTCACCTACACTTACATACACACATTCACTCACACGCATCCATACGCACATTCACCTCAGCACTCATACACGCATTCAACCATGCATACTCACACCTGTCCAAACATGCATACTTTCATGCAATCATGCATAGTCACACCCATCCAAACACACATACTCACACCCGTCCAAACACACATACGCACATGCAGACACACGCATTCACCACAACACTCATACTCGCATACACGCATGCATACACAATTACATGCTCTCACTTCTAGAGTCAGACATGCGTACAACCACGCATACACACATTCATGCAGACACACAACACCCCCCACCGTCCCACCCCCGGCCCCTGTTGGATGCTGTACTTACCTGGTCCAAGGAGGAGATCGTCTGATAGGGAATGAGAAGGGGCGCTTCTGCCACCAGGACACCGCAAGGCCGTATTATTGCTCTTAATACAGCAGGCAGTATCCTTCTGGTGGGGAGGGGCCGGTGGTGGAACCGCCCATGCGCCTCCACCTGCCAGCATGACTACTGCTGGATTTCCACCCAAAGTGTGGTGGAAATCCAGCAGTAACCGCAATATGGTGGGCCGAAGACCACCAGTACTTGTGGGGCCAGATGTATCAAGCTCCCAGTTTGCATTTCTTAAATAGCGAATTTTAAGAAATCGCTATTTAAGAAATGCAAAATGGGATGTATCAAAATCGTGAGTCGGTAATAGTGATTCCCTAAAATTTGCGAACGCAATTTGCGAGTTGCAAATTCCGAATCGCAAAAAAATAGCGAATCGGTATTTGAAAATCGCAAATTGCGAAAATGGCAAACGGGAACAGGCTGATGACATCACAACCAGGAAGTGAGTCAGCCCATGCTGTTTCCACGAGACGCACCCACAGGGGCAGGCAGAGAGACACAGTCAAGCACCAGGGAGGCAGCCTTGTGAGCCAGCCAGGACCAAACAGCAACATGGCCATGATAGAAATGTGAAGGAGACAGGTGACAGGAATCACAAGCTCAAATTCAGTGAGCAGGAATTTGAGGTGTTTACTGAGGAGGTGGTCAGGAACCACAACAAACTTTTTGGGAAGATCTCACTCCAGGTACCTGAGAGTGAGAAGAGGAAACTGTGGTCAGACATCCCGACCAAAATATGCGCAGTGGGTGTTGCACAGTGCTTTGTTGAGGAGATTCGCAAGCGATGGTACGACGTGCATTCCTGTGCCAAAGAGATGGTAGCCAGCAGGCTAAAGGAGGCAAGAAGCACCGGAGGAGGGCCACCCACCCAGACACCATCCACACCAATGGAAGACATGGTGGAGTCCACACTGCTTCCTGAAGCGGTCAGTGGTATCACTGACATTGACAGCTCAGGGACACCCAGCACCAGCAAAGGTAAGGGCAGTAATGATGTGTATCCCCATATGTGCATGTACAAATGCCCCCTAGAAAATAGCTATTAGCTCAATGCAGTGTGGTAAGTAGTCCATGCCACATCTTACATGCAACGCAACAATGCCTCATGGGAGTGGTAGTCCATGCCCCTAAAGTGCAATTACCACATAAATAGCATCATAGTGTTCAGCCAAATAGAGAAAGAATACAAAAGTCTCTTAGTGATATGATGTTAGTCTACATTTAATACTATTATGCAAATATTTGTGAACTGTTCAAAAATGACATCCTGCACATTGTTGCTGTAGATGTCCCGGGCCCTGACTCAGCAGAAGGTGAAAATCTGGGGGATAGGGAAACAGCCACAGTCCAACTCAAACACCAGTGAGTCCTACATTATTGCACCAACTAGATTCAGGGCAAGACTATTACCTCTCCCAGAGTATAACCTGGAGTCAGATTAAATGCCGGATGAAGTACCCACACCACACCAAGAGGCTAAAAGCACACACAGACAGCAGTCCCTGCCCCAGTGTCAGTCTACTCCCCTCAGGAGGCGTCACAATGAGGCAGACAGTGCACTGATGTAGGAGAGGGCCCATCACTCTTTGGCGGCCTTGAAGCTTCCATGCTGAAAGTGCGGCACCTGCAATGTGCACAGGCAGTTGGTGACTCACAATGACAACATGGGAGTACTGCCCAAGCAGTTGGAGTCTCTTAACGAAAACATGTGCAAGCTGCATGAGGGACTGCAAACAGCAGCAGAAAACACAAAGGCGATGACAAATACCATTAGGGAACTCTGCACTGTGATTCAGCAGGAGCGTGTCAGCCATCGTAGGTGCCATCACCAATTGATGGGCTGGTTGTATGGGTTCTGCAAATCGGTCAAGTCAGCTCGCTACCTCAACTGCTTTGACTTCACGACTTGCTGTGTGCATACACGTGGAGTTGGCACATTGCAGTTGGTACGTTGCACAGGGATTGGTGAAAATCACCAATGTTTTGGATACAATGCAGACCGCACGGAGTGCTATAAACTGCGAACTGGGTGGTGGGGGATAGTGAGGAGCTCTCTAGCCTCAGCAGTCTCGCAGCCCCTGTGATGGATCCTAGGTGTCGCAGTACCAGACACGAGTGGCCTCGAGGTGCCACTGAGGCCACTGAGCACTCAAGTGAAGTGCTTGGACGTAGGAAGTGATGATGAAGGGTGTAGGGGACTCGCTTAACATGTAGCAAATCTATACTGCAATATAGCAATACTATGATGCTAATAGTGTGACACTGTTACTTGCACCTGTTTGTGTATAGTGCATAGCTATGTCCTAATCACACATATGTTACCTGAAGTCAAAGCAATAAAGATGCTACCTACAGCAATACATATCATAGACGTAGTATTGTCATTACTTACATCAGAAATGGTTGCGCTTGATGTCAGCACGTCTTTGCACTATTTGCTCTGCTGCACTGCTTCTGCCTACTGGGTGAAGGGGTGGCAAGGGATCACCATCCTCATCTGAGTCCAGGTTGGTGGGTTCCACAGGTATGCCCCTCGTTGTAGCAATGTTGTGCAGCATACACATGTAGCCACGATTTTGCAGGTTGTTTCAGGGCTGTAATGTAGTGCACCACCACTCTTGTGGATGCATCTGAAGCGGCTCTTCAGCAGTCCGAAGGTCCTCTCCACAACACTGCAGACTGTCCTGTGAGCAGCATTATACCTCCTTCAGGCTGGCATTGCAGGACTTCGGTAGGTTGTCGGTATGAAGGACCGCACTGCATAGGCACTGTCTTCTAGAATGACATGAGAGAAAAATTAGTACTGGTTATACGTTACACCTCATTTACATCAATGCAACATTGTCAACTATTATAACACCCAGTAGATATCCTTCGCCAAACTCCCCAGCTAGTAGTCTTGTGTAAATTCCACTGGCGAAAGATGTAGGAGTCATGTATGCTATCTGGATATATGGCCATGAGATTGGTTGTGATGTGAAAGGCATTGCTAATTACTTGTATGTTCATGGAAGGTGATGTTTTACAGTTCCAATAAACATACTCTATGGCCGATGGTGGACAGATAGCTACATGTGTCCCATCGATGGTGCCTATTACATGTGAGAATCGGGCAATCTGGTAGAAATCAAATTTTGTCTGTAGTAATTCCTGTGGGGTGTTGGGGAATCTTATGTGCTGTTGAATTTTGCTCAACATGGCATTGAGAAATGCATTGAAAAATCGTGAGAGGGCACTCTGTGAGACCCCTCCAGCTGCTGCTATAATCCCTTGATAGCTCCCTGAGGCTAATAGGTGCAGGGAGCTTAATACCTGCCCATGGGTGGGTATACTATTGGCCCTGTGTGTGGTGCGCTGCAATATGGGTTGTAGATCATCTATCAGGCCAAGTATCATGGCTGAGCTTAATCTGTACTTCTCATATATCTCCTCTTCTGTCTGGTCAAAAAGGGTTATGTGCACTCTGAAAATGCGCTCCTGTCTCCTCCAACCTGCCAGGATCCTCAACCTCCTCACCATGATGTGGAGTGCGGCCATTGTGGAAAAGGATCTGAGTCATTCTGGGCCTCTTTATATAGGTTGCACCTGGTTACCACCTGATGTCAGTTTGTGGTAAATTGCACGAGAAAAGGCCATTCTGCGAATATTCGCTATTTGCGAATTTTTGATGCATAGCGTTGCGAGATGGAATTTGCATGTCGCAATCTGCGTATCACAAATAGCGACATGATTTTGTGGATCGCTATCTGTGAATCGCAAATCTAGGTCACAATTTGCATTACGCAGACAGCGATTCACTAAATCATGTTGTTATTTGTGATACGCAGATTGTGACATGCAAATTCGTGTTGCAGTTGCAAGGAATCGCTATTTTAGCAGTTCCTTATATTTGCACTGCAAATGCCTTTCATACATCGTGAAAGGCTTTTTTGCATTCGCAAATGGCCGAATTTTGCAGTTCGCGCCGTTTGTGAATGCAAAAAAGTTTGATACTCTGGCCCGTGGTCTTCTAGCACCTGCGGATTTGGTGGTCTTCATAAAAGACCACCAAAGTCATAATGACCACCTATATTTGGGAACATCTATAAGCAGACTACTGGACACCACTAGGCCCAATTTGTAAGAGGTAATGTGTCTCTTATCTGGCCAGTTAAGGTTAGAACTCATGTTAAGTGTCCCTGCATCCTATACAAATACCTAGATGACGCTGAGCCTAGGTATTTCATAGTTAAAATTCTCCCTCCCATTCTCCCCATATCTTTGTTGTTAGACAATTATCTTCTATTGACACTTACTTTCTATCTCGCTACTGTTGGAGGCTGCATTTGTGTGTTCCTGGCTCTTGTCTTTGGAAATCTCTTTGCAACTCCCCTCATGACAAGTCTAACTTTGCTGTGGTTAGGCATACACTGAAATCCTTTTCTTTTTAGACCACAGGCAAAGGTCATCTCCCAGGCCTCCAACTAGAGGCAGTGTTAAAAATGAGGATGCTAGGCAAGTGGTCTCAGTCTACCCTAAACTAATGTTAATTAAATGTTCTACTGGCCATGGCATGGTGGTTCCATCTTTGATGATACTAATGTATCAAAACAAAAGCAAAAAACACAGTCGCAGAGCCCACGGAGACACACGAACTGGATCAATCTGACATTGGGCTGCTCTTATGATTCTGGCTTTGAACCAGTTTCAGAACATGGTTGATAATGCCTACCACAAACATCCCACTATGGAACAAAGTAATAATGGGCCTTACACCTGGCCATGACACACCACCAAGAAAGTCACTGAAATACTCAAATATTCATGTTTTTGCATCAGTGTAGCTGCAGGTGCCAAGAGCATACGCCATTGGATAAGGGGACTACTGGAGTATACTCAAGCTGTGTAACTCAATTCTGAACAACTACAGACAATATTATTTAGAACCACCACCACACCATCCAAGACATGAGGGTCCGGTAACCAACCCACGAGCATCACCTATGAAGAGCATGCTAACAATAGCCCAGAAGCTGTGACACATATATATCAGCCTCTTGAGGACATGCAGGTAAGGAGCCAACAGATATATATAATTGCCTGCAGAGGAAATAAAAAGGACACATTATTGGACACCAGGCTACTGTCAGCAATCATATCGCCACAGAGACAGTGGCCCATCACAGGAATCATGTCGTTCACTGGTACATCATTAGAATACATCCGACCTACTTGGGACGGAAAGGATACCAGGATCAGGTGAAGTACACAGAGGACAGCATTTGACGAAACGGATAGCGCGGGTTGGAAGGCATTTAAACCATTACTTCCCGCTGATGTTCTGACAGTTTCAAAAGGTCTGTAACCGCTAATAAACAAACTAGAATGAAACTTTGTAATAATGAGTCCAACAAGCACATACTTGGTTATTCGTTGGTTGTGTGCATTTAACTATAACAAGCTTATGGTAAGGTCTGCACACTCGCATTAACTCTGCTGCCTTTGGGCTAGGCTCGTGCTGTAGAAATACCGTGTATGTGTAACGGACACGTGCAACACTGAGCAGTGAGGTACAAAAGGATATTTCAGAGTACTGTGTCAAATGAAGTTCGAAGATCTGTGCAACCAGCACTTACACATGCCGTATACCTTAGAAAGGATGCCCCTCTTAAGTTTATATCTTGTTAAGGATCTTGTTATGGGTGCTTGAACTCTGCAGAGCTTCCTTTTAAAGTTTACAGCACTGCTCATATTTTGAAAAGTAGTTATAACAGACATTTCGCTCTTCTACAAGTCCTTGGTTAAAATTGAAAAAACAGATTGCATAGATACGTGCAATGCACTCGCTGAGTCCATCTGAGCAAAATGTAATGTGGCGACCATATTTATCTTTGTGAAAGGCAACCAAAAAATGTAAATGAGGGAAAATAAAATACTGGAAAATGACACACGTTTAGAAGACTTTGTCAACCCATTTGATTTAGGGCGAGGATTGTCATTTTAAATATATTTTTATTTATTTATGTATTTGAATTACGGACTTAGAGAAAACATTAGATCATGGTGATTGGTGAGATTCGACATCAACATCAGACTTTCGATGTTAACAATCAAGGCACCTGCAACGCACGATAAATGGACATTGCTACTATATAAATTTGGTTAAGGACAGTCCTTACACAAATGATATTGCTAGCTGTAACTGCCTGCCCTCATGCTTCCGCAGGCAAAAGAGCCCGCCGAGAACAACGTCATCAGGCTGTAGGGCAGTCAGGCGTATTCCCCGCTCACCACCACGGGGGCTCAGCATCCCCATAATTCCCACTCATTTCTAACCGCAGCTCCGCATTCTCACCCCCTCCTCCACCCGGCCGTC
Source organism: Pleurodeles waltl (assembly GCF_031143425.1). NCBI lineage: Eukaryota > Metazoa > Chordata > Amphibia > Caudata > Salamandridae > Pleurodeles > Pleurodeles waltl. The sequence goes on from NC_090447.1 coordinate 1,319,833,657, forward strand.
CGGCATGGCCAGATAGTAAACAAGCAGCTCCCTTAGGTCTTTAAGCCGAGAATGAGTCGGCATCATTTGCCAATATTCATCACTTCTCTCTTGACAGTAGACTGCAATTTTCAGCCACACTTTTTATGCAGATTTATATAGCGCGAACTCAGTATTGGAGCACTTTACATGAGCACCAGTTACTTTACACAAGGACGCATTCATACCTCAATACCTGGGACCATGCTGTAGGTTTGGGGACCCTAGGCCCTCATACCAGCTGAAATGACCACGCAGACACATGGTTGTGGTTACTAGAAGTGGTAACTGACCCAGGGCATGTGCCCCTGGCCCCTCTTATTAGGTCACCTGACTGGTGACACCTGTGATGGATCGGCAGGAGGTGGGGAGTGTAAACCAGCCCTCAAGGAGTGGCTGGTGGAAACACATCATATTATAGACACTGCTATGAGTCCAGTCCAACTCTACATCCCTCCCAAACTTTATTAAGAAAGAAAAACAAACAAGACAACCTGTGGGAGAGAATGAACACTAAAATAAACACCACTAAGTCCCTTCAGCCAGATCGCTGGACAGGATGACTGGACAGGTGCAGCTGGGGGCACCTGGCATCACGGCAGTCCTCCATAGTTTAATTAGACTACTCTGGGCATGAATGGCAGTCTTGATAAAGTCCGGATCCCTCAATCGCCTGTCCATGAGGTTGCTTTTCACTCAGGCACTGTTGGTCCTGTCCCGCCTGGGCTCACTGTGTTGGAGTCTATTTACAAAGTCCACTGGGATGTTGCATCCTAAGCAGTGGTGAAGTCTATCTACAGAGTTCAAAGTGGGTGCATCAGGAGCAGTGGGGAGTCAACTGCAGGGATCGCTTTGAAGGCGTTCAGGCTCCATGGATAGCAAACCTGCAAAGAATGAGGATGACCTGGATAAAAAGGGTTTCATCCTTGAAGGAAATGTAGCTTCCTAACGTCCGCTGGTAGAGCAGCTTTAGGCTTCCCTCTCATGCCAGGACTCCATCGCACAGGAGTTTCCTCAAGGCCCTTTTGCCCAGGCTGCCACCGAACCATGTGGACTCTGGGGGGCCTATTGCAAGCTGAGCGAAGGCGTCTCTGAGGAACAGCAAACAGGACCACATCCAATCCCTCAAGGAGTGGCTGGAGGAAACACGTCACGTTAGAGACACAAGTATGAGTCCAGCCGGACTCTACAGGTCCCACAACCACAATGGATTGCCTCCCGGTACTTGGCAAGGAGGCGGATCATCACAGTGAGTTTCCGCACACCAGGAATGACGTCCCTGACCTATCCCAAGAGGGCATTAACGTAATCTGCCAGACCTCCCAGCCTAACACTACAGCAATTACATAAAAAACCTGCACCCAGCACCAGGCCACAGCTGGGCACTGCTATTCTATTTCAGGAAGTCCTCTTCTCCACAGATCTGGAACAATGCGCCTGGAACCATTGTCTGTTCATGCAAGCGGAATGACACTTGGCTGAACAAGCAGGCCTTTTTCTCTGCCTTAACCATGCATGTGCTGAACAACGCACATGCTTGGTTAAGGCAGAGAAAAAGGAAGATCCATCGGGAGAGGATGCGGTCAGGTAAGTGGGGCTGGGGCAGGCTTTGGGGTAGTTTTTAGTAGTGGGGGCAGGGGGTGAAGGGGTCGGGGTGGTTAGGTTATTATTATTTTTTTGTGAGGCGGGGTTGAGTGGGCCTGTACTATGTTTTTAGGGTGGGGTGGCGCGTTGAGGTTATTTTGTTTTTAGAGTTGGGGTGATTTTGTATTTAGAGGGGTCGGGTGCTGGGTTTTTAGGGGCGGGGGTTGGGGTAATTTTGTATTTAGGGTGGGTGGTGGGGTGGGATCTTTAAGGGCGGGGTGTGTCATGCCGTGGGCTTCTGCGGCATCTCCCTCTCGAGCCGCGGTCCATTTTCCGGATCACGGGGCCCCGTGGCCCTTTTTATGAGCGGTGCTTTGTTTCCTTTGGCGTGGCTGGAGGCCCAGGATTGGGCGTTGGTCCTTGCCGCATATAATGCGTGGTGCGGGTGTTGTCGCGGGGTGCCTGGTGCCCCATTCTAGGGCCTTCTCTTTTTCCCCCTTCTTCCTGGAGGAGCCATGATTTCTCTTTCCCAGCATACCATTCTCCTTCACCTTCCCTGCATGCATCTGTTTCCCTTATTACAATGGTGTCTTTTCCTATCTTGTTCTACAGCCCTTTTCCCAATCCAAGATGGCAGTCCTACTTCTTCCTGCATGTCACTTCCTGTCAAGGGGTATATAAGGGGATAGATTCTTCTTCTCTTTGTGTTGCAACACTTCTCCTGTGGTGGTCATGCTCTGGCTGGTCTTCTATTGAACTCAAGTTTTTTCTCCTGTTTTTCCCCTGTCTTTCCAGTGATTTTTCAGGCATCGAAGTTCTGATTTTCGTGTGTCCTCCTTTCTGTTCCAGGAAGTTCCTGTCTGGAGGTCTTTTCCCTTCGGGGTTTTAACTCTGGGACTCCTTCTGGAGGGCACGGACTGTGGTGGTGTACTATTGTCAGCAGCACCATGACTACCTGAAGGGGTCGCCCCTACCTCGGCCAGAGTAGGACTTGCAAGAACCAAGGCCGCATGCCATCCCCATCTGGTCTGGACGGTAAGCCAAAGGTAAATCATGACAGATTGCAATGCCCAAAACTCCAGTCGCGGTTCAGGATCATGGAGAATCCCTCGACAAATACGGAACATACAAGCATTGCTCCTGACTATCCAGCAACAAGCCCAGGAACTACAAGTTATGAACCGAAAATGCGGCTTTACGACAAGCCTTAGACTCCAGAACCGCTGATGTTCCCATCATCTCTGCCACTACACTTCATTTTTTTGGGGATCCTAACAAGTTGTGAGAATTTCTAGATGCCCTGACAGTTTACTTTGCATTTAGACCTTCACAATTTGTGCAAGACAAGACCAAGGTTGGATATCTGATCAGTGCCCTGTCTGCTCCGGTCTTAGCCTGGGCAACTCCTCTGGTAACCTCCAATGATTCTCATCTGTCTAATTTTCCAGCCTTTGTCGCTGCCTTTAAGCAAATGTTTGAGTGTCCTGGACTTGAATACTCTGCAGAAGAAGCCCTATGTGACATCCAACAAGGGAGTCCGTACGTCTTACAATATATCACACGGTTTAGACAATTGGCAGCTGAAACCTCTTGGGTAGAACGTACTCTTGTTACCCTTTATTGAAGAGGTCTTCAGGATGCAATTAAAGACAAATTAGTGCATTCCGCTAGAGTGGAGGATCTCAAGGGTTTGATGGACTTGACTCTTTTATATAATATCATCTTAATGAACGTAGGATGGAGAAGAAAAACAGCCTTATACCATCACATTCAGGAACCTCACATGCCATTCCTCATCGTTCTGAGGAGACTCGTTCGGAATATAAAGGAACTACAAATGAGGAACCAATGCAAATTGACATGGCCCGTGGACCATTATCGACTAGTGAGCGTGAAACTACACAACGGAAAGGACTATGTCTTTATTGTGGTGCTTCTGGTGATCTAATCCGTACCTGCCCCATTTGTTCGTCAAAGCCCTTTGGAAACGCCAACTCCCGTCCTCTGTGAGAAGGGAGAGGATGGGAGGTTCCGAGATACCTTCCATTTGTTCCTCCAGAGAAGAAGTAACAGCTCTTTTCCTTTTACCCATCACCTTATAATTAGCCGATGGCCGAGAAGGAAGAGCATTAGTCTTGTTGGATTGTGGGGACAGTGGCATCTACTTAGATAAAACATGGGCTCTGGAAAGGAAAATCCCTCTGATACCCAAGGACATTCCAGAGCAAGTTCATATGGAGGATGGTTCTCTTCTAGCTTCTGGACCTGTCATTAATACCACTCCTACCTTGTGTTTACAGTTCGGGAAGCATCAGGAATATGTCTCTTTCGATCTGATATCTTCCCCCAATCACGTCATGATTCTATGTATTCCATGGCTAACCCGGCACAATCCCTATATTAATTGGGAAACTAGAATCATTTCACTTTCTTCCCAATTCTGTCAACAGCACTGGTATTTATCAGGAACTTATTGGTCCCCAAAGAATATGTTATTAATACCATCTAAAGTAGGTTGTCCCATTAACCTCCTCCAAGAAGTACCCAGTCATTATCTGGAATATGCAGACGTATTTCAGAAACCTGAAAAAACAGTACTACCACCTCAAAGAGAATATGATTGTGCTATTCCTTTGGAACCTAATGCCGTAGTTCCCTGTGGGAGAATGTATAATCTTACCGAACCTGAGTAGAAGATCCTCAAAGAATATCTAGAGGAGAACATACAGAGTGATCTGATTGCCACTTCCTCTTCACCTGCAGCGGCTCCCCTCTTTTTTGTATCGAAGAAGACGAATGACTTACGTCCTTGTATAGACTTTCGTGGATTAAATAAGATTACTACTAAAGATAGCTATCCTCTGCCACTCATTAAAGATATTTTGGAAGCCGTCAGAGGAGCAAAGAGATTCACCAAATTAAATCTTAGGGAAGCCCACCATCTTTTAAGGATAAAAGAGGGTGATGAATGGAAGACTGCCTTCAAAACTCCTTTTGGCCATTCTGAGTATCGGGTAATGCCCTTTGGGCTAACCAACGCTCCCTCCATATTTCAGAGATTTATGGATGCTATCTTTCCTGACCTTTTACACCAAACAGTGGTTGTCTATTTGGATGATATTCTAATATTCTCCACTCGTCCAGAACATCCACTAAACATGTACTCCAGGTACTGGAAAGGCGTAGGCAACTTCATCTACTCTGCAAACCAGAAAAGTTTGAATTTGATCAGACTGAAGTGAAATACTTGGGTATCATATCAACCAAGTAGGTATTGCTATGGACTCGGACAAGGACAAGCCATTCTGGATTGGCCATCCCCTTCCTCCATCAAAGAAACCCACTGTTTTCTAGGATTGGCCAATTTCTATCATCAATTCATAGCTGATTTCGCCCAGCAAATCAGTCATATCATGCAAACTCTTAAGAAAGAAAATCTACAGGAAGTTTTTTGTTGGACCAAAGATGCGGAAACCACATTTCGAGCACTAATACATGCCTTCACACAAGCTCCCATTTTATGGCATCCGGATACCACCAAGCAGTTCATTTTAGTCACAGATGCTTCAGAAAAAGCAATAGGGGCAGCTTTACTGCAAAAACAAAGTGATGGTGGGTTAGAACACCCCATATTTTACCTTTCCCACATACTGTCCGACTTGGAACGCCATTACTCGGTTTTAGAACGAGAACTGCTCGCCTTGAAGACAGCATGTACGGAATAGAGTCTATTACTTATGGGATCTAAAGAACCCTTTGAGGCGAGAACAGATCACCGGAATTTGCAGTGTTTAGGAAACATCCAGTGCCAAAATAGTCGTAAAGCCTGATGGGCACTCTTTTTCAGTCAATACGACTTTTACATAATATATATCCCTGGTTCCCAAAATATTTTAGCAGATGCCCTGTCACAACACTATCCTGAATGTAGTGATTCTACTAAGCAAAACTTAATTGAACCTGATAGAATCATCGGATTAGTACAATCGTTTCTTGATAAAGTCAAATCTGAGTATTCTAATCTCGATAAAACTGAAATGAATAAATTATGTCCCCAGTTATGTAAAGATAAGGAATACTAATATCACAAGCATTGTTCCTGCATACTAAAACAGTCCAAACAGAGGCCCTAAGAATGTGCCACGGTTCCCCAATCGCAGGTCATTGCGGTATCCAAGCCACCCAAGACCTCCTTCTTCACTCTTTTTGGTGGCCCATACTTAAAACAGACACTGAAAGCTATGTGACTTCTTGTCCCATCTTTGCACAAGCGAAGACACCTCGGAATAGACCAGCAGGGTTGCTCTGCCCTTTACTTGTTCCACCTGCTCCGTGGCATACTGTATCCATTGACTTCATGTGTTCTCTGCCTCCCTCAGCTGGGAATTGAGTGGTAATGGTGACAGTTGACTCATTCACTAAATTGGCACATTTCATTGCATTAAAGAAGTTACCGACTGCAAAAGAATTAACTCAAATCTTTATTCAGGAGATCTTTCGGCTTCATGGCCTCCCTCAAGTCATCGTCTTGGACCGTGGTTCCCAGTACATCTCACGCTTTTGGAAACAATTCTGTAAAACACAAATAGATGTGGTTCTGTCACCTGGCTTCCATCCCCAAACTAATGGACAGACAGAACGCCTAAACCAAGGTCTTGAACAATATCTACGTAGTTTGTGCAATGCTACGCAAAGTAATTGGTCTATCTACTTACCACTCGCCGAATTCTCGTGTAACAGTGCAGTGCATAGTGCCTCAAACGTCTCTCCATTTTATTGCTCATATGGGGTCCATCCTAAGACATTTCCTGTTACTCTGAGAATCATCTACACTCCGTGCCATCACAACATTTGTTCGGCGACTACGCGGTATCCAACGTGTTATATATTCTAATCTTCAAGCCACCAAGATACAAAAGAAAAGGATGACTGATAAAAGACGTTGTGATGCCCCGTCTTATCAAATCAATGATAAAGGCTGGATTTCTTCTAAATTCGTACCTCTCCGATTGTCCCAAAATAAGTTTAAACCCTGGTATTATGGTCCATTTCTGATCCTTCAAAAGGTCAATCCTGTTTCAGTTAGTCATCTTTTGCTACGGACTTGGAAAATACACCCTGTGTTTCATGTGTCTCAGCTAAAGCCCTGATCTTTTTCACAGACAATTCTCCTGTCCTCCAACTCCTCAATTGGTTGATGATGTACCTGAATATGAGGTCCAGGAGATCTGTGACTCTCGGTTCTTCCATGGACATCTCCAGTTTGTCATCCATTGGAAGGGCTATCCTATGAATGAATGCTCCTGGGAGGACACCTCTTCGGTTCATGCCCCTCTTCTGGTCTGTCACTTTTTCCATCTTTTCCCACACAAACCTGGGTCCTCAGGGGGGGACCTGCTGTCATGCCGCAGGCTTCTGCGGCATCACCCGCTCGAGCCGCGGTGGGGGGCGCGGTCCGTTTTCCTGATCGCGGGACCCGCCACGCCCCTTTATTTCAGCAGCGCTCTGTTTACTTTATCATGGTGATCCCGGAGGCCCAGGATTGGGCGTCGGTCCTCGTCGCATATAATGCGTGGTGCAGGTGTTGTCCTGGGGTGCCCGCGCCCCCCCTCAGTCCTTCCACTTACCTGGTGCCCCATTCTAGGGCCTTCTCTTTTTCCTTCTTCTTCCTGGAGGAGACATGATTTCTTTTTCCCTTCACCAATCTCCTTCACCTTCCCTGCATGCATCTGTTTCCCTTATTACAATGGTGTCTTTTCCTATCTTGTTCTATAGCCCCTTTCCCGATCCAAGATGGCAGTCCTACTTCTTCCTGCATGTCACTTCCTGTCAAGGGGTATATAAGGGGATAAATTCTTCTTCTCTTTGCTTTGCAACACTTCTCCTGTGGTGGTCACGCTCCGGCTGGTCTTCTATTGGACTCCAGTTTTTGCTCCTGTTTTTTCCCCTGTCTTTTCAATGATTTTCCAGGCATTGAAGTTCATGATTTTTGTTGTGTCCTACTTTCTGTTCCAGGTAGTTCCTGTCTGGAGGTTTTTTCCCTTTGGGGTTTTTCCTCTGGGACTCCTTCTGGAGGGCTCGGACTGTGGTGGCGTACTATTGTCAGCAGCACCGTATTTACCGGAAGGGCTCGCCCCTACCTCAGCCAGAGTAGGATTTGCAAGAACCAAGGCCGCACACAATACTCGTCTGGACGGTAAGCCACAGGTAAATTGTGACAGGATGGGAGGTTGGGGTAATTTTGTATTCAGGGAAGGTGGGGGGTCGGGTTTTTAGGGTGGAGTGGGGTGTTGGGGTAATTTTGTATTTAGGGCAGGGGCGGGTTTTTAGGGGTGGAAGTTGGGGTAATTTTGTATTTAGGGCAGGTGGGGGGTGGGTTTTTAGGGGTGCGGTGGGGGGGTTTGGGGTAATTTTGTATTCAGGGCAGGCGGGGGTCAGATTTTTAGGGGTGGGGGTGGGCGGGTCAGGGTAATTTTGTTTTCAGGGGTTGGGTAGTTTTATTTTCAGGGGTTGGGTAGTTTTATTTTAGGGGGTGAGGGCAGTTTTAGGGCTCAGGGTGGGTGGGGGTATCGGGGTCGTTTTTAAAGGTGGGGAGTCAGGTTGCTTCTGTTTTTAGGGGCGAGGGTGGGGGGGTCTGGGTGATTTTGTTTTTAGGGGTGGGTTGTTTTATTTTTGGGGTGGGGGTCGGTTTTAGGGCTCAGGGTGGTTGGGGGTATCTGGGTAGTTTTTAAGGGTGGGGGGTCAGGGTACTTCTGTTTTTAGGGTGGAGGGGTGGCATGCAACAACCACGCATGCCGTTTCCACACATGCCTTTACTAGACATGCCTTTACAATGAAAAAGCATTGCAAAGGCATGCGTGGAAACAACATGGTCATTGTTCCGACCGCGTTGCTCAGGCATGCATGGTTGCCATATGCGTGGTTCCATCATACAACCCACCACAGTGGTCGCATGGAGAATCCCACAAAAGCCCATCTTGTAAAAAAGAGCAGGAGTTTGGTATTTTTTAAGGAGATACCTGAGATGGTCAGGCACGGCCGGTAGTTAGGTGACAGAGTACCCGGTTGAGTGAATCTGTATTATACACATGCACAATTATTCCTGTTGCACACTCTTTATCAGAAGTCAGGGTAACATGGGTTATGGGTGAAGAAGAGCAGTATGTTGGTATATGAGCAATCAAGACGTTCACTACAGTGCAGTCTGTCTCGGGAGCAGAGCGCAGTCTCCAGCGGGCATGGAGAAGCATTAGCCAGTTGTATTCCAATGTGCAACTGGCCGAATGCAGATCAAAGCCAGCCAGTGGTAGGCAAAATGCACCTTTGCACAGTAAATGTGAAAGTAAAATAAGGAGCTGACATTCCCCTCCAATAGAATGGAAGTGTAAACAACTCCCATGTTATCCTGGGCTGTCTGCTGGTCTAAACCAGGGTGGATCTGTTACGGAAACTGCCTGTCATAAGGATCAGCAATATTATGAATAGCAAAGTTTGGGTAACACCAACATCTTAGCAATGGCAATTCATTGAGCAATTGAAAGAGACAGTTTGTCCTACACTCTACAACCAAAAAATAAAGAATAACATTTTGAGTGTAAACAAGCACCTAGCTACTTTATTGACTATACAAGTGTTTTTGGAATATATGTTGAATATTAATATTCTTTCTTAATAATTATGAAATTCTCTTATTGTTTATGGAGTTTGTCTAGATTTGTGCATAGCAAGATAGGGGCACCTTTGTCCAGGCCGGAATTTGAGACTCCAGCCAGTCAACTGTGGGTCCACAGTTGTCTTGCCACACGACCTCCACATCCTTACTAATCCAGATCCCCTGATATTTGAGAACAGAGCTCACCCATTTCAGGGGAAACTCAGATTCAAATCCTCCCTGTAGCCTGAATCAGAGGGAAAATGGCTGATAAAGGCTAGTTAATGCTAATACCGGTCAGGCACCTAGATGCAATGAATTCACACAATATCTGTAGTTTATTTGGTTCCACGTCCCTAATACATAAAGTGATGCCATCATCATGCATAGAGACTACCAATCTTCTTAGGGCATAGTTCAAGCTGATCTCCACATGGTGTTGTCTGAGGCAGCCGCCAGCAGCTCCAACAGTGTGGCAAAAAGCAGTGGTGAGATTGGGCACCCCTGCCGGGTACCCCAAGCAACAGGAAAGGTAAGGGAGACAACTCCATTGACACACACTCCGACAGTGGGCTGCATGAATAAAAGTTTGATCCACTGAATGGACCATTGATTGAAGCCCAAGCTGTTCAACAGGAGAAACAGGTTTAAACATAATATAGTGCTACCTCTGCAAACAAACTTTGGCAAAGCCAATAGGTCTAGCTTAGATGTGGAAACGCATGAAAACAAAGGCACACACAAATGCTCTGATGGTCGTAATAGTGGTGAAGGTTGTGGTAATGGTAGTTGTAATAGGAGCAATGTTGGGAATTGTCAGTAGTGGTAATATTGGTGGTGGTAATGTGAGTGATGTTAATTTTTGAAGTGGTGATAGTGGTGGTAAATGTAATGGTGATGGTAATGCTTCACACTTAACTTTGCAGTATTGTTTCTTTTATTACAAATTCAGAACTACCAATACCAGAATTGCTAATTAAAACTGGATAGCTATTCATATATAAGCACAGAAAGCTTGAGTGCTTTGTTTACATTTCCAATACCATCCCTAAAACCCTTGTACTACTTCAACGGATTTTGCTAATGTATGTTGCAGGTCTTTGATTGCCCATTGTGGTGCACAAGGAAAGATGGGAATATATTTTAGTTATACATTTTATAAATATACTCTATTTGTCATAAGAACGAATGCACCCAAATTGCTGAATGTTGGCCTGTGATAAAAAAAAATGAAAGCATACAGTGGGTAATAGGCACACTGTGCCTACTGCACACAAACAGCAACTTTATGCACTCATTCTTAAGACCGCCTGTCTTCAGTCATAGTTTCCTAAACCCAGTGACAACTTAGCTCCAGGCCAGTTGATTCCTTCTTAAGCTAGTAAAATGTGTTAGAATGAACAAAAGCTACATTTCTGCCAAGGCTCTATTTTTGTGGTTTGCTATTTGAGGCATTTTATTGTTATGGCCTGCATTTGTTTGAAATTATTACTTCCTCTGTTCTGCACTGTTAAGGACTGCACAGCGTAAGGAATTAAATTGTAAGAGAACAAAACTAGTCGCCTCTCCTGAATGTATTCCAAATGTCTCTGTATTCAACTCTTTGTATTATTATGGAAAGGAAATCATTTTTTCCACTTTTTTCATTCAACTATTTATTCAGTTCTCTTAATGATCCATTATGTGGCCTGGTTACCTATTCTATCATGAAATACATTTGGGTTAACAGAAGGAAACTAGGTAATACTTACAGAGCTTGACACTGAGGGGCACATTTATCAATATTTCACGCAGTGTACAAGGACACCTTGCTGCAATGTGTGAAAGCAAAAGGGCAGGGAAGCTTCGTATTTAACATATTCCTTAACATATTACGAAACAGTCCTGGCCTTTCCTTCTTCTGACGCCCTTTTGGCTACCTAGTGCCAAAGCAGGCACCCTTGCGCCCTAGTGCAAGGGGGCCTGCTTTGCAGGCTGGATTTTTTTTGTGCAAGAAGGGGGACATTCCTGCACAAATACAATCCTCTGAGGCACTTTCTTTTTCTATGTGTGCTGCAAAATGCAGCACACATAGAAAGATGAAAAAGAAGGATAAACAAAGATATATCTCCTCTTTACTCCTTCCCTCGGGTGGCATAGCATTTTGACGCATTCCCACGTCTACCGGTAATGGTAAATCTGGGAATGCACCAGAATCCATGGGTAGACACGTGGGAACACCTGCACTCCACCCATGGAGCGCTTCCCTAGAGCAGAGTAACGCAACACATAGATTTGCGCTGCGTTGTGTTACTCTAGATTTATCAAGCCATGCAGGACCACGTAAGGTGTCCTTGCGTGGCTTAATAAATCTGACTTAGTAGTTGTATCACCCTTGCACACTCTTCCAGGGTGACACAAGTACTTGATAGATATGCCCCTAACTTCACAGTAACTTCTCTACTTATCAACAGAAGGAATGGGCTAACGCCATAGTTATTCCCGAAGCAATCTCTGTTTGAATTTTTCCTGTTGACATGCGTCTTAAATAAATCCCCATCTTATGTGACACAAAGTGAGCACAATTATGCAACGCGCTCTTTCTAGGTTCATTATCTTCACCAGCGTCTCAGTCAAAAATGTAATATTCACATCAGCACTCACAACGCTAAGAAATGAATGTTTCACCCCATACTGAAATAGTATTCCCACTTCAATATAAGCCAAGTCAGAAATCTTTATTCGGCCAATGTATATGAGCATACTAGCACAAATAGAAATCGAAAATTGATGTACACCTCATGAATTCAAAACCTTCAAATCATGACAAACACAACCAAAAAACAGCTAAAGTGCATAGATTCTCCGTAATAAAATAACAACAATAAAACTTGAAACATCAACACGTGTCTTGGCAAATGTCAAGCAATAATAAATAATCAGTTAAAGTGTGCAAATTCTTCTTAAAGCGATAGCAGCACAGATGTAGCTAAGAACAGCAGTGCAAATGTCAACAGAAGAAAGACTTTGCAGGTGAATCAGTACCTCTTTACAGGATTGGAAGTGTTTATTCAAAAGAATGGGGTGCAAAAGGTGTGCTCTGGGGAGTCATACAATGGACAGAAGAGCATAAAGTGTGGGGTAGATTGCACAGTAACCGCAATACAAGGGCAACATGTAAGAGATGTATGCCAGGAACCACCTAAAGGAAAAGCCACTCAAAATGGACTGTATTCAATCTTAGCATGGTAAGATAAAATCAGTGCTCCGAATTAGTTATCCAGGACAAATATGGCTCCATACCTGAGGATGTAGAGATTTGCATATACCTTGTGACTGATGACATGTTCAAAATGCTCTCAAGTCTGGTTTCCTCTCTTAATGATTCATAAACCTCTTTAAGTATCATTTTAGAGTTGAGAGCAATGCTTTCAGGTCTGTCAAATAAATGTCTGTATCCCTGGCTGTAAAGGGTATTTGTTATGTACTCTGTCCATGGGATTCCAGGCTTAAGCAGTCCACTAACACCTGTCTTGAGAATTGTACTTTTGGGGGTGCTCCATATCTTTAACCGTAACAGAAGTGGTGCCAAGCTAATATGATCCTCTATGAAACCTAATCCCAATTTCCGTGTGTACAATAAAGCTCGCAGTAGCTCTGGGGATAGCTAAGAGCCTGCACAAAAAATGGTTTTCAGCTGCATGAACTTTCCCAGAGAGAGCATAGCCCCAAACTCTAACTCCAGAGGTACCCACTGCTAGACATTTACTGTGGTAAAGCTGAACCAACTCCCGAACCGGCTTATGGGCTAGTCTTTTGGCAAATCTGAATGTAGCATCGCCAGCTGCCCCCATTTTTTGTGTTCTGTGGGTCATTAACCTGTCCCATCACCTATTTGTATCAAATAAAATACCTAAATAGGTAAAATTAGATACTTTTTCAATAGGTCTCCCCCTTATAAAAAACATTTTTGATTTGATTTTTTTTAGGACTGCATGACATAATAAAAGACTTTTGCTGATTCTCCTTAAGTTTGAGTATGGACATAAAAACATAAAAGCCATTTAAACGTTTTTGCAGGCCATTTGCAGTCTGAGATAAAAGGACCGCATCATCTGCGTATAGCAATACCAGAACTGCCTGAGTGGCAATTCTGGGGACATCTTTGCTACACTTACTTAATGCTGTGTCTAAAGAGTTGATATTAAATAGGAAGAGGTACGGAGCTAATATGCAGCCCTGCCTAACTCCTCTGACCACCCTTATCAAGACTGTACAATCCCCATTTCATGAGTAACACACTCTAGTTGAGTTCCGCTGTAGGTGTCTTATGAGCTCTAATAATGTGGTATCAATATCTGCCTGCTGCATCAAATCACACAACAGTTCCCTGTCTACCAGGTCAAAGACACAGGAGAGGTCTATAAAGGCTGTTTGCAAAACCCCTCTCCTGGCCTTGACATACTTACCCAGGACAAGCATGAGATTAAAGGCCTGCTCTAGTGTGCCTAATCTGGTCAGAAACTATATTGGAATGAGCTTAAAAAAAAGAATTGGCCTCTGCCCAAGACTCTAATTTTCCTAAAACGACATGCTCTAAAATCTTCGTTGTCGAATCAATCAGCAAGATTGGGCGGTAATATGCAGGTAAATTGCAATACTTTTTTCATCAATAGGTACTATTATGGAGCCTGTCCAAGAGGCAATTGGACCCCCCTTCACTGCAGCCCTCAACACATTTGTAACCAAAGGGGCCCAAAAATGTAGTTTTGATTTGAACATGTCAATTGGTACTCCATCAGGCCCAGGTGCCTTTCCCTTAGTGGCACTCATTATAACATTGGTTACAGAGGCTAAATCTAAAAGGTCAATTATCCAATTTTCTTCAGTAGAATAGAGATCCAGCCCATTTTCTTAATCATCCATGCCCTCCCTTTTATCTGGGTTGAACACAAATGAGTAATGGTCTTGTTCAGGAATGTGGCACATAATCTCTGTAGAAGAATTATCTGAAAAAAAGGGCGGTTGACTATATCCTAAAATAATCTAGGGTCTTTCAGCTGTGCTGCTTTATGCAAATCCTCCCATGAACGTCTTCATGTTTCCTCTCCTGTGGAGTGCTTGCTTTTATTTGAGCCTTGCTGCTCTAATATTATGAGGGGTAGTATCAGTGGCTGTTTTAAGGGCATTGAGTGATGCAGCACACTCAAGAGTAAGACATGAGTGACCATCTCGCTCTTTAGGTGGTTTATTTGAGTCAAGCACACCTGATATTGCTCTACAAAGCCCCATAAAGCTGTCCAAGATGGTTACTGGATCATCCGAAATGGAGACACAGCCCAAGATCTCATTACGATTTACGGTGATTGGATTATCAAAAAGCTTTTTTTGTGTCAATAGAGCCACACTTTAGATGAGCCCCCTGCCCCCTTATTAACTGAATGGCTAACTGGAGCTCTGATCTTAATAGACATACTTATTTCCAGGAAATACGGTTGACATTTTAAAATGACAAGGTTATGATCACTAAATGGGAGTGAACACACCTCTTAACCAGAGAGATACTGAACCAGGTCCCTCAATAGCAGAACAAAATCTATTGTGGTGCCCTTGCCACTTCCTATAAATGTTGGTAAATAGGTACATTTTCTTTGCCACAGCCCTGAGCACCAGACAAGAAGGTGAAGTTTAGGGATAAAATCAATTGATTTAAAGCTTCACCATAAATCATATCTACAAAGTCACCCATATCGGCACCTTTAACATTGGTAAATCTACATATGCGATCCCCATCATAAGGGTATTTGGGAATATTAGAATCAACTGCCCAAATACTTGATGTGTGGGTTTTTTCTCTGTTAACACACTCCGCAACTAACTTGCCCAGCTCTTTAATAAAACATATGTGGTGTGCCGATTTTTTTTTTTTAAATTAAAATAAATTAAGAGTATTGAACTGATTAGGCAAATAAAGATTTAAAAATTGATAACAATACCTTCATGCTATTGTTTTACCTTCCAAATTCCTGATAGAACATGCCACAAAAATGGCTAGACCCCCACTTTCCTCTGCCAGCAGCGAATGGGATTGCATCAGTACAATAAGATGTAAACCCATTAACAGCTTTGTTGTCAGAAGCACAAGTTTCCTGACAAAAAATTAAATCAAGTTTCTCGATGAAGATCAACCAGTCCTCATTTTTAAGCCTGTTCCCTGTGATGTCCCAAGAAAGAAGGTACATAGCTTGACCATCCCAATTGATTCTTGGCAAGTGGGTGTTTAGTCCAGACAAAATTGGGGGAGAGGTTTTTGAGTCATGCAGATCTGATGAAATCAATGCCCTGTTATCCTCCACTGGATGAGGCCAATTGTTGTCCTCTATACCAGACAAAACCATACACTGATTCACAAGCGATAAGGAGAAATTAGTCATAATCTATTACGGGGATTAACTAAACCCCTGGCCCCGTTATCCTGTGGTGTGACTGGTTCTAAATGCCTGTAGAAAACAAGTGGCAGTATCTTCATGGGACTGGATTTTAACATGCCAACTCTTACTTGGGCCAGGATGTCCCCAGTAGCCTTGGGTTCACGAAAAAGTACAATAGCAGTATCACCTGGTTTATTCCTTTCTAAGGGTCCAATGCCCCCCACTCGTCGTACAAAAAAATCTCATTATTTAGATCCCAATGGCAGTTTACTATATGGTTTATCCAAAACAGGACCTTTTTCCTGAGAGACCATTTTGATTCCAAGGAGCCTGCAGGGAGGTGAGGTACACTAGCCAAAATGATAACATAGGAGCAGGAGGCTTAGGGGAGGTAGATCACAGCTTGGGGAGCTGAGTTTGTAATATCGTCGTTGTTCCAACTTCCCAGATATGGTACAGAGTTTGGGGCTTATCAACTTGAGGTAGGGGTTGAGAGGGGCATATGATTCCGGCTGAGGTAGTAGCCGGATTTAAGTTACCAGTCCTGTCACAAGATCTCATGTCATTTGTGCCAGTGGGGGGCCGCATCAGAGGCTTTGATGATTGTGGGGCAAGGTTGCAAGAGCCTGTAAGAAGAATGAAACCGTGGGTTTAAATGAATGCACCTTCCCTTCATTGCTAGCACATCCTCCCCCAGTCTTAACTAGTTGACTTAGACTGGCCTCAATAGTAACAAGGCACTCATAAACAGAGCACAGTTTGACGTCATGGGGGTCACTTATATGGTTTCTTAGAGATTAAAAAAAATCAGCTAGTGGAAATGGGGTAAATACTAGGTCGAATAGCCCACCTGATTCTGGCACTTGTTTGGATTTATTCAATTTTTGTTTGAACACGGTCTTTCTTCTCTTAGGTAAACAGTCTGTATATGAAGGACTCAAGGCAGAAGCAGAGTCATTAATTAAATTATGTCCCTATGGTAAGATTAAAATAGGGAACCCCAAGCCCCCAGTACTATGCCCCATTAGTAACCTGCATTGGGGCTATTGTAGCTTCAACACTTGATCTGCCATAAGTGAGACTATCATTGGCCCTTACCGAAAAGTTATCAATAGTCATGCACAGATATTTTTTGTTGTAAGTCTGTGCTGCTCACCAGGTTTGCTTTCTTTTCTCCATATCACCACAGATTAAATTAATTAAATTTAGAAATAAGGTAATTTGAACTCACAGTATCAGAGATAACTGGTAACCGGCACAACCACAGCCAGTCAGTAAAGTTTGTCCCAGAGATGGCGGATGACCAGCAGACCAGCAGGGCCACAACCAGCCAATAAGTCAACCAGTCAATAAGGGTCGACGGACCAAAATCCAAAAAACCAAAAGGTAGGGCCCAGCCTCTGTCGGGCTATGATGGGCTAAGATGGGCCCATCTTGGACAGGTCTGCACCTGGCCACAGGCAAGGGCATGTCCTGTGCACGTCCCATGCTGTGGGGGAAGTGGCCTTGCTTTTCTAACATGTCAGGAGCTCACCTTCTGATGGTGGAAGGCTGGGAGACGAAGTCCCACGCCAGCCAGTGTGATTCAAACAAAGGTGCTCATTCCGAGTTTGGCGGTCATACCCAAAGACCACCATGCAAAAGGCAGCTGATACACCAGAAAAATCGGAAAAACAACACCGACGGCCGAAACGACAGAAAGAAGGAGGCAGTAGCACCACTACCACTGCATGCCGAGAAAATGCCGCCTGCCAAATTCTGATACACAAACCAGCAACGCGGAAACTAACATATCGGTAATCCATTGGCGGTCCAAACCCCGGCGGGAAAATAAGTAGCCACCACTGCAGCAACACTGTACCAGGTAGGATAACACCAATAGCAACACCTGAAACACATACACCCACCTGTTCACAGTACTACAAAACACACACCCACACATACCCAAAACCCTTTGCAAATAGAAACCCTGACAGAGCGAGAGAAGGACACACTGAAAGGAGGCACTGCACCTAGATACCACAGGCACCATCATACTAAGCACGCAGCACACAACACACCACTGCACACAAACACCACAGAGCACACGAACATGCCATTACACATATTCACAACTGCAAACAGCTCACACATAATCCCTGCACACCATACACTCCCACCCACAACACAACCACCATGGCACCACACAAAAAAAAACAGATTCACAGAAGAGGAGTTCAGGGTAATGGTTGAAGAAATGTCAAAGCCGAGACTGTTTGGAGCACTGGTCCAGCAGACATCCATAGACCCGAAGAACGACTTATGGCAGAGGATAGTAAACAGGGTGAATGGAGTGGGGAACCATCCACGCACAAGGGAGGACATTAGGAAGATGTGGAACAAGGTACGGGCCATGGCTTCCAGGCACCAAGTGGACGTCATGAGGACTGGAGGTGGACCCCCACCACCTCCCACAGAAATGGCACAGTGGGAGGAGATGCTCCTGGCCATACTACATCCGGGAGGGCTGACGGGACACTGGTAAGTCCACTGTACTCACTGGCCACCATGTCCCTGTGCACAGCATGTACTCTCACCACCTTCTCACCCCCTCAAACCACCAAAACCTGCATAATCCAATCATTGGCCCTATACCCACACTTGCATGCCACATCTCCCCACTGATTCATTCCCTCATAGCACAACCTAGTGCATGTATGCCTCGCACAGCAGAAAGTACCACAACTACCACAATGCAAACCTCCCTACCCTTTCCTGACTGCTACGTCAATATCACATCTCTGCAATTACACGTTAAACCATGTCACTCCCCAGTAGTAGGAATGCACATCAGTACATGGCAATGTCAGTAGCAAGACAAATGTAAACTCTACTGCAAATTAGGACCATTGCAACTTTCCACTGAGGGGAACATAAGCAGTGGAATGGAAACCGTCAATGCCATTGCTGCCCTGCAAATACAGTGAATGAGGGAATACAACCATGTGTGTCACCGCAAAAATAACATCATCTGACACAATACCTCTCATCTCACAGGTCTCCCAAGTACTGACCCGGCAGAGGAGCCCAGTGACAGGAAGCCCAGGCCTGGATGCAGCAACAATAGGGGAGGAATCGCATGCAAGTTTGGATTCAGACAATGAACCTAGCCCATCAGGCATGAGTGGTCAGTCCACCACCACCAGCCTCACCCTGCCCACAACACAAACCACCTCCCCTGTAGCAGCCAGTTGCACAGCAGAGCCCACCTTCCCATACCTATGCCCCAAGGTCACATCAATCATCAGTGTGCCCCACAGGACAGGGACAGGAGTCAACGGTGCAAACCCAAGACAATGACGGTCCTGGCGTCAGTCGGAGGGGGGCACACTGCACCAGGGGCACAGGCACAGGGGGCAAGGGCCAGTGGGAGGACAATCATGGGACAAGGGATGAGGCAGATCCAGGACATGACTGGCCAGGAGGCCATCTCCAGGGTCCTGGTAGCCTACCAGCAAACTCAGGACCCATTGGGTCAGATACTCACCACCTTGCAAGACGCACAAAGGCTGCAGGAGGAATACCACCAGGGGGCCAGGCAGCAGTGGCAGGCACACAATGCCACAAAAGCCTCCATATTAGGGGAGTTCAAGGAACTCAACTGCATCCTGTGGACATTCTCCACCCAACAGCAGGCCCCATCCAGTAGTCAGTCAGCACCACGGCCCTCAACATCAGCACCTGCTACTGGAATGGAGGCACAGCAGGAGGACCCACAGGACAACAGCACCCCTGCCCCTGCAGCTGAGGAACCCTCCCGTAAAAGAGGTCACCCATCCAGACATCCTGCAGGACCCCAGGCAAAGACCTATCCCCCCCACCAGGAAGTGATCCCTCTTCTGATATGTCACCTTTGTGTGCCACTGTAACACCCTGTCGGCTGTCCAACACCAGGGTCGCATCATTCCGAGGCTAATGGGCACAGGACCTATGAACCTAACAGCTGGACCACCCACTCTGTTTATCACCTAGAGCACTACTCCACTCCTCTGGACTGTGAAATGCTACTCTAAATAAACACCTATAATCACAAGCCATGGTGCATGTCTCTTTACTGTTAGTTTTTCCAACTATGTTGAAGAACAACAAAATAATACACAGGTCTACAAAACACAAATGTCGAAGTTACATATGTAGTGGGATACTCCAGCAGGTGTGTAAGTACATCCATTGTGTTTCAACATTCACTGTCAACTACACCAACAGGCAAATCAGCAAGCAGGCTGCAAACAGATGTCACCTGAAGAGTGATAAATAAATGGAATGAGGTAGAAGGTGGTAAGGAATGTAATTCACAGTCATACATCAATAACAGTTGACCACAAACACAGGATGAGTGTCCCAGCAGCCATGGTACACCATACATAAGGGACTGCATTGGCATTCACACACACGTGGTCCAGGAAAGATGATACATAGATAACCTCCTCAATTGCACAACTCCCTGAGTAGTAATGAACAGGTACCTGACACCCAGCAGATGTCAAAGCATGATATGCCTACGCAGCAGGACAAGAGTGAGAAGTCCCCTTAACATAACCCCAAATAGGCAGTCTGAGGACCCTAAACCTTCACAACAACTTGAAGGCTGTACCGCAATAGCACCAGCATACTACAAATGAACTTAGCAGCTTTGCATTACCACAACCTCTCATGGTGAGTCACCTACCCTTGAAGGTCGTTAACTAATATATAAGGATTCAGTCCCAACATATACATTGATGCATGCAAATACTGGCAACAGATTGCCTTCAACACTACATCTCCCATGTGCAGATGATATGTAATGCGGATATACCTGTACATCAAGGAAAGTAGTGACGAATCATGTCAGTCCTGCTGTCATGTTCCGCATCCTCGTCTGCCTCCCCCTCAGCATCAGAGTCACTGGCCACAAACACAGCTCCAGCATTAACATCCTTTTTCTCCAACAGTGGGATGTGCCTTCTGAGGGTCAGATTATGGAGCATGCAGCATGCAACAAAGATCTTGCAGACTTTCCCTGGATTGTACTGTAGTGCACCACCAGACACATAGAGACAACGAAATCTGGCTTTCAAGACACTGAAAGTACATTCAATCACACGCCTTGTCCAGCCATGTGCCTCATTGCACTTGTTCTGCCCTAATGTAGTTGTATGTTTTACAGGTGTCGGGAGCCAGGGCAGGTTGGGGTATCTGGAGTCACCTGTGTGGGAAAGGAAACATGGCCATGGGTAATATTGCTAGGCGGAGTGCTGACTGAGTCACGAGGGGTATAGACGTCTGGCATGGAGAGCAGTACACATACCTATGAGTCAGGCCCTTTCTCCTTGTAGCTGTGACATCATTGCATGGACAATGCTGTTCCTCAGGATGTAGGAATCATGTACTGATCCAGGGAATTCAGTGTTCACATGTTTAATGTATTGGCCTGCAAGACACACTACTTGTACATTGAGTGAATATGTACTCTTCCTGTTCCTGTAGACCTGTTCATTGATCCTCAGAGGTACCAGGGCAATGTGAGTTCCATCAATGGCCCCAACTACATGTGGGACATTTGAGATGTTGTAGAAGGCTGCTTTCACAGTGGGAAAATCTTGAGATAGTGGGAACCTAAGGTACCTGTGCACATGCTTGAGTAGGGCATCCAGCACATCCTGCAACACCTTACAGAACTGGAACTGCGAAAAGCCTGCAGCCAGTCCCACTGTGCTCTTAAATGAGCCACTCACCAGGAAATGCAGGACTGACAACACTTGGACTGTTGGAGGGATGGCATGGGGATTCTTCAAACCCGGCAGGAGATTTGCCTTCAACTGGGCAACCAGTTCCCTAATGCACAAACGGTTCAGTCGATTGGTCAGGATGATGTGGTGTTCTTCCATGGTTTTCAGATCAACGAGTGGCCAGAAAATTGGTGCATTCCTCCTCACTCCATTCTGGACAAATCTGTGCATGAATACAAACACCAATCAGGATATCTGTCACAATGTAGGCTTTACAGTATGACACACGACAGTCATATGTAATAGTCATGCAAATTGCCTGTAATGTGTCAGTACACATTACTCTACCCTCCAAACCTAAACAGACGATGGCACATGATTACTGTGTGGATGGACGTATACAGGACATGTACACCTACACCTTCCCTGTGTTTTACTTTACTGGTCAAATATGCTGATAATTGTTGTGCCAAGTCTGTACATTTCACTAGACATGCACTACATGTGTTCATATTCATCATGTCAGACTTGAAGTATGTATTTGTAAAGACAGGCAGGTAGTTACGCTGTTTAAAATCAGGACAGTAATGTCACAAACTAAAATGGCATCCACATGTCTGGCATGCATTGGACTGCTGGAAGTGACCTTGTTTTGGCAGCGGAAGTCGTCATGGCGGAGTGCGGTCAGAACCGCCGTGCAACTCCTCATTGGTTAACATTGATGTTAATGGAAGACTGGAACCAATGACGATCACCTCCGGCAGTGACGGTCATGACCGCTGTGGTCATAACCACTATTTTGTTGGAGACAGCTCACTTGACTCCCGGCAATCGGGGGATACAGACCTACACTTTGTGTGCTGCTGTGTTATGTCTCTTGGAGCAACAATGGCACGCACTGCAGGGGAAAGGGCCCCAGCCTTCTCAAAAGAGGAGCTGAAAAAACTGGTGGAAGGGGTCCTACCCCTGTATGGGCAGTTGTATGGAGCTCCAGGACAACAGGTCAGTACAACGTCCATGGTCCCAGAAATTGTGTGTTGTTTGACAATGTATGTGTGTGCACATTCACATGTCATAACTGTCCAAGTGTGTAGCATGCACATGATATGTGTGGGACATTGCCAGTGTGCATGAGCAGTGCTCGTTGTGTGTCGCCTACGCTCACTGCAAGATGGTTATGATTTACATCAGGTCACACCTTTTCTCATTGTTTCCCAGTTGGGTCAGCGCCCACCAGAAGAAAGGGTTGTGGTGAGCCATTGCCAAGGAAGTGTGGACCCTGGGGGTCCATTGCCGGCGGAGCACCCACTGCAGGAAGCGGTGGGAGGACCTGCGTCGCTGGGCTCAGAAGACCGCAGAGGCCCAGCTGGGGATGGCCTCCCAACATGGGAGGTGTACACGTCGGACCCTGACCCCCCTAATGGCCCGCATACTGGCGGTGGCATACCCTGATTTGGATGGACGCTTAAAGGCAGCACAGCAGCCACAAGGGAGTAAGTGTTGACTGTCAGGTCACTTCTTCATGGTTGTGCACTGTCACCCTCCTTGGACTTGGAATGAATGTAGTCAGATGTGATATAGGGAAGGTACAGGCCTGGTTGCCACACCCATCAGGTAGGAGTGTGTGATGGACGCTGTGTTGAGCCATGTAAGATGAGTAGTGGTGGTACAGTGACACATGTTCAGCTGTAGGTATGGGTTTCTCAAGTCTGCTATCATGTCAATGGCTGCATCCTCCACCTCTGCGTGTACTATAGTAGTTTGAAGTGGTAATGATGGCACTGTATATGGGTAATGACAGGCATGTTACGTGAGGGTTGCAGATGCATCACTTCCTACATCAATGGATCCTCTGTACCACATGTACTCCTCACATTTGTATCAGTTAGTAAGTGTCCTGAGTCCCTCTCTGCCTGCATTAGCATCATCCTGTAGTGGATGACATGTGATTGGGTATAGTCCTGGGCTTGATTCTAGGAGTAGTCATTTTGGAATTGATGGGCATATAGGTGTCTTCATGCAGGAGTTTGGTCTGCAGGGTTGTTATGGGTTTGGACATAGCTTGCATGACTCTTTTGGTAAAGACTGCTAAATGGTCTAATGCTTGGCAGGCAGGGACTGTTATCTGCATTGTTTGTATGTGAAGTGGATGTGTGGGTTCTAATATTTTCCTCCCTTTCTGTTTCTGCCACCCTCCTTTTCTCTCTCCTCCTCTGTCTATGTGTGCATTAGCATCATCTTGCGAGGGAGGAAGGGCACCAGCGAGTGGGGATGCTGCAGCCCACAGGACCCAGGAGGCGACCAGCAGTGAAGCCGAGGGGACTAGTGGGACGGAGGGCGACGGGAGCACCACGGCGGAGACTGGTGCTACCACAACATCTGACTCAGAATCCTCCTCCGATGATGGCTCCCTGGTGGACCCTTCTGGTACCACACCAACACCATTGTTGTCCGCCACCCCCCTTTCCAGCACCACCCTCCCTGTAGCACCCCACCCAGTTGCCCGTGCCCGCTCACCCAGGAGGGTGTGCGTCTCCTTTGCCGCAGGCAACTCTTCCCTTCCCCAGTCAGCCCTGCTGCCCTCAATGAGGAGGCTTAAGACCTCCTGAGGTCCATCTCTGTGGGGCAGTCAATGATCGTGAATGCCATCCAGGGACTGGTATCCAAGATGCAGAAGACCAATGCGTTCCTGGAAGGCATTCACTGTGCCTTGTTTGGCCTCCAGGGATCATTTCAGGCTCTGGCCTCTTCATTGATGGCAGCCAGTGTCCCTTCATCTTCCATCCACCCTCCAGCTACCTGTTCCTAATCCACAAGCCCTCTCCCTACACCCGTCCACGGCACACCAACACACACACATACACCGACTACAACAGACAAGGTGCGCAAAGACAGACATGGGCATCACAAACGTTCACACAGGCATGCACACACACAACGCACATCTGCAGACACTTCTCCCACCACCTCTTCCTGTACAGTCACATCTCCACTCATACCTGCCAGCACAGCATCATCACACACTGGTCCTGCTGTCATTCCTGTCATCCCCTCAATCACAACAACAGCAGCCTCAGTCGCACACCCCACGCACCACATCCGCACTCACCACGACTACGCTCTCTGCCACCTGCAGCACATCCACCTCACTTGCACACACCACCGCAACATTCACTCACACATCACCCATTCCCTCTCCCTGCATCTCTTCCCCCTCTCAAGAAATGCATACATAGCCACTCACCCACCCAACATTCAGCCACCACACAAATCAAGACACTGCACACACCAGCATCCATGTACAGCCCACAGACACGTCAGACGAGCACTCCCTCTACCTCCACTCCTCACCCTCAATCATGTGACCACCCCCGTGTACCTAAGAGAGTTTTCCTTCCCTACTTCTCTCCCACCCTGTCTTCCTCGTAAACAGTGCATCACCCTGCCCCTCTCCGGCCCTTCCACCTCCCATTCCTTGGGTCCCCCCTCTGGTGTTTCCCCTGCTCCTCCACCCTGCAAAAAATCCACACCTCCCAGTGCCAAGGTCACCCCTCCCAAGCCCAAACCTAAACATGCCCCTTTCACTTCCAAGCCTCCCTGTCCACCCCCACACCTCTGAGGTGCCTGCCTGTCCCATTGCTGCCCCTATGAAGTGGAGGCCTAGCTTCAGTCAGGAGTCAGAGTGGGCCATTCTTCATGGACAATGTGTCCTCCAAAATTGGACATGTGAACTTGCCATTAGCACTTTTGTATATAGTTTGTTGTTTGAATACAACTGCCCACATTGCTTTAGATGGCAAGATAAGATGCTTGTCCTGGTTTCCTTCCACATGGTGGTGTGACATCTGTGTGCAAAGGTGTGTGAGATCTGTGTGTGGATTGTGTCGTTCGTTACATGCGCTTGGTAGATGGTTTGGGCCATGTGGATGTTGTGATGTGTGTCTCTGCTTGCTTGTGTGTTTGTATGGGGTGTTGTGTGTGTCTAGTGCTGGATGTGTGTATTTTCTTGATTTTTGGTTGTACGTGTTGTCACCTGTATAATTGTCTGGATGTGTGTTCACAGATATTGATTGTGTATCATTGATACATGGAGTTCATGGTGTGTTTTTATGTGTGGTGTTTCACAACGTGCCTGTCTATGCCATCGTTGAGGTGTTTGTGGGTTAGTTGTCATTGTGTGTTTATGGGGTGTGTTGGTGTGGGTTGTGCTGTATGTTTGGCACGTATCTGCATGGCTTTGTGTGTATTGGGTATTTGGCATTGACATATGTTGTGTGTGCTTGTGTGCGACCTTAACTGTGTGTGTGGGGTATGTGTGTTCTGTGTGGGAGTGTATCACTGCCATTTCCCTCCCCTCTGTGCTAGGTATACTTACGGTTGTCGCCTTCATCGTCGGTGGTCCTGAAGGTGTATGGTGAAATACAAGGCTGGGAAGACTAGCAGTTCATTTGCCATGTCGGCCGCAGCAGCGTCTCTGTGCCTGGAGGTG
Source organism: Pleurodeles waltl (assembly GCF_031143425.1). Classification (NCBI taxonomy): domain Eukaryota; kingdom Metazoa; phylum Chordata; class Amphibia; order Caudata; family Salamandridae; genus Pleurodeles; species Pleurodeles waltl. Next base: position 1,319,859,559 of record NC_090447.1, read on the forward strand.
GGTGTTTCCATTTATACTTTGTTTCCGCCAGGTTTTTCATGGGGGTAATGCTGGATATCCTGGATTACTCGGAATATGGAGGGTAGGACGTTGGCTTCCTCCTGCCTGAAGTTGTCTTCCGCTGGCGGATGCTGCTCATTGGCGGTGGCAGGGCTGGCAGTGAGTTGTCTGTATTGCATTGAATTCACCACCTTACTTGTTATTTGGCGGTCTGCACCGCCACCCTGCCGGCGGTCACAAGACCACCATCGTCATGGAGGTTCGGTTACTGCCAAACTCTGAATGAGCACCAAAGTCTGCAATAGTGTCTGGTAAAGTGTAATCTGTGCTGCACACTCGCTGCAGGGAAGCAGCTGCACTTTTCTAGCATGTCAGGGACCCGTCCTCTGAAGATGGAAGCAAAAAGAACAGATGATGGACGAAATGCTGAACAATGCAAACACTCACCCCCCAGTTGCAAAGATCTGGGCTTAATCCATTGTTTTTTTGCTTACCATGCCACCCCATTTTGGACCCATCCAAGTGCAAATCAGTCTTGACCCTGTTACTCATGGGAACAGTCCAGCCCGAACTGCCAAGCCAGGTCCTCCCTGGACCGGAAACAAGCATTCTGGGACTAGTTTCAGGGTATCACCCTTCATCAGCCAAGCTAGCTTGATTCCAGTGGCATAGTGAGCCCGAGGCCCACATCTGGGCATACCCAGCGCACTTAGGGTGACAGAAGTAAAAAGAACAGATGATGGATGGAATGCTGAGCAATGCAAACACTCAACCCTGGTCGCAAAGATCTGGGTTTAATCCATCGTTTTTTTCACTCACTATGCCGCCCCAGTTTGGACCCAGCCAAGTGCAAATCAGTCTTGACCCTGGTACTCATGGAAACGTTCCAGCCCGTACTGCCAAGCCAGGTTCTCCCTGGACCAGAAACAAGCATCCTGGGACCGGTTTCAGGGTATCACCCTTCATCAGCAAGGCTAGCTTCATTCCAGTCGCATAGTGAGCCCAGGATGGAAGGCTGAAGGACAAAGTCCCAACCCAGCACTTGTGGCCCAAACAAAGTCTGCAACAGAATATGGTAATGTGTGATCCACGCTGCAGGGAAGTGGACACTCTTTTCTAGCGCATCGAGGCCTGCCCATTGCAGATGGAAGACTAGGGGATAAAGTCCCAGCCAGTGTGGCCCAAACAAAGTCTGCAACAGAGTCTGGTACAGTGTAATCCACGCTGCCTCAATATTAGCCATCTACAGGAAGGTGCTAGACTCTTAAGTGGTCATATGTACTATTCCATCTCCAATCTAAACATTCAGGGGAATGTTTTAGACACTAAAGGGGTGACATGTACTATTCTGAGTCACATTTAAGCCACTTAAAGTAAGGCTGTGGACACTAAAGGGGTGATGTTTATTATTCCAATTCAAATCTAAGCCATTTAGGGATGGTGTCGGGATGCTAAAGTGGTCAAGTTTACTATTTCCACTGCAATGTAGCAATTAGGGGAACGAGCTTGGCACTAAAATTTGCTATTCCCACTCATTTGTAAGGCAGTTAGGGGAAGATTTTGGGCACTAAAAGGGTGACATTTACTTTTACCATTCCAATTTAAACAACTTAGAGGAAACATTTTGGGCACTAACGTGGTCACAATACCTATTTCCAGTCCAATCTAAAATATTCTGTTGGAAGTGTTGAACACTAAATATAGCACATTACACATTTAACACTCCCAAAAATATTTTCAATTATATTAACTAAACATATTAATTAAAAATATTTAAAAAATCAATATTTTATATTAAATATTCATCACTTCAACCACAAGTGAGTCCATTTGTGGCCACCATCAATATTTCATATGTAGGCTTTACTAAGAAGAAATAACTGAATGGCTGGAGTAAGCTCTCTGAAATTATTATTTTCTCATTTTGACTAGAGGCATAAAACACCACAATGCCGTCTTCTACTGCAATCAATGTGGCGTCAACACACTCGTTATTTGACTCTGGCTTCAACCCACCATGTTAACTCGTAACAGGCGACCTGAAGAGGCAGTCTGTCTTATCATTGTTAATACGTATTGTATGTAATTCCTGCAACTCATTAACCTGCTCAATGCCTTGATATGTCAGCAACTCCGATCTTTTCCCCCTTAAGTATGTCTTCAGGTGTTCCACAGGCCATGAACAAGCCAGCGCTTACTACTCAATTGTGCTGTAATTTAATTCAGTTCTTCTCAACACATGGGACATGAATGAATGCTATGGCATCCTTCTTCTCTCAACTGCTGACTGACAGCTCAATACCCATAGTACTGGCATCAACACCTTCCTCCACTTCAGAAAGGTTTCAAAGCTGGAGCACTGCAATCCATATGTTCGACTGATGCAAAAGATTGCCTCTGTTCACTTCCCCAAATAAATTTGACGTTCTTCAAATGTGCAGGTAATGGTTCAGCCAACAATAGTATACCCACCCAGAAACCTAACAAAATACTCACTCAGTCCTAGAAGCGATTCTAAACCATCATAGTCAATAGATGTGATGAGCACCTAATGACATCAGATACATTTTAAGGCATGGGCAAAGTGGTCAATTGCCTAGGGCCCCTATTTAACATGGGGTTCATTGGGAACATTTACTCTATTTCTCTGTCTGGGTGTTCTATTTCCTTCCTAGACCTCTCTAACCATCTGCTCATGTCTGTCTATCTCTATCAATGACTTTATTTCCCTACTCCATGTCATCTTAAGGTTTTTTGGGGGTCCCAGGAAAAACATATCTCAACTGTGTAGTGTAACCCTGTTGAACTGTAACAAATAACGTAGTATTGTTTGGCTTCTCGGGGGCTTGAGTTTACAAGAAATAGGTAATAAAATAAAAATGTGTCCCTTATAGTGACCCACAAAATATGCATTGCACAGGACCCCCAATCTGCCTTGGGGCATATCCCTTCAGATACGATAGCGTACCCGAAGTAGCCTACTGTTTTGTCAGTAATTCACACGTTTGTTTCAGAACGATTACGACTTAGGCGTGCCCCATGTTATGCTCCTCAGGTGCTTCATCAAACACTAAAATGTCATTCGGAAAGAATGGAACTTCTACCAGGCTACCAGACAAGGCTGGAAAACATTTGGGGAACCAGAATCTCCTATCCTATTTTGGACATCTTCTAGTACAGATTGCAATTTGGCCCATTGACTGTTCTCCTTCTTGCATCCCCACCATCGATTGCATCAACAGACAGAATCAAATTACTCACTCTGTTGGGTACCAAGTGTGCACAATCACATTATGTACGTTGATCACACATATTGCTAACATGCATGGTGGTTGAGTTACTGCCACGTGAATCTCAACATACAATATAAAAGTGTCCTATTACACTTGGTACATTTTTACCAGTGTTTCCCAGATTTCTTTCTATCATAGCTATTCATGCTCTTGTAGATGGACACATCACCTAAAGCTTCACTGTTGCTCTCTGTTCTATCAGCTATAGCCTTAGCTGACATATAAGAACCCTCAATCCCTTTGGCAGTATCCTAATCTTCTAGGGTAGGGATCTAGCAAACATGTAATCTTTCTTGTATTTTATAGATTTTTTTAATTAAAAACAAACTAGTGCCTCTAAGAAACGTTTACATTGTTCTCAAATAAACACTTAAGACAGTAATGTATTTTGATGGTGTCAGGACTTCTTTTGCAAAAAAACAGTTCCTCAATAAAGTTCCTTTCCAGGTTCACAACAGCCTTCGGGTTTTCATTCTATGTTCCAAATTCATTCTGAGGTGCTTCATTTCCTGGTTGGTTGTTGCATATCTGTTGCTCTATATCACTCAAATCATTACATAACCAAGATTTGTCCTGCTCCACATTGAACTTCTAATCATTATTGACAATTGATTTTACAACTAAATATGGACCCCGAGAATATTGCGGGGACAAGAATATCGAGGACAGAATGACGGTGGGAAAAATATAGAATGGTAAGTGTATATAGGGAAGAATATATTTACTATTCCTAACTCTGCATCTACATACCTTGAAGATATTTGTAGGGCGTAGGTACATACCTGTGGAGTTCCGTGTGAAAAATCTACATTTAGCAGTGGATATGTCTTTCCTTATTTTGTGCTCAATATTGTGTCCCATAACATTCTGGGGTCAATATTCAGGGTGCACACCTTGACAAGTAATTTTTGTAAGCTCTGAACTATTGTTTCAATATGATGGTTGTTTCTCCAGTACATTGTAGAAACTAACTTGGTTGGGTGATGTTCTGTGTTTTGCCAGCCACTCGGATGAGGGCTGGTCTTACCTATACACCCCACACCCACCCAACAAAGGCATCACCAGTCAGGTGACCATGCCAATAAAAATGCTCGGCGCACGTGCCCAGGGCCAGTTTGCAGAACCCTACCACTGTGTCTGCGTCGTATGTATTTGCTAACATGAGGGCCTAGGGCTCCAACATCACAATGGTGATGAGGGTCGACGTCTCCACGTGGGCACTGGCAGCAACTTCGATGCTGCTCAAAGGGGGCAGAGATGCCTGCGCATAATGGCACCCCTACAGCGACGCTCCAAGAGGCCCACAGTGCAGGGGGAATGCAGAGGTCGGTAGCCCCAAGATGCCAACCGGCGAATAGAATAAGGTGCCTCCCTCAGCCTGGTACTGTTGTGAGGAGGGAGGTGTGAAGGAGCAGATTTGCGCAGAAGCATGAGAGAACCGTGCCCGGTGCAACTATCCCCCCCCCAGAAAACACTACCCTGGGATTGCCGCTGCAGCACCACGAGGAAGGAGCATAGCGCTCTGCAGTACTGCCAATATGGCTGCGGTCGCTGTAAATGAGACGTGAGGTGCCCCCCAGCGTGTGGGAAGGGTGCTGGAGCTGCGCATAATGTGGGTAATGGTGCTGTTGCGCACCAAGAGAAAATGCCCAGGGCCACCCCTCCTTTTAAAAGATAGTGCCAGAAGCACGCAGCCCGCAGCGTGCACGAAAGAAGTTGCGGCTGCATATGAGGGGCAAATGGTGCTGTTGCGTACCGAGAAATATGAGGAAAAATGGCAGGGGCTGGCCTTCTCCGCCCCTACCTTCATGAAGGCAACGCGGCCCGCAGCGCGAGGTATGCTGCTGCAGCCGTGCAACAAAAAAGGACTGCCATGTGGTGAGGTGCTGCCAGGCACCACGAGACAAATGAAACAGGCCCAGGGCCGTCCCTACTAGTAATGACAGGAAAGACAGAAAAATGCGTGGATGGAAGGGGAGAGCTGCTGACACGCACCTAAAAGGAGATTTAAAGTGCCCGGTACCGCCCCCACCCTCACTGGACTCTGTGCTGGTTTCCCCTTTTCCACGAGGCTGTGCCTCTTTGCCGAGGAAAAAAGTGGACAGAAAGGAAAAATGAAGAAAAGAGAAAAAATAAAATAAAAGAATAAAATAAAACTTACTTACTTACTTACTTACTTACTGCAGTCCCCTCCAGCCTGGCGAACTCCTTCTGGAAGCATAGCTCTTATCCGGCATCTGTTTTGGCAAATGAGGCCCGGCAGTAGGAAAGACTGTCTCTACAGCTGAAAAGTGCACTAGTGGCATCTAGTGACCAAAGTAGGTACTGCACCCTTGTTTCTGCTTTAATAGGGAAACAAGCTGTGTTGCAAGACAAGTTTACAGCAACAACCCAGAGAGTGACTGTGGCAGACTAACGCCACATACCCCAGCAATGCAAGATAAGAGAGGGACATGCCAGGTGTCAACAATAGATGCCCTGAAGGAAAGGGGACAATGTCAGAGGTGCACAGAGAGCTGCGCCACGGAAACTGACAACACGGGCAGAAGCCCGAGAAGATAGACAGAGACCCGAGAGCGTGACGTAACGCCTGGCAGATGAGGCCGTGTCAGCCGGCCTTACCATGACACAAGATGGCCACTGTTGGGCCATCACACAACAGGTTCGAGAAGCGACCCACATTGAAAAGTACGCCCAGGTTCAAGCAAGACCTAGTGCTGTGATGACGCTGCCTTGAGGTGCAAGCAGTGCGCCCTCAAGTGAAGAGGAGGCGGAAAAGAAAGTGACCCGTCCGGGTCTCAGAATGGCAAGCACCATCCTTGCCATGTGCATCAGTTTCCATCAAAGGAGCAGGTAAACACCAACGTGGATCATCACATCCGCAATACAACAACATCAACAGGACACGCTCCTGGCAACGTGAGAGACAAGTTACCTAAGACCATCTGAGAGCGCACTGACGACGAATCTTCCATCCTTGTGGCTGCACGAATGACTTGACCGTGGCTCCTGTCAGAGAGCCTTCAGAGTCCTAGAGATGGCCCACACGCAGCCCAGCACAGTCCAAGCCAGTCCCGTGGCAGTCCATTGAAAGGGCCTCAAGGAAATTGCAGAATGAAGAATCCACAAAAGAGAGGAGGTCTGGAAGCTGCTCCACCGACAAAGTATCAGGATGTATCAAGGTTTCAGCGGAGGACTTCATACCATCACAGATATCATCCGTCTTCGAGGTATTTGCCTTAACGAAGCCAGGATGTCTCGAAGTATATTCGCAGCAGACACCACCAATGCTCCTGATGCACCCAATTCGAATGATGCACCCAATTCGAATGATATGCCCAATTTGAATAAAGTGAACTGTAAACACCACCAGCCTCACCACGAGTGCCGACAGGTCTGAATCACAGTGCATGAGTGGACACTTAACCAACCATCTGACTATTACAGAGTCTGGGCGTCTTCCACACAGTGTTCGTGCCCAGCTGTACCTGGTTAAATCATGAACTTGTGCGGAGGTGTCCGGGTGCTCCCAGCTGCACCAATCCACTGCAATACTGCGGCCTGCCTTCTCGAGGCCGAGAGACTGATGGTGGTGTTTTGTTACTATGTTTTATTTTACATATTGGACTTTGTTTTGTTCCTCAATAAAGTTTTGGGGATGTAGTGTACCGCTGGACATGTTCTAGTGTTTTGCCAGCCACTCGGCTGAGGGCTGGTCTTACATATACACCCCACACCCACCCAACACAGGCGTCACCAGTCAGGTGACCCTGCCAATAAAAAGGCCTGGGCACATGTGCCCAGGGCCAGTTTGCAGAACCCTAACACTGTGTCTGCATTGTATGTATTTGCTAATATGAGGGCCTAGGGGTCCAACATCACAGAGGTGCCAAGTACCCCAGTGTGCACAGTTAGCACCTCACTGACTGATAACATTTAAATGCTACCTCCCCTCAAGTGCTTAAGTAACGTCCTCCGTTCTGGCAGCTTCAGGAAATGCAATGCACATGTTAATATGGAAGCTTCCCCTGACTTCTGAGTAAAAAATGGGGTGTGAACAAACTCCACCACACATTTGTCTCTCTCGAATGAAATGGCAGGCAGTGAACAAAACATACTGTGTGAATAAGCTCCTCTATGCGTTTGACTGCCATCAACAGAATTGTGAGTAGCTTTTCTTTCTGTGTGTTTTGTGTCACGAAATTCCTTCTTCCTGTGAATCTGTAGTGTTTCTTTTTCTGAGAACGCTAAACTACCGGAAATCGTCATAGAAGAGAAAACTGAGACACAAAATGCCACTTGACATTTGACAGAGTACGTTGTGAGCAACCTACTTTTTAGGGTTGCGTGCCCAAGCTGTTGTAATCTCTCTTTAGGCTTTTATCCACGCCCATGTCATGCCTGTAATTTTCATTGGTTAGTGGGCTTGCCTTTTAAAATCCGCTTGATTTCATTAGTGAAAGACATGCATACGTCATGCCTTTTCCGGTGTTTAGCCCTCCTCAAGCGCACCGGCCAACTACTGAAAAAGAACGAGCCTACATGTTTTCAGCCTGGTTTCTGCACTACTTTATCTTTTTATTTTCCATGCAGCACAATTGCGCTGGGTTTTTCTATAGCGCAATTGTGCTCAGCTTTTTGTTTTTCAATTTCAGCTCAATCGCGCTGGGTTTTACATAGTGCGATCACTCTCGTTTTTTTTCCTTTCAATTTATGTGGCAAGAAAAGTCCGGTTAGGAGTTTACAATGCTAATAGCTCTAACTCGAGCAAATGTGATACCCGTTACATTGCAAATGCTTGTTCTGTTAATGGAAGTACTCTGATAGGTGAAAATCAGTCCGTGATACAGCATGGTTCAAGGTCACTCTGTGACTTTTGATACCGGATGATTTACTTCAAAGTCCACTTTTCACCAGTATGTAGTGATAGAATTCTCTGTTTTTGTAAGGCTAAAGCCAAACCAAAAAAAAAAAAAGAAAGTAACACCAAGAAAAGTCAGAGCTCTTTAATAAGAGACCAAGGGCCTCATTTAGGGTTGGACAAACTGTTTAATGTATGGTGGGATGATGGAGAACAGTACCTCTGCCATTTCATAGTCTGTCTGCTAAATTTAGAAATGCCTGCCAGTCCAGCAGTTATCTGTGTACCTTGAAAGGAATTGGAATTTTCTACCAGAGTGAGATGGTCATTATCGTTTCTTTCCTGTCCCTTACTACTAAGGATTTCCTTGCAGTGAAATGAAAATACACTACACCCTCCACCCTAAATAGGGCAGGCAATGTAATGCCCTTCCTCTGACTGTCCCCATTCCACTGGGCTGTCGGATGAAGTAGCCCATTGGCGAAGCAAACAGGGACTTCATCTGCAGAATACTTATGGTCTGCCCATCTATAAATGAGGGCAGCTGATTGAGTGTGTGTTGGCCCGAGTATTCGGTAATGGATTACCTTATCTGTCCCACTCTAACACTGGCCCTAAATTTAAAATCTCACTGAGACCCCTGGTGCCATAGCACAAGAGGACAGCAACTGCTGAAGTTCCAAAGTGACAGCAGCAACCAGAGAACCCAGTAACTATTCACAACAAGTAAGCGTCTTCCTAACTCATAAAAAACAATACCTCAGCATAAAACAAAGAGTAGCAAATATCTCATCCTACAAATTAACAGGAAAAGGCATGTCAAAATTAAAATTAGATTTTCTACTTAGGAACAGGTTGTGTAAGAACTAGCTTTAATCATTTCATCAGACAAGATGCCTCTCATGCCTAACCTTTCATTTCCAGGCTCGGCTGTCTGTGGCCTCAAAGGAGTACTAGGCTTAATTGTGTATGCCACTTCACAGTAAACAGAGACATATAAGTAAATGGGAACCACTCTTTGGAACAGGTAGCTTGCATCATTGAATGCCAAATGATGATTGATGATTCATGTGATGGTTGGGAGGGTCTTAGATAAAATTGCCATTAATTTCATCTTTGGGTGATCATTCTGGATACATGCTTAGATTTGCCACTTTGAGTATGTTAATTGATTGTCATTTCAGTAATTGAAGTCCATCATCTCTTGATTCTCCCAAGACCACTCAGTTTAAGTAGACTAGTTTAAGGTTCAATTTCTTTTTAGTTTCTTGTTTATCAGGTCTATCTGTTTTAGAAGGAATAATATCTGCAAGTACCATCAACAACATCCAGAAGAAGGACCGATGCCTAAGCATTTCTTTGGAAAATATAAAGACTTAAAGAGTCCTACGCCTGTTAACTAGAAGAAGACAGACTAATGGCAAATCCTTGTTACATGATTGTGGACCTGTTGTGCACAGCTAACATTTATTATTGTGTGGGTGATCAGTGTTAGAAATGGGATTTCTGGTTAGCTAGGGTATGCAGCTCAGCCAGGCAGAACCCACCCACTCTAGTCAGGGCAAGGGAGTTACACGTCCAAGATAACCCCTGCTTACTCCCTTGGTAGCTTGGCACAAGCAGTCAGGCATATCCCAGAGGCAATGTGTAAAGCATTTGCACAACACACACAACACACGTGACGCAATATCCTCACCACAAAGGCAACACAATACCAAGTTATATGAAAATATTCTGTATTGTACACAACACAATTATTAGACCAAACATCACATATCAGTACTATCCTACTACCTTAGCAGTTGTCAGAACGTTACACATTAGTCACTCTGCAAACTAGCAGTAGTCACATATAACACACAGGTTACTCAGTATTCTGCAACATAAGCAGTAGTCAGGAAACGCGTTATTATACCAAAGCACTTGTCATAAGAATATCATAAACGCCCATTGTAGGAACATTATAAACCATATGGCAAGCCATAAAAACATATTAGTATGGTATGCCCATAATAGGAACATTTACATACATATATAGACACATCAAAAGCAGGTAGGCAATATGTGTTCACAAAGTCTATAGCAAGAACTTAGAATATATATATTATTCCTTTAGGGAATAACTGTTTTAATGATGGAGGCACCGTCAGTGCCTTGAAGACTAAAAATGGAGGTCCCCGTCGGTCCTCTGCACCAAACGGGGGGGCCTCTACTACTTTGAGGCCAAGGAGGGCGACATGCACCTCCTTTATGCTGTTGATGGGTTCCTCCAGGGGCCTACAATTACTGGGGGGCCCCCAGGCCTCACCTGGCCCTCCTTTGAAGGGGGCCAAAGTCCTTCAAAGTACTGTGGGGGGCACCATGCACCCCCCTCTGTTCTGTGGTGGGCCCCTCCTTGGGTGTGTGATTGCTTGGGCCCCCACCCCGGGCCTGTACCGGCCCTTCCAGTCGGCCCTCCGAGTTGGGGGCCACACGCTTGCACTGGCCCACGAAGGGCCAACAAAGGGTTTGCGGCATTGGCTAGCCTACGATGAGGCTGCTGCCCCACCCGCAGATAAAACAGGAGCCCTCCGGGGCTCAGCAGGCGAAGGAGAGGCGTCCTCCTCTCCTTCCTGCCTTCACCGATGTTTTGGCCCAGAGCAGGGCGTTCGGGTGCCCTGGGTGTGCTCTATAGAGCAGACCTCGCCCCGGGGACACCCATAGAAGCACGCTTGCTCCGGTTTGGGCAAAAGAAGGATTTCTTCGTGCCCCGGGAGCATGCTCCACTCGCGCTTAGGTGAAACAGCCTCCCCGGGCTGCAGCGGTGATTTCCAGCACCACAACGCGATTTTTCAAAAGCGCTAGGACAACAAATGAAGCCCGGGTTGAGGCAGTGATTTCCCCCTGCCACAAATTGGAGAGCGCGCTCTCCAAGGCGCTAGCAGCAGCACTCTCAACAGCCCCTTAGGGAGAAGCACTTTTGATGTCTGCAGTTCATCACAGGTGTCAGGGCCACAGCACCCTGCCCCTGGGGGGACAGAAGTCTTAGGAAAAAATAACTCTAGCTATAACTGCTAAATTTCAATGGATTTATGCTTGTAAATTCAGGACAAAGCTATAATGCCCCTGTAACCTTTGTATTTTTCAGTGAATTTCTAAGATTTTTTATAAGTTAATTCCTAACTATAACGTCCCTGTGACCTTTGTTTTTTCAGTGAATTTCTATGGCTTTTCTATGTTTTTTTTAATGCAGCGGGGTTGCCCCACTATGCATCAAGCCCCACGCTGTGCACGGCTCACCCCCCCTGCATGCTGTCAACCTCACACTGCGTACGGCCTTTGGCAGTGCACGGCGAGGGTTTGACCTCAGAACTTAGCATGTGGCCAGGCACACACCCAATCCCCATGTGCTTCCAACCCCACACCACACACAGCCTTTGGCTGTGCATAGTGGAGAGTTGGCCACAGGGCCTGTCCTGTATATATTGAACATGTGATATGACATTGATTACTAATAAATGCGGCAAAGCGTGGCCTGATTGTCTAGTTTTGCTATAATGACTTTTTTATGTTTAATGAATGTATTGCTATACAGAATGTACTGTTTTCATAAGAACAATAGTGGAATTGAATGATCTGACATGTTACAATATGGCGAGTGTAATGAACTGTTTTCAATGCCACTATTCCTTTGTTTGTTTTAACGGTTTACACACCGTTGAAGTGACGGAATATATATATATATATATATATATATATATATATATATATATATACACACACACACACACACATATATATGTATAAGAGGTGTATATATTTATATATATATATAAACACAGCAGTTATAGTTATGTTTATCTCAAATAACTATAATTCACAGCCAGGCCCTGCAGCAAAAACCCTATTAAGGAGCTAACCCAGCACCATGCACAGCCTTCGCAAAGAAAACAAAAGGGTGCAGGGTAGGAGGATCCAAACCCCTAGCCTGGGAAAAAAGCATTTTTTTATTTTTTTTTACAGAAAATAGTGGAGGATCCGCGAATCCGATGAAAATTGAATCTCCTTTTCAGTATAGCCCTTGAATGGCCAGGTCCCGGTGGCATGTGGTAATATGAAAAAGCATGGGGATTTGAGCCCAGGGCACCACCACCACCCCAAGTTTTTTTTTTATCTTGGAAGGGGGCTGCATGGACCCACGTCCATTGGGCTTTTATGAGCGCTGAGGACTACCACCTCCCTGGGGCTTTAATAATAACCTGGAGGGGGCCATGAGGTCCTCTCTTTTGGGACTTGGAAATGCGCTCGGGACCACCACCTTCCTGGGGCTAAATGAACATTTATAGAAAGGGCTGCACAGACCCCCAGGGACAACCATCTTCCTGTGTCCAGTAACTTATTTAAAACTGGGAAGAGGCCATGCTGCCCTCTGCCCCAGGCTGATTTCAGTCCTAGGGACCCCATCCCTCAGCGCTCGGCCACATCTCCCTGCATGCAGGAGCAATCTTTCATCTTTTTTCCGGTCTGCATGACATTGGACAGGAAAACAGATGAAAACTCCGCTCCCAGCAAGCAGGAGCAGTTTTACAGCTCTTTCTTGCTGGGAGCAGAGTTAGAGTTTGCACTAATTTGGCAGAAGCTATCACAGCTCCCACCAAGCGAAAGCAGACTGCTGTCTCTCGAGGGTGGGCACCTTGGGAGATAGCAGGAGCTGGCCCTGGAGGTCAGTGTCCAAGTGCCATTAATGGCTCCAGGAGGTGGGCTGCACTGCCCCCCTCCTTTATTGTGCAAGAGCTGGTTCTGGGGAGATGCTGATCTAGGCCACCTCCCACTTTTAAATGTTACTAGCCCTGGGGAGGTGGTGGTCCCTGGGGGGTCTGTGAGGCCCCTTCTCTGAATTTTAAATTAACACCAGGGAGGAAGTGCTCCCGAAGCATGTTAAAGTCCAGGCTGGTGGGTTCAGGCAGCACCCTTCCATTTTAATAATAAAGCCCAGGGGAGGTGGTGGTCCTGGGGCTGCTAAGAACCCAATGGAGGGTGACTAAATGGCCCGCCTCTACTTTTTTGAGAAAGCCCTGGGAAGGTGGTTGTCCCTGAGGCTTAAAAGAGCTCTGGGGGGGCAGGTGCTCCTTCCTTTTTTTTTTTTATATTGCCTCATGCCGTAGGGACATGACTCCCCCAGGGGCTACACTGTGAACAAGTGTGGAAGACCGTGCTTGTTTCTTTTAGTTTTCACCTGATTTGTGGACCCTCTGTCATTTTCTGTGAAAAATAGAAAAAAAATGCTTTGTTGCTCTCGTGGGGCCTGACGGGGGACCCCAGCGCCAAGGCTAGGGGTTCGGGTGTTCCTAACATGCCCCCTTTTCTTTTTTTGCTTATGAACTAATTTCATTTAGTTTAATGCACATACATGGCCAAGTGGCCCAAGTGAACATATCAAATATTGAGCTGCAGATCTCAAGTATGTGAGTGACGAAAACACATATAACAAAAAATGCAAAAAAAAAGCAATCTGCACAGACCAGCCAACCCACCTCCCATCAAACCCAACACATAATCTGTGCACCTGCAAGCAATCTATTCCTTGTAGTCTGGGTCCCTCACACACAACCTCCAAACCATGTCTCCGGAGGTCCAAAACAGACCCAGGGATCCGAGGGTGTATCAGCTCCATCATAATCCCTTTGTAGTCCGCCCAAATCTGCCAAACCTTAAAGTGCTTCTTAGGGCATCCAATTGCCTGATATAATGCCTCCTCCAGCCCCCTACAGTGGTCCATGCCCTGCTTCCATACTGCCAGTGAGGGTAGGGTGTCCATCTTACATGTCCTCACAAGATACCTTTTAGCTAGAGTGAGGCCTAAGAAGGGAAGTGCATGTTTGTGTCTATGTCCCACAATGTCTTTGGTGATATGGCAGCAAAGACATTGGGGGGAGCCCCACAATCGGTGTTGTTTATAGTAAGCCCTGTGTAGGTATTTACATTGAATGAGTAGAAGGCAGGCCCAAACTGCGGCTTCCCTGGGTGCTCCAAGGGCTTCTGTCCATTCATCATTGTTTAATGTGTCTAGGTCCTCATCCCAGGCCACCCGGTGGGCGGGAAGTGTATTGATGGTGTGAGGAACCAGGGTTCAGTAGATTTTGATAACTTTATGTGACTTGAGGTCACCCAGAAGGAGTCTTCCCTCAATGAGATTAAGGTCAGGGAGGGCGGTGATGTGCTGTATGTACAGAGTGAGGGCATGCCGCAGTTGGAGATTGCATTGGAATTAACTATGGTGCAGTTGGTATTCTACTATTTCAATACTGCACCTAGCATCACATCTCCCAGTGTAGAGATCTCACTGATATCCAGCTGGGACACCCAATGCAATAGCCAGCCCTGCCAGAGTAGTTGCTGCCCCATCAGCTGCCCTCACCACCTATGGCTCATAAAGCACTCCTCCAGAGTCCCAGCACCACCTGGGTAGCAGGTAGAAGGAACCCCACACTGCCCCCATCTAAGGATAGGTGAGTATGAGCATAGCGTTTATCGCCCACTTCTCCAGCACATAGGCAGGGTCATTTGGGGGGGGGGGGCTAGCACCAGTCATTAGTTACCAAGAGATGTGATGTGGTGTAGTAGGAAAGAATGTCAGCTGTGGCAATGCCATAGCAATACATAATTGGAAGCATGTCTGGAGGTCTATACATGCTGCACCTCCCCCCACAGAGGAAGCTGCCAAGGATGGAGTTGATCTGTCTGAACCATGCCTGAGTAATGGGGTATGAATGATTTTGTAGTTGGTATAGTAATCTGGGAAGGGATACCATTTTGAAGACGGCTGATCTATCTGTCAAGGATGGAAGGAGAGACCAGGTTTTAACCTCATCTCTTATCTGGGCAATCGCCATGGATAGATTTCTCTCCCAGGACAAGTTTGGGTCCTAGGATACATATATTCCAAGGTATTTATATCCACCTGATACAGGGGTCGGACCTGGCTTCCATGCAGTGGGTCTGTCTTAGCCATTGACCAGAAAGATTTTAGCTTTGGCTGCATTCATGTAGAGGCCCGATATCTCCCCAAACACCTGTATGATTTGCATGAGGCAGGCCCCATCATCTCTGACTTGTGGAGAAGAAAAGGACATTGCCGCATATAGGTAAATGCTATGGGACAGCCAAGGACTCCACTCAAATCCTTACCCACACAGCCAGGGGTTTGACAGCCTCAGTAAACAGTAGCAGGGAAAGGGGGCATCCCTGTTGCATCCCCCTGCAAATTGGGAAGGGATCCACCACAGCCCCAACCCCAGCCACCCGAACCATCACCAGCAAGTCTGTATACAGGAGCCCTACGTGTGAGATGAATTTAGGGCCATAGTTCAGTCTTTGCAGTATGGCATAAAGGTAGTCACAGTGGACCCAGTCAAAGGTTCTGTCCATATCTACTAATATTATGGCTGCCAGCTCCCCGAGGTGACTAGCCATGGCCAAGTCAGTTGTGGCATGAATGCTTTGAAAAACTTGCATGAGAGCCCATTGGGACCCAGGGCCGCCCTGTCTGCATCTCTGACAAGGTGGAGGCAAGCTCTTTGGATTGATGTCCTCTAAATGGGCACATGCTGGACAGAATCCCAAGTGGGAGATGTTAGACAAACTCCAGTATCTTGTCAAGGGACAAGGACCCTCCATGAGTATACATGGCTTCATAATACGAAGCAAAGTTATGTGCCACTTCCCATGGGTCACTCAGCACCCAACCCTGAGCGTCCCTGACCGTTGGGATTGCAGGGTAGCTGCGGCTGACTGACATAGTCTATGAAGCATTTTGCTTGCCTTCTCCCCCCACTGGTACAGGTGGCTCTGCATCACCCACCATGCCAGTTTAGCTTTATCTAAAAGCACATGTTGATATTGTTGTTGAGCACACCCCAAATGTCACTGTGCCATATGTCCATCAGCCATTCGATCTCAAGGTTTCCTGAGATCCTATTTGTTGCTCAAGAGCAGTCAGAGTTTGTTCTTGTCTGTGATGCTCTTGTGCACAGTTGCTAATGTTGATGCCATGTAGAGTTGCCTTGAAGGCCTCCTGTAATACTATCGCAGAGGAGACTAAATTAAAGTTGAAGTATTCTTCAATACATTGGGAGATGTGGAGATGATAACGTGGATTTTGGAGGTTCTACGGGGAAAGCCGCCATTGGAATGTCGGCCTCTTGGGCCCCTCCTGGATGTGAAGAGCAATGGGGGAGTGATCTGACAGGCCCGCACAAAAATGTCCACCTTAGCCAACCTATGAATGAATACGTTGAGGATGAAGAAATAATCAAGGCAGCAGAATGAGCAGTGGTTCTCGGAAAAGTATGTGTAGGCCTTGTTCAGGGGGTGATGTGTCTGCTTTACGTCTGTGAGACCTAAGGCCTCTGTTAGAGATTTAAGTTCGGATCTCCCAATTTCCAGGGTGCTACCCCCTTCCACCATCTATTTGTGTGGGAGCATATGACTGCATTCCAGTACCCTTTAGGAAGAGACAGACCAGCATGAAGGTCACCCCATTAGTGCATTATGTGGTCGACTAATTACTCACCCAAAGGAGGGAGGGCGTAGAAGCATCCCAAGGTGAGAGGTTTCCCATAGATGAAGCCAGTGATTACTACGTATTGCCCCTGGCAATCTACCTAGGACCTGGTGAGCCGAAAGAGTGTCCTCTTCTATATTAGGATACATGTGCCGCTGGAACCTCTAACAAACCCTGAATGGTAACTTTGAGCATAGCCATACCACACAAGGCAGGGGATGTTAGCACGTAGAAGACGTGTCTCTTGCAATAGCAATAAGTCCACGCCCATCCTTTTAGCCTGTTTTAGGACTGCCCCTCATTTGATTTTATCCAGCAGACCCCACACATTCCAGGACAGCACTCTCAGAAGACCGGGCAGGCCTCAGTGTTCACGTCCTGTATTTAGAAGCTGAAAGAGAGGGTGGACCTGTAGGGTCAGGCAAAGGACTGGACAGCAAGCAGGTCTGTGCATAACATGAATATAAACCAAATAGCTACCACAAGTAAATGTGGAAATGAACCCCCCCATATATTCGGAAAACATGAAGCATCTATCGTGGTGTGCTGAAACTAGAGGCCCAAACAACAGGTCCTAGGGAACCACATCCAATGGTTTCCCATCCCAACTAATGCCACTGGAGAGCCGGAGCCAACTGTTGCTGTGGCAGACAGTTTGTATGCTGTATAGCCCCACTGCAACTTCCAGAAACTTGTCTAAGCAATGATCATAGGTCCTCCCCAAACCTTGTTACATGATTGGCTATGAAGGTATGCCTCCCAAAGGGATAGCAGCGAAATGGGTTTGTTCCTCCATGAGGATCTGGATCTCTTCAATTATGCCTTCTGCAGACAATATCTACCCTCTCTCTGAGACGGATCAGAGTCCAAGCGTGGCAGAGTATGTGGCTACAGTGAGACTTTTTTGTTGATCCAACGAAACACTTCCTACGGGGGAATCAAAGAAGTGGGTTTGAGAGATAACACCACTTGTAGTCATATGGAGTAAAGTAATGTGTACTGAAGCTTCAGCTCTCTGAGGTGTTGTTTGGCCACTATGAAGAATTGGCATTGTTGTTACACCAAACGTGTGAAGTCCGGTAAGATCATTATCTGATGAGATTAAATCAGGAGTTTGTGTCGGGCTCTGGCAAACTTAAGGAGGGCATCCCTGTCCATAAAGTTCAGAATTTGGCAATTACCAGCCTGGGCACACCCACTGAAGGGACTTTCTGACCAATGTGCAATTGGCCCATTTCACCACAAAACATGTTGAAAGAGCATCCACGGGTAGAAAGGATTGGAGCCATTTTGTCAGGAACCCTTCATGGATGTGCCCTTGCATCCATTAGGAAAGCCAACAAACATTAGATTATTGTGCCGTGCATAGCCCTCCACGGCCTCCACCCACACAACCAGCTCCTTGGAGATCACCATCAGTGTGGTTAACTTTTGCTGCAGCTTCATAACTGAGTCCTCGACTCCAGATACTCTGGCCTCAGTGATCCTTTCTACAGCCTGACAGAGATCTTGGTGGAGCAGGGTGACATCAGATCCCATGGTGCCAATCTTAGCATTCAGTATATCACGGGATTGAGTTATTACCGTGAGGAGAGCTTCATTGTCCGGCACCTCACGGGCCAGGGAAGATGTTGTCGGTGACTGAAAACCACCGCCCTGCTAGTCAGATTTATTTCGTGTGCTCTCCTTAGCGCAGGAGGGGGGTCAGTCCTTCGTCATGGTGGCAGCTGAGTTCCACGTGGCCGACGAACCCACAGGCCTCACTGGGGAGCCAATGA
Organism: Pleurodeles waltl; assembly: GCF_031143425.1. Classification (NCBI taxonomy): domain Eukaryota; kingdom Metazoa; phylum Chordata; class Amphibia; order Caudata; family Salamandridae; genus Pleurodeles; species Pleurodeles waltl. The sequence goes on from NC_090447.1 coordinate 1,319,878,033, forward strand.
CCTACCAGATCCCCAAAGAGATTCTGTTGGGGCGACACGAGCAGTCAACCCAGGGTGGGAGCATCTTAACAGGGCTCAGGAATGCTCCCCGCTGATTCCCCGAGGCGCGGACACTGCAACAGGGGCAGAAGAATGTGTGCCCAGAAATTGCAGAGGGAGAAGCCTGACAGCCATTGGCACTAACCATAGGGCAGCTACCGTGTCCAAAGGTCACCTCATCAAGGTCCTACCTCAGTTTATTAGTAGGGGGGTAACAGTCACTCTGCCCCCAAGTAGCCACTGTGGTTGCAGGAGGCCGGCAACCAGCGTCTCTTGCCACACCCCAGGCCAGGCCAATGCCACCGTAGTCCAGGCACTTACAGTGCCAAATAGAGACACAAATCAGCTCAAGTAGTGGCAGGTGTGCCCCCCCTGGCCATCCAATCCCCAGGGGGCAAGTGCCAACCAGCAAATAGATCCAGTTCAGACTTGGTGTCCCCACCATGACTCATCCTCAGCCTTCCCTGACGAATCCACATTACACCCAACCTCAGGCAACTCCACTGGATCCCCGCATAGGAGAGTTGCCAATTCAAGCTGATGACCCACGTACCCAAGGCTCTACGAACCAAGGACCTGTGTACATTACCCACTGTTTGAACTTTCACCAACTGTTGTGATACTACGCTCTGCATCCCTTTCACTTGCCCATACTCCCCGTATCTACTGAAGAAGAAGTGGAAGATGCTCCTTTTCTGACATCACAGCAAAAATTTGGAACAGCCTCCCCATTCACCTCCAGACAATCACCTCACTTCCAGAACCCCAAATTCCAGGGCAGTGGGATGTTCACACAGGGGCAAAGGCCTCCAATCTGGTCAATTCCAATGGTGCTCCCTTCCCGAGGCCTTGACCGGGCCAAACACTGCGCCAGTCGGCGTGCCCCACATCAGCTGGTCAGGGCTGCTAGGTCTCCACAACCCCTCACCTCTCAGGTCAAAGGCCCCAGCCATCAGGCAACACGCAGCGCTGCAGCAAGCTGGGGCACCCAGGCCCATATGACACCGCAGACCACCTGCACCAACTAGCCACTCAGCCAGGCCCGCATGCCCCATCTCGGCCTGCTCCAAGTCTCTGCTGAGACCCGAGCTGCACAGGGAGCAGCGGCCAACAGGATTGCCTCTGGGGGTCCCGGGTGAAACTGGTACTTAGGGGGATCACAGGCTTCCAATCAGAGTGAAGTGAGGTATAGGTTGTTAGGGGATTGATTGGCGATTATCGGGAATGCACTTAGAATATGGCTGCCATGTTAGCCAGTCAGGTCACATCCCCCTTTTCTTTTTTTGTTTTACATTTTTTTGAGACTCGGCTGAAGCTGAGTCTCAAAATGGCTGCCAACACTTCCTGGTTGAAGTGTTGGCAGCCAATCAGATCTCACCTTAAGATCGCTGGGATCCGTGGAGCCTCCGTGACACTAGATGTCTAAATATATCTATATTTCTTTTTCCTTTAATATCCAAAAACAACTGAATGGATTTACACAAAATAACACAAAGCACACTTTGTGGACAAAAAGCTAGCTTCCTGCAAAATTTGGTATAGTTCCGACAAGTGGTTCAGGCTCTAGTTGCATTCAAAATCCCTATGGGAATTTCCAAGGGGAAATCACGTTTTGGCCCCCCCTTTTTCTCAGCCCCTGCTTAACGAATTATCCAAAACTTTCAAGACAGCAGCGAAACTGACTGTGGTACTAATTTTGAAAAGTTGTGATTTGTCAAATGGCACCAAAGTTATTGGCAAAACAAAAAATGCTTTTCCTATAGACACTAGGGCGGTCATTCTGACAGCGGCGGGCGGCGGTCGCCGCCCGCCATGCGGTCACCGCCAAATGGCCGCTCCGCGGTCAGGAGACCGCGGATGCCATTCTGGCTTTCCCGCTGGGCCGGCGGGCGACCGCCAAAAGGCCGCCCGCCGGCCCAGCGGGAAAGCCCCTGCAACATAGAAGCCGGCTCCGAATGGAGCTGGCGGTGTTGCAGGGGTGCGACGAGTGCAGTAGCACCCGTCGCGATTTTCACTGTCTGCAAAGCAGACAGTGAAAATCTTCATGGGGCCCTGTTAGGGGGCCCCTGCACTGCCCATGCCAGTGGCATGGGCAGTGCAGGGGCCCCCAGGGGCCCCACGACACCCGTTCCCGCCATCCTGGTTCTGGCGGTGTAAACCGCCAGAAACAGGCTGGTGGGAAGGGGGTCGGAATCCCCATGGCGGCGCTGCAAGCAGCGCCGCCATTGTGGATTCCCTGGGCCAGGGGAAAACCGGCGGGAAACCGCCGGTTCCCCTTTTCTGACCGCGGCTTTACCGCTGCGGTCAGAATGGCCCTGGAAGCACCGCCAGCCTGTTGGCGGTGCTTCCGTTGCCCTCCACCCTGGCGGTCATAGACCGCCAGGGTTGGAATGATTGCCTAGGTCCTAACTATAACTACCTGCTGGTGAAAACAAAACATGCCTATGGAAACTGGGTCCCAACTAAAACTACCTACTGGTGACAGCCAGGGTAACATATATATATTAAATTCAATAAATGGCCCCGGGAAGGTGACGGTCCCCGGGGCTGTGAGGGAGGCAGTACTGGCCTCCCCATTACAATTTACCATTTTGCCCTGGGGAGGTGGTGGTCCCTGGGACTAATACAAGCAGTATGCTCCCCCCTCTTTTTTAAAGTCTCCAATGACCCTTGGACTTGGCTCACCCGGTGGCAAAATGAAAGAAAAGGGCGGGAGATTGCCCTTTAAAAAAAAAAAAATAATAATAATCTGCAGATACAAAATGTTTTTTAGTCCTGGTGAGGTACGTGGGGGACCCCTACACCAAGGCTAGGGGCTCAAGGTGGCCCTACCCTGGCCCCTTTTTCTTTTTTTAAATCTTTTTTTTGTGGGGCTCGGCTAAAGCAGTGTCGCAAAATGGCTGCCAACACTTCCTTGTTGAAGTATTGACAGCCAATCGGATATCAGCATGGAGACAGTTGGATCCAAGGAGGATCCTTGTCCCTAGATAAATAAAAAATAAAAAATAAATATATATATATATATATATATATTGTTTAAACTCTAATATCTCTAAAACTACTAAACTGATTTATGCCAAATCACAAATAGCGCGCTTTCTGGACCAAGAACTAGTTTTCTGCAAATTTGGTGTAATTCCAACCAGTGGTTGGGGCTGTAGTCATGTTCAAAATCCCTATGGGGAAATGGGTTTTCGTCCCCCACTTTTTCTCGATTCCTGCTTGACAGATCAGTTGGCAACTTTCAAGACAGTAGCTGAACTGACTAAAATATAAGTTTTTAAAATTTTGTGAAGATACATTAAGCAGCCCCAAAGTTATTGCCAAAACAAAAAACTCTCTATCTATCCTTCCTATGGAAATTAGGTCCTAACTATAACTACCTTCAGGTGACCGACATACTGAACTAATTCCCATGCAATTGTGATCCATTGTTCTTCTTCCTCCAGCACCCATTTATACAAATGTAACCCATATTTCCAAGGTAACTAAGGGCAAATAAAATGACAAAGAACCAAGATGACCACATAAAAATCTAATAGTTCATCTATCTGAAATTTCCACAAATGGCCCACCAAGATAAAACAAAAATTAATAGAAAAAAATAGATAAGCGGAGTGCTAGATAAACAACCAAAGGAAGAAAATAATAATCATAAACAAACATTTTAAAAACAGCATAAAAGCAAACTGAGAGGACATCATCAAAGAGACAATATAATGCTGCACTCATCACAGACTTCTACTTAAGCATAGAAAAAGGGGAATATTATGTATATAATAGCTGAAGACCATACTAACCTTCCAAATGGATGTACATCTCCTCATCTGTATTCAATCTTTCTATTTCAATCCAGTATGCATCTTTATTCCAATTGTTTAAGTCTATGTACCCCATCACCACCTCTCATGGAGACCAGTACCCTGTCCAGTGCAAAATACCATAATAGATCCCTGCTACTCTCCTGTTCAGTCTCAAAATGTTGTGCCACATGATATTGTTTATTCTTATTTTGTATGGCCCGCTTGCATTCCAATATATACTTTTTAACAGAGAAAGTGGTACTTCCTTTTTGGGGCCCAATTCACAAAAGTTGATATAGACTTAACATAACAAAGGGCCTCATTTACAAGGAACTAGTGCATCGGCTCCGATGCACCAGTTTCCTTGTGTCACCCTCTGCCCCCCTAACGACACCATGGTAGCACTGTATTTATAATGCAGCACACCACGACGCTTGTTAGCACAACTGCATAAAAATTGTTGGTGCAGGTGTGGCACTTTGCTGGACTAGTGTAAAAAATGCTAGTCCAGCAGAGCTCGGGGAGGCCCATTGAAAAGAGCCTAGTGTCATTTTAACACCTACCCTGGGCAGGCATTAAAAATGGATGCTAGAATGGTGCAGTGAAACTTTGCGGATTTTACTGTGCAATTATTTTGGGCCTCCCTGCGGGTGAATGCCTCCCTTGCATACATTATACCTGACAAAGGTATAATGTGGCGTAAAGGTTTTCAAACTGGCGCAATGGTGACATTGCACTAGTTTGAAAATACTGCACGGGGTGGGGGACTGTTTTGCACCACCAATGAGCCCCTAAGTTTACTACTTTCAGTATTCATAAAGGTCATTTATGATTACTCTCTTTACGTCCACACTCAGGCAGATTCTCCGTACTCGGGGTGGAGACTCCACACTCAGGATAGAATCTTTGGACTTGTGGCGGAGAATCCACACTCGAGCCGGAGAACAAAAAGATCAAGATGTACATCCAAAAGAGATTTTAATGCATCACTTACAAGATGAATTAACTATATGTAGGCAGTGAGCACTTACATATGTGGATGTGTAGGGTGTGTATTGCAGTGCTAAATGTTCTGTCACAAATACACAGCACTACAAGATTGTTGTAATACTACATAATTGCACTTAAACCTTGTCTCTACAGAATCACTTGTAACCAACAATAATGGCTCATGTAAAGTCTGCCACCTACAGTCAAATTGTTAAGGTAATATGGCACTTCAAATCAATGAAAAAACATCAGAATCCTGTGTTTCTGCCAATCACCACACATACACAAATGTGTGTCAGTGCTTAAAATCCCCCCATTCATCTCCAGCTGGAAGTTCTTTTCCAATCACAGCCTGACAGCAGACATAAAAGCTGACCTGACCCGTAGAAACCCTTTCAGACTTTTCAACACATCACTCAGTGGGTTTGTTGGGCTGCCCCTGGTCGTGCAACAGAATGATGTGAGTAGAAAGAGGAGAAGAAGGATCTTCAGACAAAGGATTAACCTCTTTGGGCTGTCCAGCCAAGATGTCAAGGACAGATTTATTTTTACCCTTATGTCATCTTGGAGATGGTTTTTTGAGCGGGAGCAGGATCTTCATTCTGTGACCTGCCACTCCCATGTCAACCCAGCCTATATAAAGAGCCTAGCAGCTCTCTATTTATTTGCAACTGGCTCATTCCCAGAGGTTGTCCAGTTACAGTGTGGCCATATTACGGGCAAGCCAGTCCTGATGCTTGCATCAGGTACTGCTCTACATAAATAGAAAAGTGCATCAGTACATAAGTATGTATGCCCCACACACTGGCAGGAAAGCAGAGTGTTTCCCAGGATTTTTACATCTTATCCCGCTTCCCACGCATGGTTGGTGCAATTGATTGCACTCATGTGGACATTCAACCACCTCACCACAATGCCGACATCTTCTGTAACAGACACCGCTGGCACTCCATTAATATGCAGGGTGTGTGTGATGCCAGTGGCTGCTTGACTGATGGGCATGCAGTGTTCCCCAGTAGTACACAACAGCTACATATTACGCAAATCACCTATGGCCCAGTGGCTGTCAGCGGGAGAATTTTGCAACATGTGGCTTCTGGGTAAGTACTCAAACTTCAGAGAAGTTTGCAAATGTGTAAAATTGTTTTCATACACATCTCTCACAATGAAAATATTTGTGCTGCATATGCATTCTGCCAATAAACACTGTATGTGCCATTCTTATCTGAGCAATTTAATAAATGCTATTGGGACCTGTTGCAAAATCTGTACATCTCCTCACACCATACAGATGTGCAATCATTGTATCTCAGCAGAGGTACAATAGGGCACACATATGGACACGAGCCATAATCAAATGTACATTTGGACTCCTAAAGTCATATTTCAGACATCTTCACCATGCGGGGAGTGTGCTGCTGTACTCCTCTGAAGTTGTTTGAAAGATTATAGTAGCTTTTTGTGTCTTATACAACATTGCAGTAAATCATGGCTTATACATACCGCTGAACCCTTGCCTAGGTCTGAATCCAGGGAACAGGGCCATTGTACCTATCTTAGGCCAGGGTATGGAGATGCGTGACCAGCTGGTTGATACTTTTTTCTCTTAAGCCACTAGTTGAGTTATGGACTTTATGTGGCTGCACAGTCTGTTGTCAATGATGAATGGTGGACATTTAACACTCCGTCTATAAATACCGTCCTGAGACTTCTCTGTAACCCAGACACATAGGCCCTCATTACAACCCTAGCAGTTGGTGTTAAAGTGGTGGTAATACCGCCAACAGTCTAGCGGTAATTACTGCCAAATTATGACCACGGCGGAAAGATCTTCGATAGACAGCTAATGTACCACACCGACCGCCAGGGCGGAAACAACAGCCACCACGGCGGGAGTCAATGTTCCGTCCACCATATTAAGACCAGACAATCCGCCACCTTTTCCGGGGCGGTACCAACAACATCAAAAGCCTGGAGAAAACAGACCTCAGAAGGGAAAGGACTTACCATTGGAGACACAGGGAACAACCACGCCGAGCTGGATGTCCCCATGATCTTCTGTGTGCTGCTCCACCACGAACACCAATGCCGGCTAGGGAGGGAGGGAGGCCGAAAACGAGAGTGACACACATGCACCACACCCCACAACACCATGCACTCAATCAGCTGAATTGCTAAAACAATTTTTACCCCGTACCTCTGATGAACAATGCAAGGAAAAAATTATTTTGAAAAAGTGAATGTAATGAGAGCAACACATCAAGATAAATAAGTGAGGCAAGATAATAGATATATACATATGTACACAAAAAGGGACACAGCCCAGTCCACAATGTTTGTAGTCCACATGGCCACAGGCCAAAGTCCAAGACCACACATGGCACCTGCCTCAACACGGAGAGAACACTGCAGGGGCATCAGTTAGGAAATAGGTAGGCACCTCAGGGGGAAAGGGGAAGGGGGTGCACCTCAACCAAGAGATGGAACAGGGCCACTAGTTCTGGAGGGGGCAACATGCCCTGTGCTTGGTCCTGAGGAGAGCAAGGCCACAGTCTCTTGAGTGGGTGACTTGCCCACTTGCTCTAAAGGGGGCAACATGCCCTATGCTTGGTCCTGGGGAGTGCAAGGCCACAGTCTCTCAAGTGGGTGACTTGCCCACTTGCTCTGGAGGGGGCAACATGCCCTGTGCTTGGTCCTGGGGAGTGCAAGGCCACAGTCTCTTGAGTGGGTGACTTGCCCACTGGTTCCGGAGAGGTCATCATGCCCTGTGCTCTTGATCCTGGGGAATCTGGGGTAGGTGGGTGCCTTACCCACTGGTTCTGGAGGGGGCATCGTGTCCTGTGCTCTTGATCCTCGAGGGTCTGGGGTAGGTGGGTGTCTTAGCCACTGGTTCTGGAGGGGGCATTGTGACCTGTGCTCTTGATCCTGGGAAATCTGGGGTAGGTGGGGGTCTTACCCACTGGTACTGGAGAAGGCTACCTGCCCTGGGCTTGATCCTGAGGAGTGCAAAGTCACAGTCTCTCAGGTGGGTGTCATACCCACTGGATTTGCAAGTGGCAGGCTGTACAGCAGCCCATGGAGGCAGGATTACTTACCGTCCTCCAGCGGTAACAGCTGCTCACTGGAGGTGGTGTTGCTGCTGGCAGGGGGAGGCTCCTGCCCATCCCCTTCAACCTCGAATGGCTGCCCACTGGAGGTGGTGGTGCTGCTTGAGGGGGAGGCTCCTGCCCATCCCCTGCAACCTCAGACAGCTGCACAACAATGGTTGGTGGTGGGGGCTCCGTCACAGTTCCTGCTCCAGGCCCCTTGCTCTTCCTGCCTGCTGGTGCTGGCTCCTTGCTCTTCCTGGCAGCTGGGGCAGGCTCCTTTGTCTTCCTGGCAGCTAGGGGAGGCTCCTTTCCCTTAGCAGCAGCAGCTGAGGCAGGCTCCTTTCCCTTCTTAGCAGCAGCTGGGGCAGGCTCCTTGCTCTTTCTGGCAGCTGGAGCAGGCTCCTTTCCCTTGCGGCTGCCTGGTGCAGGCTCCTTCACCTTCAGGACATGTGGCCTGGATCCTTTTCCACCACGAGTGGGTGTGGTGACGACTGGGCCCATGGACTGGGCGGCTGAGGTGCTTGGCTGGGTTCTTCCCACCCTGGCCAGACGTGCAGGACGCGGGGTGAGGGGTAGGGAAGAGGTCAATAGTGGATAGGAACAGTTTTTTGGGGAGATTGGGACAGAAAGAGAGAGAAAAAATGGGAGTGGAGGAAGAGGGAGTGGTTGTTAGAGGTGTCTGTCCGCTGATTTTGGATGCAGGTGCATGGGCTGGATGCTGTTGTGAGGTGGATGGCTGTTGGGTGTCTGAGTGCCTGCGTTTGTGTACCTTAGGGGAGGGGGCAGACACAGTGGGAGAGGACACAGGGGATGTGTGCATGGCTGTTGTGGAGGTGTCTGCCAATGAGGTCTGTGTTTTGCTTGGTGTGGTGATGATGCTGATAGTGGATGATGATGTAGTGCATGCAAGTGTAAGTGTAGACGGAACTGGGAGGGAGGTGGAGGAGGAGGACACAGTGGAAATTGTGGATGTTGGTATGTCTGCATCTGGATGGTGTTTGTGTGAGTGCCTGTGGGATGAAGTGTGGTGCTTGTGTTTGTCTGTGACACTCTTGGGCGTTGCCTTGTGTGCATGCTCGTCTGCCTGTGTGCTTGGGATAGGTTGGGGTTGAGGAAGAATGGAATTGGGAAGAGGAAGTTGGAGGGGGGAGGGTGGAAACAGGGACAATGGCTGCCATCAGAGAGGAGGCAAGAGTCTGGATCGATCTCTGTTGGGCCGCCAATCCAGTGTGAACACCCTTCAGGAATGCATTAGTCTGTGGCATCTGGGCTGCCAGCTCCTGGATGGCATTCACAATGGTTGACTGCCCTACAGAGATGGATCTCAGGAGGTCAATAGCCCCCTCACTCAGGGCAGCAGGGCTTACTGGGGCAGGGCCTGAGGTGACTGGGGTGAAGGAGAAGCCCACCCTCCTGGGTGAGGGGGCACGGGAAACTCAAAGGGCTGCTGGGAGGACGGTACTGGTACAGGGGGCGGTGGCTGTACCTGTAGCTGGGGTGGTCACAGAGGTTTCTACCACCACCATGGAGCATCCATTGGAGGAGGTATCTGTGTTAGAACTGTCCCCTCCAGTCTACGTCGTGGTGCTCCCCTCGCCCTCCGTCCCACTGGGGACCTCAGCGTTGGTAGACTCTGCCTCCTTGGTCCTGTGGGATGCAAATCCCTCCGTCGCCGGTGCCTCTGCTCCTCTGCCAGATTATGCTAATGCACATAAGGACAGGGTGACAAAACAATAAGGGGGGAAGAGACAAAGGATACACTTGGTCAATGGCTGCCCCAACACCACTGTTGGTATACACAGCACCCTTGCACACAGGGAACAGCTACACAGCACCCTCGCACACAGGGAACAGCTCTATGTAATATGCCATTGCACTACCAGAGAAACAGTTTGCAGCCAAGGCATGGGGAGGGGCACACACTGCCAAATGCATCACACTTGGGACCCACGAAGGCCTGACAAGTAGTGGATGCCTACGAGCTAGGTTGCAAGATTTTCCCTTGTGAACCCAAGCCACCAGGGGAACTATGCTGCAATGTCAAGCCTGGCCTAGGGGTACCCACTGACGCACATCCCCCACCCGGATAGAACCCTACCATGCGTACGTTGTGATGATGGACACAGTATTCACCCCCTTGTGGCTGCTGTGATACCCTTAAGCGCACATCTAGCTCAGGATAGGCCACCGCCTGTATGCAGGCCATCAGGGGGGTCAGGGTTCGATGGGCACCCCATCCTCATTGAGAGGCCACCCCCAGCTGGGCCTCCACCGTCTTCTGTGCCCAGCGTCTCAGGTCCTCCCACCGTTTGCGACAGCGGGAGCCCCGCCTGCTGTAGACCCCCAGGGTCTGCACGTCCGTGGCGATGGCGCACCATATACCCTTCTTTTGATGGGCACTGACCTGCTGAGGAAAGTCACACAGGAAAACAGAATGAGTCAAACAGTCCTGCCTGTTACACTTATGGCCCACCATACCCCTTCATATCACCATTTACACACACATGGCTCAGCACACAACCAATCCGCCGCCCAGAGGACATCCTCCCATCCGCCTTACATGAGGCCTTCACACACACCACTCCCTGCATTTATGCCACATGCACCGTGCCCACAGTCTGTACTGGGGTAGGACCCCATCCACCAGTCTCTCCAACTCCACCGAAGTGAAGGCTGGGGCCATTTACCCAGTCACACGTGCCACTGTAGGTTTCAGAAACAGGTCACAGCAGCACAACAGTGTAGCTCCACTCCTGTTGAAGATCAGGTAACAAGTGAGGGATGAGATAGAAAATGTCAGTCACGTCTGCGGCGGTGCATACCGTCAACGCAGACGTAGATCACCATTGGCCACCTTAACCCATAAGGCCTAATGTTAACCAATGAGGAGTTGCACGCCGGTTCCCGACTGCCTCCTGCAACAGCGCTCAACGTCAGCAGAATTACCTCACTTCCATTTGTCCCTCCTTACAGGATAGGCGGACGACATTTTTTGGGGGGGTTGCTCAGGCCCTGGATATTTGTTGCATCACTGGTGAAATTTGGACATACTGGACAAATCACACTTACCCATTACAAGTTAACAGCATGAAAAGTTCTGTTGTAGCCCCATTGTTCAGTTTGTGACAGGCCTCTCACTCTTTTGCCCCAGAGATTCCTACCGCTGCGGATGAAGATGGAGACATACCCCGTGTACAGAGCCCTGGTGGGCTTGGCAACAATGGAGGACGGGCACATCATCTTCACCTATAGACTTGACAGGGCCACAATCACAGAGCTGTGTGCCCAATTGGAACCTGACCTGGTATCTGCTAACCCTCACCCCACTGGGATCCACCCTCTTGTGCAAGTTCTATCAGTGCTCCATTCCCTGGCAACTGGTTCTTTCCAAGTGACAGTGGGCTTGGCATCAGGAATGTCACAGCCAATGTTCTCAATAGTTCTGACAAGAGTGTTGTCTGCCCTGATTAAACACATGTGCCTCTACATTGTATTTTCACAGGTTGAAGATTTGGCCACAATAAAGGCCGAGTTCTATGCAATGGAACATATCCCAACATAATTGGAGCGATTGATGGAACACAGTGCATTTGTGTCCCCCCGAGAGAATGAACAGGTGTTCAGAAATCAGAAGAGTTTCCACTCTATGAATGTACAGATGGTGTGCTCGGCAGACCAGTACATCTCCCACGTCAATGCTAAGTATCTCGGATCGGTGCATGATGCCTTTGTCCTGAGGAATAGCAGCATCCCAAATGTGATGGCCCAACTACAGAGGCACAGGGTGTGGCTAATATGTGAGCGTGTCAACACCAGGGCAGTGCTTGCTCTATTGGCGACTAGAATGCAAAAACCCAGCACTCTCAAAACAACGTAATTTATGCATTGTTCTGATATGTTGTTGTTTAACCTTTTGTATTGCAAAGTTTAATCCTGAAGACTTATTTTTAATGTGTTTACAAATACTGTTCATTTGCAATGTATTGCTGCAGGCTTTCAGTGTGTGTTAGGGTGTGGTCCCTTTCCAGGGCCTTCCAGAGACTTTCCCTGCAGCATGCCTGGGTGTGGTTGTGGGCTGGGCCAAGACTCTATAAAAGGGACCCATTCCAGCTCCAAGTGCTCACTATTCAGAGGTACCGGTGCAGAGCAGCAGCTACTTCCTGAGCTCCTGTCCCGGTGGCCTATTTGATCTTCCAGGCCTCTGCCCTTCATTCTTCATTGGTGATCCTTGTTCTGGGCGGTAAGACGGTGGTTGGGCTGATCTCCCGATGCCGTTATCGAGAACTTTCATATTCTTGGCCTAATTCTTTAATGATTAACAGATTACTTTGGGCGCTACCATTTCTTGACATTTACAGGGTGGCTTACGAATTGGCAAGACGTGCGATTCGTTTCATGCAGATTTAATCTTGTTATTCATTGCGCGCTACCATTTCTTGACATTTAAATGGTGGCTTACGAATTGGCAAGACGCGCAATTCGTTTCATGATGATTTGACTTTGTTATTCATTGCGCGCTACCATTTCTTGACATTTGTATGGTGGCTTGTGAATCGGCAAGACGCGCGATTCATTTCATGATGATTTGACTTTGTTATTCATTGCGCACTACCATTTCTTGACATTTACATGGTGGCTTAAGAATCGGCAAAAGACGCGCAATTCGTTTCATGATGATTTGACTTTGTTATTCATTGCGCGCTACCATTTCTTGACATTTACATGGTGGCTTAAGAATCGGCAAAAGACACGCGATTCGTTTCATGGTGCTTTAATCTTGTTATTCATTGCGCGCTGTTATTTCTTGGCATTTACATCGTGGCTTACGAATCGGCAAGACGCGCCATTCGTTTAATGGTGATTTAACCGTGATATTCATTGCGTGATACAATTTCTTGACATTTTACATGGTGGCACTCGAATCGGCGAGATGCACGATTCTCTCTTCGAGCTTAATTCATGTTGTTCATTGTATGCCATTTATTCTAAGACATTTATTAGGTAATATTCGAGTTGACAAGTTGTGTGATTTGTTTCCAGAATCCATATTGTGTTATTCATGGTGCACAATCCTTTTATGGTGTTTACTATATTTATAAAAATCTGCAATGTGCGCAATTCGTGTTGAAACATTTCAAGAGAACACAGAAGACCAGAGTTTCTAGATGCAATATTGCATGGTCCTAGTATGTATGCTCAAATAAGGATTCATATTACTGCTTTAGAAATTATTCAGAATGTTTTCCTGATTCTCATGTAAAGGAAAGTACTTGAATTTGAAAGTTTCATTTAATCCATCTTGATTCCCTTACAGGTATCTGGCCATCTTGAAACTTAGTCATTTTAAGCCTAATTCTTAAATTGTTCATGTTTTCAGAATGACTAGGCTTAGAGTCATACGGGGTTATTACAACTTTGGAGGAGGTGTTAATCCGTCCCAAAAGTGACGGTAAAGTGACGGATATACCACCAGCCGTATTACGAGTTCCATAGGATATAATGGACTCGTAATACGGGTGGTGGTATATCCGTCACTTTACCGTCACTTTTGGGACGGATTAACACCTCCTCCAAAGTTGTAATAACCACCATAGTCTAGAATTGATTTCATGAGATGTAATTTTCATATTGTGTGTTTTAACCTTTTTCTTACTACAGGTCTCCTTCCCAGCTGTTCCCTTCCTAATCCCCTCTTCCCCTCTTGAACTCTCTTAGCCTCTGTGATTTATCTATCAGAGTCTTGGAGCTGTTCAGTGGTGGACGTGTTGGGAACGTGCGCAGACCCCGAGGATCTGGTGACTCTGACAGACTAGTGAGCCCACAAATTATTATCCTCCTGGTTTGTGGATGTTCTCAGCATGGCCACGTTGGACGAGTTAGTCAAGGCTATCACCAAGCTCCAGGCAGAGGTGGTATCATCCAAATAATTGACAACTAGCCTAGCTGAGAGAGTGAGTCAGTTACAAGATAAGGTAGAGAAGAAGGAACAAAGTCCAACAGGTGTGTCTTGGCCAGGTACTTCTTCTCAGACTTCTGGAAGTAATCCGACAAGCATTTCCCTCACTGTCCCTTCCGCAATTCCTTTAGCTCCCCCAGAACGTTTTTCAGGTGACCCTTTGAAAGCGCAATCTTTCCTGGTTCAAGTGGAGCTACACTTCACCTGTAGACAACATACTTTCCCAGATGCCCAGTCCAAAGTAGCTTTCTTGTTATCATATCTGTCTGGGGATGCAGCTACCTGGGCAATTCCTCTTGTTCGTAAAGATAGTCCCTTGTTTGTGAGTTTGAGAGAGTTTTTGATCGTAGAACTATAACACAGCCAGCAGATTGTGAATTATTAGATTTACGCCAAGGCAATCAGGACCTAGTGTCGTATTTAGCCAACTTTAGCCGGCTGGTTGCCGAGACATCCTGGCCTGAAGAAAAACAAGCGGTCTTGTTTTACAAGGGACTCAAAGAGGAACTAAAAGATATCTTAGTGCAAATCGACCCACAACCTACAGACTGTCAAGAATTAATAAACCTTGTCTTGAGGCTTGATCATCGTTTATCAGAACGTAAAGGAATGCGCAAAAAGACTGAAAAATATTTATGGCGTGTTCATGATAACAGAGACTCAAGAACTCCGAAAGAAAGAACGCCGGAACCGATGGAAATTGGAACCATCAGAAGACCTTTGACCAAAGATGAAAAGGACCTACGCAGAAAAAATGGGCATTGTCTTTATTGTGGGCGGAAGGGTCATTTTGCCAAAGATTGCCCAATCAAACCAAAGAGCAAGCAAGGTCCAGTTCAGAAGGTCACAGCCAATGCACCAGTCGAGTTGGAAAACTAAAACACCCGAGATGCAGAGAAGGGTTGCTCTTGGATGTCACCATGGACCCTTCACAATCTAGACATCTTAAACTGGAAATAAGAGTTCAGGTGAAGAAAAAGATCAATTTCAATAAAGCTCTAGTCGATTCTGGGGCTACTGGGAACTTTCTTGACGCCCAATTGGTTCACACATGGGGGATCCCATGTATTGAAAAGAAGACCCCAGAAATCATCCAGGCAGTCGATGGAAAACTCTTGACTGGAGGTCCAGTAACTCTTCAGACTATTCCCTTGTCTGATTTGTGAAGATAAGAATCCAAGAAAGAAACATAAAGAGAAAATCATCCTTGACGTGATCCATGCTCCCCAATATGGGATTATCCTTGGCTTGCCATGGTTAACTCATCACAATCCAGAGATCAATTGGGCAGAACGAAAAATCCTGTTCTCATCTGTGCTATGTAAAGAACAATGTCTCCAAAAGATTCAAGTACCAAAAGTCTGCAACTCTTACATAGTTACTGCCGCGGAGAAAGAAATTCAGCTGCCCAAACAGTATTCATCTTACAAAGATGTATTTGATGAGAAAGGAGCAGAGACCCTATCTCCTCATAGATCTTATCACTGTCAAATTGATCTAGCCCCAGGTGCGATACTTCCCAACTGTCGTGTATATGCCCTGTCAGAACATGAAAATCAACATTTACAAAAATACCTAGATACATTTTTGGAGAATGGTTTCATTCGGCCCTCTAAGTCTCCTGCAGCTTCGCCTTTGTTTTTTGTTCCAAAAGCTAATGGAGAACTTCGAACTTGTATCGACTATAGGGGATTGAACAAAGTCACCATCAAGAATAAATATCCTTTACCCCTAATTCCGGTCTTATTGGAACAAGTAAAGATAGCAAAAATCTACACGAAGCTTGACCTTCGAGGTGCTTATCATTTGGTCAGAATGAGAGAGGGTGACGAATGGAAAACAGTGTTCAAGACAAGATATGGCCTTTTTGAATACACCGTCATGCCTTTTGGTCTGTGTAATGCTCCAGCAGCATTTCAATTTTTCTTGAATGTCGTTCTTAGAGAGTACTTCGTCATATTTGCCATAGTATACATCGATGACATTTTGATCTACTCAGACAATGAAAATGAACATGTCCAACATGTCAAGAAAATTCTTGCAGCCCTTCGAAAACACCATTTATATTGCAAACTAACCAAGTGTGAGTTTCATGTTACCACAGTTGAGTTTTTAGGGGTTATTCTTACCCCTCAAGGTATGGTGATGGCAGAAAAGAAAGTAAAAGTCGTATCTGATTGGCCCACCCCAAAGACTGTTGGTGATGTACAATGTTTCCTGGGGTTTGCAAATTTTTACCGGAGGTTCATAAATAATTTCTCCCAGACAGTGGCTCCAATAACTAAGCTATTAAGAAAGAAAGAAAAGTTTGGATGGTCCCCAGAAGCTGACCAAGCCTTCTCTACTTTGAAGGAAGCTTTCTCCACTGCCCCAGTCTTGACTCATCCTGATGCGAATCGACCTTTCATAGTGGAAGCTGATGCTTCAGATGTAGCAATAGGAGCTGTCCTATCGCAATGAAATAAAGACACTGGTCAACTCCATCCTGTAGCTTATATGTCTCGGAAGTTGAACGAAGCCGAACAGAACTATGTTATTGCTGAAAAAGAGCTTCTGGCGATTCGTGACACCTTTAAAGAATGGAGACATCATTTGTTGGGTGCCAAATACACTGTCACAGTTTATACTGATCATCGTAATCTTCAATTCATGAGTTCCGCCAGACTTTTGACTCCTCAGCAATTAAGCTGGATGCTGTTTTTTTCCGAATTTGATTTTGTAGTAACCTTCCGGCCTGGTAAAGATAATCGCAAAGCTGATGCCTTGTCCCACCAAGAGTCTACCACGTTGCCTGCATTTCAAGCCTCCAGAGCTATCATTGCTCTTGACAAGGTTCTATGTATCATAAAAACTGAAGATTTCTTTGAAGAAATTCGCAACTCTTTCACTGTTGAGAAATGGCAAACATGGGCCCAAGCAGACCCCAAAAGGTCAATCAAGCAAGGACTACACTTTCACGATGCTCGTTTGTTCATACCCGCTACCAAACTTCGCAAGATAGTGTTTCATTGGTTGCATGTTATACCTACGGCAGGTCACCCAGGTACTCCTAAAACTCTTGAACTGATCCAACGCTATTTTTGGTGGCCTACCCTAACAAAACATGTAAAAGCAATGGTAAAAACTGTGAAGTCTGTGCTCGCACTAAAACAAGTCATTCAAAACCAAGAGGGCTGTTACATCCACTTCCAACCCCAAGTCGTCCATGGGAACACATTTCTTTAGACTTTATTACCGGTCTGCCAGTGGTTCAACAGCATTCAGTAATTCTGGTGGTAGTAGATAGTCTCACGAAATATGGACATTTCATTGCCTGTAAGAAATTGCCCACTTCTAGTGAATTTGCAACTATTTTACTGAACAGAGTGGTTCGTTATCATGGACTGCCAAAAGTTATCCTCTCCGATCGGGGGTCGCAATTTGCCTCCGATTTCTGGAAGACATGGTGTAAAACACTCCAAGTGACATCTACACTATCTACTAGTCACCATCCTCAAACAGATGGTCAAACGGAGAGACTAAATCAGACTTTGAAACAATACCTACGTGCCTACACTGAAAAGGCACTTCATTCTTGGACATCTATGCTCTGGTTAGCTGAGTTACCCTACAATAACTCATTCCACACTTCTATTGGCGTTACACCCTTTTTTGGTTTATTTGGCTATCATCCTGACATCTTGCCCATCACAATTCCTCAAGAAAGTTCTCTTACTCCAGCTGTGTCAGAAACCATTCAGCATTTGCATCAAACCCAGAAACCGATTCAACAGCATTTAGAAAAAGCCAAGCAAAAATACAAAAGGCAATATGACAAGAAACATTGTGAGTGACCGCAATATCAACCAGGTGACAAAGTGTGGCTTTTCACAAAACATATAGATTTCAAGAAGAAGCACATGTTTAACCCCAAATTCATAGGTCCTTACACTGTCCTCCCGCAAATAAATCCGGTGACCTATAAACTACAATTGCCCAGATCCTTACGGATTCATCCAGTGTTCCACACTTCCCTCTTGAAGAAGGCAGTCCAAAAGGTCCACCCTCATCCAGCTCCTGTTCTAGTACAAGGTGAAGAAGAATACGAAGTTAAGAAAGTGTTGGATTCTAAACTGAGAGGGCGTAATCTATGGTACTTAATCTCATGGAAAGGTTATGGTCCTGAAAGTAACTTCTGGGTTTCCGCATCTGATGTTCATGCTCCAGTACTTGTGAGACGCTTTCATCGTCTTAATTCAGGCAAACCAGGCCCTAGAGCGCGTCTGGGAGAGGGGAGTACTGTCAACACCAGGGCAGCGCGTGCTCTATTGGTGACTAGAATGCAAAAACCCAGCACTCTCAAAACAATGTAATTTATGCATTGTGCTGATATGTTGTTGTTTAACCTTTTGCATTGCAGAGTTTAATCCTGAAGACTTATTTTTAATGTGTTTACAAATACTGTTAATTTGCAATGTATTGCTGCAGGCTTTCAGAGTGTGGTCCCTTTCCAGGGACTTCCAGAGACTTTCCCTGCAGCATACCTGGGTGTGGTTGTGGGCTGGGCCAAGACTCTGTAAACGGGAGCCAGCCCAGCTCCAAGTGCTCACTATTCAGAGGTCCTGGTGCAGAGCAGCAGCTTCTTCCTGAGCTCCTGTCCCGGGGTCCTATTTGATCTTCCAGGCCTCTGCCCTTCATTCTTCATTGGTGATCCTTGTTCTGGGCGGTAAGACGGTGGTTGGGCTGATCTCTCGATGCCGTAATCGAGAACTTTCAAATTCTTGGCCTCATTCTTTAATGATTAACAGATTACTTCGCGCGCTACCATTTCTTGACATTTACAGAGTGGCTTACGAATCGTCAAGACGCGCGATTCATTTCATGCTGATTTAATCTTGTTATTCATTGCGTGCTACCATTTCTTGACATTTAAATGGTGGCTTACGAATCGGCAAGATGCGCGATTCGTTTCATGATGATTTGACTTTGTTATTCATTGCACGCTACCATTTCTTGACATTTGTATGGTGGTTTGCGAATCGGCAAGACGTGCGATTCGTTTCATGATGATTTGACTTTGTTATTCATTGCGCGCTACCATTTCTTGACATTTACATGGTGGCTTAAGAATCGGCAAAAGACGCACGATTCGTTTCATGATGATTCTCATGTAAAGGAAAGTACTTGAATTTGAAAGTTTCATTCAATCCATCTTGATTCCCTTACAGGTATCCGGCCATCTTGAAACTTAGTCATTTTAAGCCTAATTCTTAAGTTGTTCATGTTTTCAGAATGACTAGGCTTAGAGTCATAGTCTAGTATTGATTTAATGAGATGTAATTTTCATGTTGTGTGTTTTAACCTTTTTCTTACTACAGGTCTCCTTCCCAGCTGTTCCCTTCCTAATCCCCTTTTCCCCTCTTGAACTCTCTTAGACTCTGTGATTTATCTATCAGAGTCTTGGAGCTGTTCAGTGGTGGACGTGTTGGGAACGTGCGCAGACCCCGAGGATCTGGTGATTCTGACAGAGCCCTCATTCCCACCCAGTATATGTTGGTGTATGGGTACGGTGTTGGCCATATGGGATAGTGTGTAGCTAAATGTTGTCCCTCAATATTGCAGGTGACTCTGGTTACCCCAACCTATCATGGCTGCTGACCCCTGTGAGGAATGCAGGACAAGAGCAGAAGAACATTATAATGAGGCACATGGGTGAACCAGAAGGATAATAGAAAGTATCTTTGGCCTCCTGAAGGCCAGGTTCCGGTGGCTCCATCTAACAGGTTGATCCCTATGCTACTCACCCAAGAAAGTCTGACAGATAGTAGTGTCATGCTGCATGTTGCACTACCTTGCCCTGAGACACCATGTGCCTTTTCTGCAGGAGGAGGAGGCTGGAGATGGCCGTGTGGCAGCAGTGGACCCTGTGGACAGTGAGGAAGAGGAGGCAGAGGATGAGGATGAGGACAACAGAACATCAGTGATCAAACAATACTTCCAATGACACACAGGTAAGACAGTGTTACTTCACATTTCAATGACATTTGTTTGAATTTCTGTGGCACTGGCATGCTGACTTCTATGCCCACTTACTGTACCCTCTGGCAATTCATTTTTTAGATGTTGGTGACCTCACATATGCTCCTGGTGTGATCACTGCAGCCAGCTACAGGACAATAACCTATGCTCATTTTCTGTAACGTTGAATTGAAATGTTTGTACCTGTTTAAATGAATACATACTTAAAAAATTTGACATACTCCAAACTTCTTCTTTTTTAAGGATGTTTCTTGAAGTGCTAAAATATTGAGGGGCAAGTGCAATGGGATGGGGTGAAGATGGAGGAAAGTTCAGGGTATTGTTCCAGTCTGTTTGTAGCACAGGTGACTTGTCCAAGGGGAGATAGGAAGGGGAGCGATGGCAGTTCAAGATGGACAGGGTGAGAGGGTGGGACCCAAGAGTGACAATCAGGAGAGTCTCATTTCCTGGCAGTGGTCTTGGCAAGTGTCTCTTGCTTCTGTCTGGATCACAGGGAACGTTTGCGGGGGTAGTTCACCTTCTGCAGGGGAGGGGTGCTGGTGGTCTGTGGGTCCTGTGGCGGGGCCTCCTGGGCACTAGCGGCAGCGGAGGTGGAAGGCTGTTCAGATGTCTGGCTAGTGGCAGGGGCCCACTGTTGTGTGACTGCTACCCTCATAATATTGACCATGTCTGCCAGCACTCCTTCTATGGAGACCAGGGTGGTGTTAATGGCCTGCAAGTCCTCCCTGATACCCGGTACTGTCCCTCCTGCAGGCTGCCTGTTCTCCTGCACCTTGTCCAGGATCTGGCCCATCATGTCCTGGGAATGTTGATATGCTCCCAGGAACTCTGAAAGTGCCTCCTGTAGAGTAAGTTCCCCGGGCCTGTCCTCCTCCTGGTGCACAGCAGTCCTCCCAGTGTCCCTGGTGGCCTGTGCATTTGTCCCCTGATCCGTGTGCCCACTGACCCCAGGTCCCTGATTGTCATGGGTATGAGGTGTGGTCTGAGGTCCCTGTAGGGGTGGACACACTGCTGATTGACGTGTCCTGGGGGCAAAGGTGTGCATACGCTGGGTGGGTGCTGTGGTGGTGTTTTATGATGGGGGAGGCTCTGTGGTGGTGTGTGACTGGGCCTGAGTAACCAGCTGTCTAGAGGTCCCTAATGGGCCAGGTTGGTCATCCAGATCCTGAAACCCAGAGTTGCTGTCATCACTGTGGGCCTCTTCATTTGGGGGACTGGATAATGGTGGCACCTCCTCTCTGCTGACATTGGCCGGGGTACCTGTGGGGATGTAAATGATGTGTTATGGTTTCTGTGTCTGACATATTGTGCATCCATGGCTTGCCCTCTTTGGTTGTATTTGCCCTGGCAGCTTTCACTTGTGTAAGTTGGTTTATGGTGGGATAGATGATTCCCGCTAGTGTGCATGCTTTAGTGATATGTGTCCATGCAGGGCTGTGAGTGGTGTCCATGCATTGTTAGAGCATGCAGGGCTTGGCAGTGGGATGAGTAAGATGTGATGGTGGGGTGTGTGGGACGTGTTGGAGTGATGGAAGTGAGGGTGAGGATGGGGGTATGTGATGGCATGGAGGTAGGGGGGTAGTAATAGTAGTAGAGAGTTGACTTACCAGAATCCAGTCCTCCTCCTACTCAGACCAGGCCCTCAGGATACAGGATTGCCAAGACTTGCTCCTCCCATGCTGTTAGTTGTTGGGGGAGGAGGTGGGGGTCCACCACCAGTCCTCTGTACAGAGAGTTGGTGTCTTGCTGCAATGGAACATACCTTCCTCCGTAGGTCGCTCCACCTCTTCCTGATGTCATCCCCAGTTCTTGGGTGCTGCACCTGTGCTCCAAATAGCTGTGGCTCTACCCTGATGATTTCCTCCACCATGACCCTTAGTTCCTCCTCTGTGAAGCGGGGGTATCTTTGTGGTGCCATGGGTGTTGTGTGAGGAGTGTAGGTGAGGGTGTGTAGGGTAATGTGTTGGGGTGTGTGATGTGGGGTGTGTGGGTGGTGTATAGGTGTGACTTGTGTGCCTCTTGTTGTGTCTGTGGTCTTGGTGTCTGTCTCGTGCCAATGCTTTGTATTTGTTAAGGGTTGTGGGTAATGTGGGTGTATGTTTTATAGTGGTGTGGGTGTGATATGTGTATAGGTGCCAGTTGTGTGTTGTTTGAATTGTCCAATGTGGTGGTGTTTTGTTTGTGTGTGTCCATTTTGAGTGCAGAGGTAGTACCGCCAATGGGTTACCGCCATTGAATGTCTGCTGTGGTGATTCGTGGGTCATAATATGATGGGTGTTGTTCTTTTGGCGTAACGTTGTGGGTTTTGGTACCGCCACTTTATCACTGACCTTTGGTGTTAGTGGAATTTTGAATATGGCTGAATACTGACGGATTGGTGTATGTGTGTCATCATACGGTGAACGGATATCTGCCACGCCGGCGGTGAGTTGGCGGCAGTCAGCATGATAGTAAGTAGGATTTACCGCCAATGTCATAATGAGGGACATAGTCTGTTAACAACAGGTTTTTTCAAGAGTCAAAAGTCCCTGCTACAGATTTTGTGCCCATGTCAGTGTAAAGTGTTTACAAATTTGCAAATGACTCCATTGCATAAAGGGAGTACATGTAAATGTATTTGTGATATCTTCCTGGACAATGGACATCTTAAACATTCTACATACCAAGGACCATATTTTTGAGCCCCTTGTGCCACTGTAGCATCACTTTTTGTGACACAATGGTGGTGAAGGTCTTGCAACCATCTCACTTTGCATGGCTTTGAATGGCCTCATAGATATGCACTGAGGTGAGGCAGCGCAAATCATTGTTGTGCCATACTCTGCACAAGGGAGGCATTCTATGTTCACACACAAAACCCATGGGTTTAAATGCATACCAAGATTTACAGGACCTTGTATACTTGGGGATGTGTTAAAAATTGATGCCTTCTCAGAGAGGTGCAAGAAGGGGAAATCTCATTTGATCTCCTCCTTTATTCCTCATTCTAATTGTACTGCATTGTGCAGCACACATAGAAATAGGGCAAAGCCTCACAGGATTGTTTTTTTGCAGGAATGTGTCCTTTACTACTCAAAAACAACCCTGCATGTAACGCAGACACTCTTGCATCATGGTGCAAAGGTTCTTATCCTGGTTTGGGCCTAGGGAGCTCACTGTCCTCCAGTGCTGGTGGAAGCAGAGAAATGCACTGTATACTATAGATATGGTGCATTTCTGCCATTTCATCATGACGCAGGCCAGCGCTGCACGCTGACTAGCTGCACAGACCTATTCTAAACCCCAAAATATATGCCACAAACATGTCACAATGAAAACTGCCTATGCATGGAGTCATTTACGTTTGGCACTGTGTACAAGAAGGAAAAGTTAGAACAGCAACAGAAAATTTTACAAGTAAATGCCAAGCTTAGAGTTTTTTAAATACCTATACTTCAAACAAGCACACATTCCCCATTGTTTAAAGGAGGTTGGCTGCATGTCATACTGTAGGGTGGAGAATGGCTCTAATAGACTTGTGACATGGGGGTGTCAGGCTGTGTTATGAGTTTGGGGGTAATTTACTAAAAGGTGGCGCAGTCCTGCACAGAAAGTCAACTTGCTGCTCTGCACTGTGTAATTTTGAAATGTCAGTGTAGGGCCACATCTAAGGCATATGGAGCATTCCTGTCCTTTACCCCTAAGCTGGCAAAAAATGGGGGCCTAGTGCCAATGCAGGCACCCTTGCTCAGTGGCAAGGGCCACCTTGCTGTAAATAGACAAACCCAGTAGAATCTAGCCTCTTTCTATGTTTGCTGCATGGGCCAAATAGTGATTTGGTTCCTCATTGTGCCTCACCTGTTGAGGTGTATGGCTATTTTGCTCTTAGAAGTTTACATAGCCTTCTAAATTTGGGGTTGTGTCCAAATCTATTTGTGTTGCATCATCATAACCATCGCAAGCCAGGGCACAGTAGTATAATGCAGCAACGTGTGCAGCATACCTCTACTTCTGATTTATGAGTTCACCCTAAGCCACTCAAGTTTGTGTTGTTTTGTTTCCTATATCTGACATAGAGCTTTGCATCATGCATGTATCACTTTGCGTGGTGCTCACGTGATGCAGTGCAATCATGCATATGCATAATACAGTTTGGGCAGCTTAATTCAGCTGTAGGAGTGGTTTCCTCTTCTGTATGTGATGAGGATGGCACAGAAAAACTTTAAAATGGGTGTGTATAGGGGTAGGTACTGTATTTCCTGTCTTTTTTCAGCTTGTGTATCTTTTGTTTGTTAATCATTATTTTGCAGCTTAAGCACAGATTCTTCACCCCAAGTCCAGGTTCTCTGCCCTGAGTGCGTACACTCCGCACATGGAGCGGAGACTCCACACTTGGGGTGGAGAATCCTCAGTCGGGCCAAATCCCAACAATACCATGCAGGAGATGACAAACAGAAATTAAACAGCAGAAAGTTCATAACAGGAAGCTACTGGCAGCCATTTTACAGTCATTCTGAGCCATCCTCACAAGCAAAAAAGACCCTCTGCCATCCTGCTGCTCTGTATATGTGAGTTGTCTCCAACGAGGCTGAGGGACTTGATGACAAGGCACTCCCTTTCAGCAAGTTTGAATTAAACATCTTAACATAGGGGGTGCTTGATAAGTACCCTCAGCTTTCTGGGGACCCTGAACAACAGTTGAGTATTGAAGCACCCAACAGATTCTGGGAGGACATCTCAGAGCGCTGCAGTGGGTGCTTACCATTGGTGGGTCAAAATGTGCAAAGAGCGCTGGGAGGAACTGCAACATTGGGCCAGGATCAAGGTCAAGGAACTCTTGAGTCCGTCCTCCAGGCTACATGTACATAGGCCCCTCCTCATCCCACTGTACCGGAGGGTCCTGAGAACAGCCTGGTGAACCCACCATGCTCAGTTGGAGGAGCTTAAGCAGTAGAGACCTAGTAAGCACATGAACTGCTTATGTGTCTCGTAATATAATGTGAGTGGTAAAAGAGATGTTACTTCATGTATATCTGTCAGCCTTCACCCTGTGTGTGTAATGCTATATTATTTACTGGCAGCTGACAAGGCTGCTTGGAAGAGAAGTGGGTTCTCCTCTTGGATTGCCTGTCGCCTGCCACTGATAGATGGTTCTCCCAGAAGCAACTCATATTCCTCAGCCCCTGAAAGACAGAGTTTGCAACAGGCTAACTATTAGCCTTTGAATAACGTGCTGCAATGCAATGGTCAAATAAAATGATCTGTGGATAAACGGATGTCCAACATGTCATCAGGTTTGTGTACACCTACATGTGACAGCTCACACTGTAGCATTGAGGTATCCAATGCAGATGTGCAATGCAAAAGCAAACTCACCAGCTCCAACCACAGCTCTGTGTGGCATTGAGATCCCCCTTAATGTCAGCTGCTGAACCTGCCTCCCCGAGTGTGCAACATAAGATATGCACCTTGATCCAGCAGCCTCAGAAGGAAGTGACAGCATCTTAACATTCTGCGTGAGTTCTATGTTAGCATGCACACTTGACACACACATCACTGATTATGCTGGGACATGTTACATACCATTTTTAGAAGCGAAGCAAAAGTGGCTAAATTTACTAATGTCCTTCCACAAGAATTTGGTTATTTTGAATGAATTGGATTCAATAATTTACAACACTGTATGGCATGTTTATCTGACGGACGAATGGTAGTGGGTTTCACTGCTGAAGCCATGATGTCTCCCAAACCCTTATATGGTGCCTTGGGGAACATTGAGGATGTCTTGATAGCAGCTGTAACATGACATACATGTCCATATTTAAGTGCAAGGGATGACAGTAGGTATTTTACATGTATATTTTATAGGTATAAACCAGTGATCTGCAATTTACCAGTGGCGGCTGCATGTGGCCCTCCTGACCATTACATGCGGCCTCCTGGTCAACAGCAGCACTGGACAGCTGTTGAATCAACACAACACTGACATCAACCAGATTTCACAGTAACAGGCAAACATATATTTTAAAGTTACTGATAGTTAAAGGTAGGAATTTACTAGGGCGTACTGCCCTACATTCCTTTGTAAACCCCTTCATTTTTAGGGCCATCATGCATCATAATTATGATGTGATCTATTCAAATTTCCAAGGGAGGTTACCTCAACATGAAGACCTGATTCACTTTTGCACATCAGATCTTGTCAGTGCTTTGCAAATTAAAATGCATAGTTATAATTGTCAACTAAGATTTAGGAAACCCGTTGTGGCTTGGAAGACCAGACATTTGTGCTGTCTACTTCTTTTTGTGTCCTGTCTTCCCCTTAAACATAGGCAACATCATGGCCTATTTTACATGAAACTGGATAAGGTTTTGTACAGCACACATCCTCAAGTAATGGATTTCAAGGTTTCCTTATATGTGATTGTGAAGGTAGAGGGGGCAAAGTGAATTATCAACATTTGGCTAGATCACACATTTTGGTCAAGTGGAGAAGCTGGGATGATCCCCACCTTTACTGGTTCTACCACCACATTAATATGTTTCACTTCCTCTACACCTACCTTACCAGCTACAGCCCCCCTCCCCAAACACAATTCTGCTGGCATCAGCACAGTCCTCATACACATCAACAACCATACATTTTAGGCACTTGGATTTTGTTAGCGAGTATCCACATAATGGTCTTTCAAATCAGTTGTTTCTACTCTTCTTCATATGAGGCAATCTGAGTAAAGAGATAAGCACTATACTCACTTACCATAC
This sequence comes from Pleurodeles waltl, assembly GCF_031143425.1. Taxonomy (NCBI): domain Eukaryota; kingdom Metazoa; phylum Chordata; class Amphibia; order Caudata; family Salamandridae; genus Pleurodeles; species Pleurodeles waltl. The sequence continues at coordinate 1,319,904,672 of NC_090447.1, forward strand.
ATTTTGAGCCAGCCTTTCATTGGGCACCATGTTATGAAGTGGTATACTGTTATGAGCCATATGTGAGAAAATGGAGATGGGAGGCAACAGTGGTTAGCCACACACCACATACAGCTGACATTTAGGCCACTTTTTAGGAGCATAACCATTTGGTAAAGACCAAATGTCACATCTGTAAGTGTAGAAGAGATCGCTGTGGACTGTGATATTCTGGAAAATGTCTCAAGGCCTGCAATGATATGTGTGTTTTCAGTTTACATTCTAGTTGACATATGATGCATAATGTTACCTAGTTGAGTTCAAAGGTTTGGGTCTGTTGATGGATTCTATGTAATATTTCTATGGATTGTCTGATCATGATGTAAGAGTTTGGACCCTCTCCTGGCCATATTTATGTACCAGTCGATACCAGTGGTATGGGTATGGGTTGATGTGCTACATAATCTTGCCTCCCTGCTGGTGAAGGGACCAGTGCTGCAGTGGAGGAATGTACTCTGGCTGTCTATGGCAATAAATGGGGAAAGTCGCCCTACACAACCAACAACTGTTGAATATGCGGAATTTGTCACACTTGTATCTACATGCCAACAGTATTAGTGAGTGAATGAGTCACATCATCTATTGCCATTTACCAATGTAATATACCAGCAGTGATGGGCCTCTGTTTTGGGAAGAGGAATTTGAAGTTTCTATTTTCTTCACAAAGGATCCTGGGATGTGTAGTGTAAGGGTCTAAAGGCGAAAAATAATTGTCTGACTCACCATGAAATTTACACATTTTTGGAACTATACCCATAGTCACATTTTTAGTGTATCACAGATAATTATTATTTAGTGTCACTGTTAGATTTCTCACATATTATTATATTACCTGGCTCTACATTGAGGTCATCACTCATAGGCAGCCCATGGAGCAGGTGGGGGTTTGTGGTGGGGAGGACATCCCCCTCAAGCAGAGTGAGCTGGAAGCAGGCTCGAGTTGGTCCAACAGGGAGAGCTCAGGCCACCACTATCCTGCTGTACTGCTCCATCCCATTCCCCGCCTCATCTCATCTTGCCACTTCTTCTTGAGGTCTGTGACTGTACAGGTACGGGTATCCTACCCCAATGCTGTGACTGCCGTAGCCAAGTGTTGCCATAGGGGTGCCTTATGTCTGGCACTGTGGCTGTAGAGGGGAGACCATGTATTCTTTTTAGTGCCTCACTATGAACTTGCAGATCTTGGTGGTCTCCTCCTCCGTATAATTTTTCTTCCTCTTCAAAAGCAGCATGTTTCCAGTATTTCCAGTATTTCCAGGCACAGAGAAGGCAGGTGCAGTGTTGGTGTGGAAAAACCAGAGCCTTGAATGTGTGCTGTTTTTATGTGGTCTGTAGTGTAGGGTTGCATGTGGTACTAATAGTCTGAAGGTGTGTGGAATTTCAATTAATCCACCCCGAGTTCTGATTCTCAACCACCAGTGCAAAGATTCTGCTCCGAATGCAAAGTCTCCACCTCAAGTGCAGAGGATATACCCTAATGCTGGCGTAAATGCCTTTTGTGAATACAGAAAGTCATAAACTTAATCTTTTGGTCAAAGTTTAGCCCAAAAGTCTACGTTTACCTTTGTGAATCGGGCGCATAGAATTTACCACAAGGGCACACCAAAACATATATGTAGTAGTCTGAATGCCATGTCAAATGTTTGTCAATGCACCTAAGAGTGTTATTCAGAGCTGAACGTACAAACCTTGCAGCTACCACAAACATTGAAACCTGTAATTGTCTTACCTGATTTTTGGGTTTTACTGGTAATACTATTTCTGCATAATTTGTCTTTGAGAGAGCTGCCACTCCTAAAAGTGATGTTAGGGTGATCACCTACCAGATCAGATAATGTGTCTTCAGAGTTTTTTCCAATGTTTTTCAATACATTCCTTACCTCTCTAGCTTTATTGCTGAAGGTCATGATGAATCTAGCTACCTTAGAGGTCTCTGTGGTTTGTGATGGTTTTGAGGCCAGAAGAGTATCCCTACTCGCACTCTGGGCTCTTACTAATGCACTCTTTAAGATATCTTCCTTGTACCCCCTTTCTCTGAACCAGGCCATTATCACCTTACTTTACTTCCTCACAGGCCTTGTCAGAGCTCCAGTTCCCATATGCCTGTAGGAATTCACTATAGGGTACTACTTATCAAGTTTCTGGGGTGACTACTTTTGTAGCCTTACTATACAGTTTAGTTGTCAATTTGTCACCCTCTACTGATAATCTCAGAGCCAGCAATTCCACACCCACATAACTTATATTTCTTTCAGATATCAAGTTCAAACTGTTATTATTCAGTTCGGCTATAAACTTAGATGGCTTCTCCTCACCACCCTTCCAAATTATGAACAGGTATTTATATATTGTAACCTCAAAATTACATGTGTGCCAAACTCCTCCAGGGTCTTGGACACCTGCTGCTACTGTGGAAGTTAGTATTCTGGGGTTAGGTCTCTCCTTCTGCGCTTCTGAACAATTTGATTTTGTGGAAACCAGGATAGAATTTTTAAACTAATTAGAAAACTCAAGTTGATAAAAGCATTTAAGTTGTGCCCTAAAACAAAAGTGATTCAGGGTAATCAAGATGTACCCGCAACAGAGTTAGTGGTGGGCGGTGTTGATTGTTTGATGACTTTGTACAATTTCCAACAAGGAGATGAGGGGAGAAGTGCGGAAAAGATCCTAGAAGAAATGAATATTGTTTATGATTACAATGTCAGGAATGAGTTTAAACCAAAGTCGAAATTCACCCCATGCTGTCATATGACTCATATGACTCCATGGACGTGTTTCATGAGACAGTAGTGGCTGATCTTAGGAAACTAGCTTGGCACAAAGAAAGGCCAATAAATCACTGACTAAGCATACTAGTATTGTGATACAACCCACAGACAAGGCAGGCAATGTAGTGATGCCCAGTGACATGTATATTAAGGAAGCAATGAGACAACTACAAGAACCTGGATGTTACAGTGAGATTACGAAGGCTGAGCAATATAGGGATCTGCTGAATTAGTGGAAAGACAAAGTGTGTATTGATTTGGAAGAATACAGGATCTCAAAAAAGATCACTCAAAACTATTTTTGTTGTATCTGTTACCTAAGGTTCACAAGTCACTTGAAAATTCACCATGCAGACCAGTTGTGTCCTCCAAGGACAGGCTGTTAGAAAACACCTCGTGGTACATTGACTTTTTTCTTAGAACCTTTGTTAGTGCTTTACCATCACATTTAGATGACACTAAGGATTTTATGAAACGCATTGAGGGCATTCATTGGGAGTATGATTTCATCTTCATGACACTAGATGTGAAGTCATTGTATACGTGTATTGCACACAATGATGAATTAACTGACACAGAGCACTTTTTGAGGGCGAGGCCTATAACACTGTATGTCCACACCCAGATGTTGCGACAAATGATGAAATTCTATTTACAGAATAATATATTTATGTTCAATGGTGATCTGTTTAGAAAAAACAGTGGAACAGCGATGGGTACCTGTTTCGGCCCCAGCCATGTAAACTTGCTGATGGACTGGTGGGAGAAACAGGTGGCCACCTCCCCGGAGTTTGAGGAGGACAAGAATAGAATTCCTACAGTTGATAGATGACCAGTTTTTGCTTTGGAAGGGTTCTAAGGAGGAAGCCAGAGATTTTTTCAATAGAATCAACCAAACTGAATATAATCTGGAATTTACTTGTCAGTTGAGTGACTTGGAGTTTGAGTTTTTGGATGTGAGCGTGAAGGTAAAAGGAAACATATTACCATCTAAGTCGTTTAGGAAACCCACAACGGAGAACACTTTGGTCTATGACCTGAGTAATCATCCTAATTGGTTAAAGTGGAGTATCACTTACAGGGAATTTGTCAGAGCTAGATGGAACTGTAAAAATGATAGGGACTTTGAAGTAGAGCTGAGGGTAATGCACTCTAGGTTCGGGGAATGGGTCCTCAAGAGAGCAGAAGAGATAATCATAAACAGGACTGGGGAGGAGATCCTTTTTGCCCCTAATAAACTGGACCAGGGTGACGATAACACTCCATGTTTGATTACCACTTGTAATGTGAATAGTGAGTGTGTTAAGGGGATAATTACCAGGAATTGGTAGATACTAAAATGTGACCCTGACCTTGGGCATGTCATCAATGATAAAGCTTCTATCACATACAGAAAACTTAAATCACTTAGAGAACTTGTAATGCATGGGCACATTACCACTGCAGTATCCATATGTCAACCTAATTCTAATGTTTTGAAAGGTTTTTTGCATCCATGGTAAATGTAAGGTGTGTATGTATCCTCAAAATTGTCAGGAATTTAGTACAGGAGTGAGCCAAATGAGAAAGATACAACAATTTACCATTCGCGCTCCTCTTTGTGTGGTTTATGTTCTGGTATGTCCATGAAGCTTGAAATACGTAGGTAGTACCATCCACTAGTTGGTAAACAAGTTATAGAGCATATCCGAGCCATCACTAATAAAACTGCACACTATCCCATTGCCAGATACTTTAAGAAATTCCACTGCAGTGATTGGAAGGGCACCAGTTACCTTGGCATAGAAATATATTTTACTACATTCTCTAGTGGCGGTCACCACAAGGTAGTTATAGTTAGGACCATGTTTCTAAACAAATAGTGTTTTTTGACTTGCCTATATGTTTGGCATCATTTTAAGAATCTTAATTAAATTTTCCCCCAAAAAGTGCCCCAGTGATTTTTGTTGTGCATGGAAAGTTTGGAGGTGATCCATCAAGCTGGGGTTGAGAAAAGCAGGGGTCGGGGTTTCAACAAGCTGCCCAACCCGCTGGACGGAATTACACCAAATTTGGCAAAAGGCTAGCTTTTGGTACACAGATTGTGCTTTCACTTATTTGGTGTAAATCGGTTCAGTAGTTTTTGAGATATTAAAAGGAAATCCAAATGTGTATATCTCTGGCCACGATGGCTTCGCGAATAATGACAAGCTTGTGCAGGGAAATGCACAGATCTGATTGGCTGCCAGTGCTTCAACCAGGAAGTGTTGGGAGTCAAAAAACACAGAAAAACGAAAAGTGTCCAGGGTACAGACACCCTGACACCTTAGCTCTTGTGGTGGGGTCCCAGAGGGCCCCCTCCAGGGCTAAAAATAATTATTAAAGCTTTAACAGCTGTGGTTAAAAGCAGCTCCATGCTTGCTGAAGCTATAGGACTATGGGGGATGAGGGAGAGCCTTCAGGCTCCCTTCGCAGTCCCAGATTCCCCTTTAAGGGCAGATAATATATATATTTTTTAAATCAACAAGTACCACGGGGAAGGGTTTGAGGGCCCCCTTACAGTCCCGGATAGCCCATAAAGGGCACAAAAAAAAACCTGTGCAAAAAAAACCTATGCAAAAAAAAAATAGCTCCAGGGTGAAGGCCACAGACCTTCACACTGAGCATTGAGGGTTAGAGTCCAGGTGTATCTGTGGTGATTTCCCACCTTATTTTCTTTTTTTGTGTGCAAATGTTTAAGGCTAATACCGAAAGGTGATCTTATGCTGGTAAATTGATAAATACATTTTTCTTTTCATTTTGTGCAAAAATATATCATTCTAAATATATCACCACTCACAGACCTACTCAGACACTCGCACACCCACTCAAAGACCCACTCAGACTTTCACACACCCACTCATAGACCCACTTACACCCTCGTGCAGCAGACACTGATGCACACACTAAGACACTGATACACGCACTACAACACCCAGACAGAGACTCTCACAGCCACTCTCAGCCCCAGATACACCCTCTTACACATATTATCATGCCCAGAGAGATAGGCTGCGGACAACTCCTACCTCGCATGGCCAAAGGGCCATGTGCAGAGTAGGAGTGGGTGTTTGGGGGGGTGGGCTGCAGGGCAGGCTTTGCAGTCAACTCCTGCTGCACATGGGTGAAGGTCATGCACGGTGCAAGCTTGAGTGCTTATAGGGATTTGACCTCAGAACCTAGCCGCAGGTTAGGCCCTGTGGCCAACCACCAAAGTGCATGGCTGATGGCCATGCGTGACAGTGGTTGGATTAACATATAGTAAGGAAAACTACAATACAAACATAGAAATTCACTGAAAAAAACAAAGGTTACAGGGACGTTATAGTTAGGCTCACATTTGAAATGTACAAAACAATAGAAATTCACCTGTTATTATTACAGCTATCTCAAGTAACTATAACTTGTGTCCTAAGGTAACTATAACTCACGCCCTCGCCATGCACTGCTAATTACCCCACAAATTACAGCACTCATAACATCTTTGATAACATCACTACTAATATCAATCTAATACTTGCAGTAAAAATAATTATGAAAAAACTGTGCATGGCAAGGGCGTGAGTTATAGTTACTTGAGATAACTGTAACTATAACTGGTGAAATTCTGTGGTTTGTATGTTTGAATTGTGAGCCTAACTATAACGTCCCTGTAACCTTTGGTTGGTTTCAGTGAATATTTATATATATATATATATATATATATATATATATATATATATATATATATATATATATATACATATATAAATATATGTATATATATATGTGTATATATATATATATGTATGTATATATATATATGTTACCTGTTACCTACTTGCAGTCGCTAGTAGGTAGTTAGTTTCCAATGGAAAAATGTTTTCTGTTTTGCTAATGATTGTGGCGCCATTTGATGAAACTTAAAAATGTTCAAAAATAGTGTACCAGCCACTTCAGCTTCTGTCTCTAAAGTTTCAGGGTGATCCGTCAAGCAGGGGCTGAGAAAAGGGGGGAGGGGCAAAATGCGTTTTCCCCATGCAATTTCCTATAAGGATTTTAGACACGACTACAGCCCAAACCTTTGAATGGAATTACACCAAAATTTGGTAGAAAGCTAGATCTTGGCGCAGAAAGATCTCTTTCTGTAATTTGTGGTAAATCTGTTCATTAGTTTTGGAGTTATTAAAGTTAAAAAAAAATTGTGTATCTAGAGATGTGGATCCACTGTGAAGGCTCCACGGAGCTGGGTGGATTTGCCAATCCATGCACCAATAGCAATGCCTTGATTTACTCGTGGCAACCTGAGAGGAAAATTGTGGCTGCCATTTTGTTCATTGGGACTCATTTCCCAGCAGGCAACATATAATTTAAAAGTGATAGAAGTGGGTCAGTGATGGAAGTGATAGCCTTATCCCCTGGGACTGATGCAGAGATCTGTGAGGGACCTCTCATTGGCAAGAAATTGTGCAAAACTTGTTTTTATGAGGGCACAAGGATCTGCTGATCCACCTTGATCCTGGATGGATTTGAGTGGATCTGCAGATCCAGACCCCAATTAACATAAACACACATACCCACTCACAGACCCACAAACCTATATACACACCCACTTAAAAGCCCACACAGCCACTTACACACCCATACAGCCACCAATTCACCCACTCACAGACCCACAGAACCACTCACACATGCACTCACAGACCCAGACAGCACTCACACACCTACTCACAGACCCGTTCACACACTCATACAACCACTTACACACCCACACAACCACTCACACAGCCACTGTCACACCCATGCAGCCACTCACACACCTACTCACAGATCCACAAAACCACTGACACACCTTCTCACAGACTCATACATCCCCTCACAGACTCACTCACACACCCACTTGCACAGCCATCACAGACCCACAAAACCACTCGCACACCCACACAGTCACTCACACACCTACTCACAAACCCACACGGCCATTCCCACAACCACACAATTTCTATGTTCTGTATGTGTATAATCTGAACCTAACCATAATGCTCCTGTAACCTTGTTTTTTCACTGAATTTCTAATATATATATATATAGGTAAATCTCATGGGGTATGTTATTTCTCAGGCAAAATACAATTAAGAAAAGTTAAACATCACTTACCTGTAACTTCAACTGCATTCCCAACAGTTTGAGGAGGGCCTGCTCCCTGTCAACAATATCAAGCCAGTGTGATTTGCCTGCTGCTGGGTGTGACTGATACCAGTGCAGTTAGGCATGATGCACTAAATTACTATCCCTGAACTATTTACTCCTCCATGGTGTAACTGTTGCTGGGCCTGCCACCAACAAAAGAGGGGGGGGGTAGCACATAAAATACCAGTGCCACCACCTCTTTGTCATCAAAAATATTATGCACGATCCTCCTGCGCTGCACCTTCAGGAGTGGGTGGAGAACCAGGACATTGGGCAGTGGAAGTCAAAATAAAAAAAAAAAAAATGATTTGACTTTTGGATTGTTTTAAAGATCATTTTTGCTCAGGCAGCACAGTACATTTTCATAAAATTACCTTTCCACTAAAGTTATCAAAAATCTTACTTCACCATTAAAACAGATTTTTGAAACTAAGGGAAAAATAACTTTGATAGACTTGTCTAGCATTGCCCAAGATTTAAAATAAATATTTTATTAACACCTAAGCAAAATAAAAATAAACCAACACAGTGGAAATAGCTTTTAGTCATTCAGTCACTATAACAACATTTTGAATATTTAGTGAATTTTTTTAAAATAATAGGCAACCTGCCTTGGGGGCTTAGAAGACAGAATCTAAAGATGACTTTTAAAATATAAAAATAGGTGTACTCAGCTGATGCACTTTTCCTTGCCATGTATTACTGCACTTTTCTTATTTATGAAATCCACTCATTGATTGGTACAATTTCTAAGCCATCCACTGTAACAGTACAAGAAACTTAAGTACACCAATTGGTTGAAACCCATTTACTAATAAAAAAAATTTTTGGGGGGTCACATGCACTCTGGCACTGAATAGAGTCCTAAAACCAGTAAAAATATGATCCAGAAGAAAAGGCACAAAACCTGGAGTGGCCATGCAGCAAATAAATTTGCTTCAGTAGCGTTGCCTAGTGCTGACAATCCCGGAGTTTTGGTGGTTTGGGATGTTTTACTCTTTCTTTAATAAAAAGTGGAGGGCAGCGTGATATGTTGACGTTTCTCCACCTATGGGGGAGAAACACATCAGTACTTTATTTTTACATCATGACGATATTTACTTTTTGAGGAATCATGAAGTCAGGTGACGTTGGACCAGTATTACAACCCCTATGGTGAATGACAATGGGTTCTGGTAGGAAATCTCTGGGTTGCTTACACCACCCCATTATAGGTTGCACCCTGAGGGTCTCTTGAGAAATGTGCAGTTATACGGGTTATTACATTAACCACATCTTATTTTCATAGTACTTCTCTCAAGGGTCCCTCATGGTTGTACACTGATCGCCCATTTACACATTTTGGATGGAGTATCAGTAACATTGAGCATGGAATATACCTGCAATGGTACCTCTGGCGATCTATGACTGAGAGATTTAATACACCCCAAAAAGGTGCCGTGGATTTGTGCTGTGACATAAGTTGTGTGTGATCTCATCAAATTGAGCCCTCCAACCGCTTTACTAATGTCATGTGCTTTTACGGCTCGCATGACGTGTGAGATCATTTGTATAATGCTGTTGTTCGAAATGTAGACTCACTGGTGGAGATACGCTCTTTGCTTTTACATTGAGGATGCTATACACGCTCCCATATTTACATCCATCTCAAAACATTGACCAGAGTGATATACTTGAAACAATTAAATACAGGACTGGTATCCCTGATGACATGGAGTCAACAGATATGTTTGCAGTTGCAAGCAGTATTTCCACTTACTGAGCTAATCAGTGCATCTTACCTGTGATACACAAAAGGCGCTCTGCAGGTCGATGTTGATGGTCTGCAAAGTTTCATACCATGACTCCGTTCTCAATCTAGGCATTCGTCCTCTATCATTTGCAATGATGTCCTTCCTATGTTTGGACTGTAAATCACTCACACTCCTATTAAGGTTGTCGAACTTTTCCTTGCAGTATTATACTGATCGTGACTGAGTGAAGACTGCATTCACTTTGTCAGTGCTCTGCTGCCAAATGTGCGCACACACCTTAGGTATAGTTTTTACCATTTGATGATCCATGGGTTTGGGCTTTTCTTTGCCAACTTCCTCAGCATGTACATTGAGCTTTTTCTCATAAGAATTCTCTTCCCATATTCTCTCCCCGTAATGTGCCACCAGTGCGTTACTTTTTCCCATATAAAAAGTGATGCACCGGTGACGCAAGGGGTTTGTAAATAAGCCGTGGTCTGAAGTCAAGGTATAAAGTTTTGTGTGCTGTATGAGTGATTTGCTCTCGGAGGCTGAGGGTGACATCGATGGAAGTTATAGGAGAACACCGATCTGGTATCCATCAAATTGGTTGCCAGTTGTGCTGTCTTAGATTTAGGCCCTCATTACAACCCTGGCAGTCAGTAGTAATTTGGGGAAAGGTTCATTTTCCCAAATTATGACATTGGCGGTTTCGCTCAAGCCAAACCTCAAATTTACCACTCTGTCCACCAGGGTGGTAGTGGCCGCTGGGCTGGAGACTTCGGTCTCCGGCCAAGCTGCCGTCACAATCCCACCCTCTGGATTATGACCCCGCCTACAGCCATGGTTTTCGTGGCAAGCGTACCGCCACGAAAACCATGGCAGTAGGCACTATCACTGCCAGGGAATCCCTTCCCTGTCACTGATAGGGGTTTCCCCCATCCCCCTCCACCTCTCCTGAGTCCTCCCCCATACCCCTCCTCCCTCTCCTGCCCCCGCACATTTACACACCTACACGCGCACACATACCCACTCATACACACACGCATACCCACATCCACCCACGCATGCACACATACATACCCGTACACCGCAACACACACCAACATACATTGTCACACACATGCATTCACAACATACACATACACTCACATTCAGTCATTCACACACGACTCACACCTGCATGCACGCATGCAAAAACACACACAAACCCTACACACACACAACACCCCCCACACACACCATCCCCCACCCCCCTCTCCTGTCGGAGAACCAGACTTACCTGCTTGCAGGGGGTCCTCCGGCAGGACACGGGACGCGGAACTCATGATACGGTCAGCGGTGTTTTGCTGGCGTGGTGCTGCTGCTGACAGCAGTGCCACCTTACCGACGTCCGCCTCCATGACCGTCGACGGTATTCCGCCAGCCTTCTGGCGGAATTCCTTCTACGGTCATAATGCGGTTGGGCGGCTGGTAGCCACGGTGACGGTATGTTGGCGGCTGTCTCCAAGGCAGTAGGCGGTCAATACCGCCAATGTTGTAATGAAGGCCTTAGTGCTGAGTGGCCGCGTGTGGATACTTGTTTTTTCAATGACGTGCACAGGAAATAGTTCTAGAACACTTCCTTCCATCGAATAATAGGAATGATGTATTTTATGTGTACTATGTGATTTGACATTTTCTTTTCTGTGCATGCGGTATTGCCAAGTGCATCTTTTACCCATCTGGTAATTATAGCAAATATTATTGTGTGCAGATCTGCAGTTAGTAATCACTATTCCACTGAGCACAAAATGTGTAATTATTTATAACAGGGCTGGATTTTAGACTCGGAATTATCAGGTATGGTCTTTCTATAGTTGGTAATAAAAGAACTCGTAATGAGGACCTATGTTTAAAAAGTCCTTGTACCATTATTAAAGGTCTGAGTAATAATATTGCACCGACTGAAAGGTTAATTAAAGAATAGCTACACATGCTGTGGGAAACACAAACAATCATGGCTTATCGGAAAGTGTAAGTATGCAGTCGACCCGGCTGCACACTATGCATTTTGACATAGGACTGAAGTTCCCAAATAAACGCATGTTGTTGTCTTTATATGTGACAACATTAGGCTGTTTGTAAAAGTCACGGATACGCATCTTGCACTGGTCACGCTGAAATTGTACGATATGGGGAAGTGTCAAGTATATGAATTAACTGGACCAAATCAGAAATGTTTCAATTAACTGCTACGCATCTGCAAGCTGATGATGGGACTTTCACCGCCCTGGTGCGTTGGCTTTGGCACGCACTTAGGGATCATGCTTAATAGAAAGAGATACTAAATATTACTGGGCGATTATTGCCCAGTATTTGCCAAATTACGTGACCAAATACAGAGAAGGATAACATTGCTACTTTCAATGGCAGGAAGAGTTTCACTTATTAAGATGCTAGTTCTGCCCAGGTTTCTGTATTGGTTTCAAAATATCCGCGTTTCGTTGAGACTACTCTAGACAGTTTTCTTCAATTGTAAACTGACTAGAGTAGTCACTGGGCAGGTCGTAATCCGTGATTGAGGCGGGGGGCGCTCATTTAGCCTTATGACCCGGGACGATTCGCATTTCCGCGCAAGGAGAGGATTCACCATGCAGCATGATCCCACCACTTAGGGCCAGATGTAGCAAAAATAAAAATTGCGACTCGCATTTTGCGAGTCGATGCGACTCGCAAAATGCGAGTCGCAATTTGGTATGCCAGGAAATAAACCGGTCCGATTTAGCGACTCGCAGCCGGACTCGCAACGCTGTGTGCGAGTCCGCAGATTGCGAGGTCGCTGTTTGCGAGTGTGCAAAAAACGAACTCGCAATTAGCGAGTGGGTGTCGCAAATTGCGAGTACCTTCAAAATTGCTTGCAGGTGCAGCAGAACACTCCAGAAAGCACACCAGAACACTCTGGAAACACTTCCTGGCACATGATGATGACATCACAGCCAGGAAGTTTACTAATACACCTGGGAGGAGGCTGGACCACACCCTTTTATAACTGCCAGTCTTCACACTGAACAAGCAGCAGCAGCCATGGAGGGAACCCCACGAAAAAGGAAAATCAAATGTTCTGAGAGGGAGCTTGAGGTGCTGACCGAGGAATGTTGTCAGCACCATGATGAGCTCTTTGGGAGAGCAGCCCTCACTGTTCCTGAGGCCACCAAAAAGAAAATCTGGCAGGAAATGCAAGAAAAAATTAATTCCCTGGGTGTGAGCCACAGGACAATTGAGGACATAAGGAAGAGGTGGTATGACCTCCGCTCCCGGTCCAAGGAGAGGGTGGCAGAAAGGCTCCGGGAGATGAGAGGCACTGGAGGGGGACCATCATCTGTGCCACCACCCACACCCCTTGAAGAAAGGATTGAGGAAACATTTGAGCCGGAGGCAGTGTGTGGATTTGGGGACCTGGACACCTCAGAGCCCAGCACATCAACCGGTGAGTACCATGTGATAAGCCTGTACCCCTATCAATGTCATACCCCACCCACCATGTACACAGGTGCATGCACAACCAAATTAGCTCCATTTCAGGGTAGAAAAAGCCAGAATGATGCATTATGGGAAATGTAGTCAAATAGGCAGTTCATAGGCAAATGTTTATTAGGAATTGTGCAATAGATACTAGACACTGACAGTGTGTTCCCCATGTCCCACAGGTCTCCAGCAAGACACCCCCAACACCCCAAGCACCCAGGCCCAGGAGGACACCCCAGGACCCTCCAGCACCCCCACCTGCACAGTCAGCAGCATTCCTGCAGTGGTAACGCCTGCTGCAACAACAACGCCAGGAGCTGCCCCAGCAACAGCCAGGGAGGATACAGGTGGGAGCACAGGGCAGCCACCACTGCGCAGGCGTCGCAGGGCAAGAGCATCTGGATCCCGGATACTTCCTCCAACCAGCAGTGAGGCACATCTGCTGCGGGGTCAGCGCCTGCAGAACAGAATATTGGGCAGGATTAGTGGGGTGCTGCACCGCTTTGTAAGACACAACCATGCAAGCATGCAGCACCTCAACAGACACATGGACCTGATGTGCCAGAACACTGGGGACATTGCCTTTGCCATCAGGGAACTGGCGGGCGGACTGCTGGGCCAGGCAGAGGCTGGGCGGCGCAGAGATCGCCAGATAATGCTAAGACTGGACAGGATGGCCACATCGATCGGCAGGTTAGCCATCAACACAACAGGCCTGTCGAGGAGGACAGTTGGCCTGCAAATAGAGATGGGCCATTTTGCTGGGGATGTTGCCAGGGGCCTGGGACGTCTCACACACATAATAGAACTAATGGAGACACGGGAGATGTCGAGGGCCACCGGGGAAACACCCCAAGACAGTGAAGAGGGCTCCACAGTGAGCAGTGTATCTGCCACTGACAGTAGGGTGCTAAGGAGTGGTAGGCAGAGCACCATGGACGCAGCAGGGACCAGCCAGGCTGGCAGGAGGGGCAGGAGATCTTAGAGAACAGTCAGGAGAAATAAATGTGGCACATGCCGTTAATGTGCCACATGACTGGTTGGCATTTCCCTGCCCATGGACAATTTCATCTTGTATATAGTTCATTCATTACATTATTAAAACAGTTATTTTACTTCCACTTAACAAAAGGAGTGTTTGGTTAATGGGTGAGTATGGTGGGAGTTTACACGTACCGTCCAAAATATTGCGTTGCAATGTGGTTCTGTCTCAGTCTGCCTTGATTAGCTAGACTCCTATCCCCATGATGGCGATGTGGTTGTTCTTGCTCTTCATCATCAGGATCTGGGTCTGCAGGGGTGAGAGGTAGCCCACGTCGGGTGGCTATGTTGTGGAGGATGGCGCATGCGACCACAATTTTGAATGCGGTAAGGGGGGTGTATTGGAGGGCGCCTCCACTGCGGTGGAGGCATCTGAATCTTGCCTTCAGGAGTCCGAAGGTGCACTCGATCAGGTTCCTGGTCCTCTTATGCGCACTGTTGTATTGCCTCTCAGATTCATTTCTTGGTGTTAAAAACGGAGTCATGATCCATGGCCTTAGAGCATATGCACTGTCACCTGTTGGGCACAAAAGTACACTGTTAGGAAGTCCAGATAGTCGTGCACAGTGACCTGTGTGTATGTCTGCAAGTGTCTGTGGCTCTACCTGGGAGGTATCCTTCTCCAAATTCCCCACGTTCCAGGCGTTGATGTATCCCACTATGCCTAAAAATGTATGAGTCATGGGTACTGCCTGGAAACTTAGCTACGATGTCCGTGATGACGTAATTGGCATCACAAACAACCTGTATGTTGAGTGAGTGGGTACACTTTCTGTTGCGGAAAATGTGTTCCAGATTAGCAGGGGGGCATATTTGAATGTGTGTCCCATCTACACATCCAATGACATGGGGAAAGTGGGCAATGCGGTAAAAGTCCAGCTTGGTGCTGTTAATTTCTGCCTCATTCCTTGGTAAGTATATGAAGTGAGACCTGTGCGTGACTGAGGCATCTAGGAATGCCCTGAGGAACCTTGACACTGCACTTTGGGATACCCCACCTGCCACGGCAATGACCCCCTGATAGCTCCCTGAGGCCAAGAGGTGCAGTGCGCATAGTACTTGCAAATGCGTAGGGATGGCGCAGCCACGCAGGGTCTTGTGTTCTAGCTGTGGCTTTAGTAAATCTATTAATTCTAGAATGGCTGCGCTGCTAAGGCGGTATTTATCATAGATCTCCTCTTCAGTTTGCTGGAAAAGGGTCTGCCTTGTTCTATATATCTTCTCCTGTCTGTGGCCCCTCCTCCTCCTCTGCTGGGCTGCGTAGACTCTCCTCCTCACTGCTATCAGGTATATCTCCGCCATCTTGAGTAACCCAGATGGCTTCTGGGTCTCCTTTTATACTTTGGTAATGGTTACCACCTGCTCTGAGTTAGTGGTAAATGGGACATGCAAACTGGGCTTTTTGCGACTAGTCGCAATTTGCGAGTTGCAATTGCATATGGGTTGTGACTCGCAAATTGCGACTCGCAATTTGCGGGTCGCACAATGGGGTCGCAACAGATGCGACTCGCAAACGGGTCCCATCGCTTTTTGCGAGTCGGAAATGGGCTTTTTGCATCCCATTTCCGATTTTGCACTGTCGCAATTTGCGATTCTGCCCGTTTGCGAGTCGCAAACGTTTGCTACATCTGGCCCTTAGTGTTTTTGTTCCGTCCAATACGAAGCGCTTCTCATATTCAGGTGTGTAAATTCAGGGGGGTATTTAGGGTGTTATGCCCCCTGCCCTCCAGTAAATAGATTTTACTGGTTAATAGCTGTGTATACGTGCTTTCAGTCGAGTATGAGGCACCGGCACTTATTTTTGAGGGCCGGGGCTTATTCTCCTTCCTCATCCATTTGCTGCGAGCAAAAGACACGTTTCGGAAATACGGAGGAAGAGAAAAAGGAAAAGCGTCACAATGGGAGAAAGCAGAAAGCTGCCAGAGTCAGCTGAAGGGGCATGGAGTGGCTTTAAATGGATTGAAGAGGCTCGAGATGGCTTCAGGATTACGCTGCCTCATAATTCCGTGCTCGCACACTTAAATGCAGCACCCGCGTGTTCAAGAGGAGTGCTTTGGGCACCGGCACGTTTTTATTGACAAATTAAGCACTGGTGTGGGGAGATGTCGGTCTGACTTCACCAGGATGTTTTACATACACCCAGACAAAAACGCAGCCATAGACGTTACGAAATATTGTGTTTTCTCTCACTTTATGCTCCTACCAATCTGCTTTCCTCTGCCTTCTCACTGGCCCTTAGGCCCCTCTCAGTCACGCTGCTTGTCATATAATGTATTATAACCTTATATGCCAGTGGAATTGTTGGAAAATCTGAAGCTCACACCCTCCTAATTTTATTGACCAACCTTTGCCCCGATCATATTCCTATGGAAAAGGACTAAGCGCCTGATCTAGTACTCAGTTTACAGGTTACTCCGTCACAACGATGACAGATATCCTGTCTGCTGAAATCAAAATGCCACTATATCCTATAGGATTTAGATTTCAGCTGACGGGATATCCTTCACTGTTGTGACGGAAAAATCCCTCAGCCAAGTTCTAAATCAGGTCCTAAATTATGATGGGAGAGTTACCATCTGTATGACCACTAGCCTCATTAAGCCGATGTACACTATACAGACTGTACGCTTCTCCACGTGGTTGCTGTAACACATGGCTGCGAAGACTGGGCTCACACAATTATACTCAGCCCACATTCCTTTATTCAATAATCCATGCTTCTCCCTAACGCTTGACACAGGGCAACAGATAGAATGAAGAATGCCGAGCAACTCTCTTTTGAGAGGACATTCCTTACTTTGACAATTTTAAAGCAGACCTAGCTACAACACCATTTAATGTATTTGACTGCATGCTTCTACGCAGCGTCCCCACTTGGACCACTTTCCATGACAAACCGCCTTAGATTTCCCAGCTGACTCAATTTATTCAAAAACCAGAACAAATGAGTTGGGTTTCCACATTGTACATGTTGCACATGGAGTTCTGCACACACACACAGACAAAGAGCCTGGAAGAAACGAAGGATAGACATTGTGCTTGATATTAGCTTAGATGTGTGGAATTATTATTGCACCCAAACTAAATTAATATCTACAAACTATAGATATGAGCTGCACCATTTTAAGTTTATTACCAGCTTATACTGCTTCCCATGATATAACATGGAGTTGACCCAGAGAAATCTAAACAATGCCCCAGATGTCTATGTGACCCTACTGGTTTGTGTCACCTAGGGTTGGTGTGTCCACCAGTTAGACATTACTGGGAAGACATGTTTCATACAATAGAAGAAATAGTGGAGTCCACTTTTTATGGTGCCCCGTTGACAGCTTTGCTGGGGTACCGATTAGGAGGCTGGCGGGAGTGCTACTCCTATTAGCTAAAAAAAGATTGACCTGTTGCTGGTTGAAAGGCCCCCCTCCCAGAGTGATTGAATTGCTGAAAGATGCGGCTCTCTATATAGAAAGAGATGAGCATTCTGCAGAACTACAGCTTCTGCAGTCCTGCTTGCACAACATATGGGAACCTTTGAGGGTCTATCTACTATTGAAACAAAGATTGGCACATCTGTCCAGAAATGTCTGTCATCATGATTTATAAATGTTATTGCCAATATATATAACTGTCTGGAGTTTGTACCCTTTTGTAAATGTTCTCACTGTTGCCTTTCTATTGGGGTGCTACTGCATTTGTTCCATTTGTGAGGTTCTGAACGCAATGACAACCAGGTACTTACTATGTACCGCTACATGCTTATTGTCTTTTGATTTATGGAAAACTAATAAAACAAAATTTACAGAAAAAGTGTAAGTATGAAAAGCAGAAGGTTAGTGAAAGTTAACAACCACAGGCAGGCACCGTGGACCAATTAATAATTTGCTTTGGTTAAGTAAATAGTTTACCAATGATAGAAGGATCTTTGATATTTCTTTGCCATAGGTACCTGGTTGTGGAAGCTGGGGAAGCCAATGACAATAAAGGAAAACAAAGTTGGGAGTCCTGATGAATGGCAATGATTTCCTTACAAGACTGGAGGCCACCATTATGCAATACCCTTTTATTGCTGCCCAACATGCAGCCCTTTAAAGAATATTAATACATCATAAAACATAAGAATGTTAAATTAATATAAACGTCTAGCTCATGAAGTCATCATCCTCTTTTAAACGCTGTTCCACTACAGATAAGTACTTCTAACACATCATTATGTTTCTAGAAACTATTGTTTCTATTTTATGAAAACGTTTAATGTGGTTTGCTTTTATTTATATGTTTCCCTTCTAATTTATGGTTGGGCTTTGTAAGTATCGTTTTTTTTTGCGGTAAATGTTTGTTTATAATTGTATTAATAATTCCTTATAGCCACAGTAGTATGGCCTCATAAGCCCACTGCTACCCACTGACTTTATTAATTAATTTTGGATTTGGTCCTTGTAATTCCTTTCAACAACGGAAACATTTTCACTCCATTTGGTTTGCCGAGATTGTAACCATATTTGAACTAGGGAAGCTCTCAGCTTCAGGTTCTGTGCAAGCAGGGCTTACTCTTTAATATTTTCATACTGAGGGAGCATTTAAGGAGCAGAGGGCGTACCGATAATGGGTGCAATAGCAGAAGCTGTTTCTCCGCGATCACGCACCTTCAATTATAATGGAAAGAGGACTAGGAGATCTCTATTGCTTTTGAATTCTATGACAGGACCGGAGGCGAGGAGTATGCATAACTTTCTTCACTTTATTGTAACAGCAGATTCAAAGAAAAATGTAATAAAGTCCAAAAACGCATGAAGACTACAAGTCCCATGAGTCCATAGTGTAGAGTGTGTCACAGTCCAATCACAGTACAGCACAACGTATAAATATGTATGACGTCCCTTCCTGTTCCTCTTTCCTCACTGCTTATCAGTTAAGTACTTCCTCATTCTCGTTTTCACTTAACTGTCGATAGTATTTTTTTTCCAATATTTCCATTTAATATATATTTCACACGCGCGGTAGGCTTCTGGCCCGAGCGCTCTTTATTTATTTATACTTCTCAGCTTGGCAGAAGCGCGTGTGTGCTCTCTGCCGAGCTGTCAGGCGCGGCAGCTGTTCCCCTGAGACTGCTCCCACGGAGTGCCTCAGCTGACACCGACGCGCGTTTCAGTCCAGACGCTGACGAGAAATTCTTTGAATTCCTGTCACGCGTCTGTGTTTACTGAACCAACCCTCGCTTCTACACAGCTGCTCGGCAGTGTTAAAGCAAATTAGCCCCATCTGGTGGCAATTTTTATATATTCATTAAATTCCCTTATTTCTTGCTTTGAGCACCAGCGAGGGGGCTGCCCTTTTTATTATTATTTAGGGTGCACATATAAATATATCTTAAAAAAAAATAAAAAATAGAGAGGAGATAATTTTAATTTTTTCTTTAATACTCTTATTGAGTTTGGTGTTCTCACCCTTATAATGGACCAATCTGCTGGTCATGAAAGCGCTCTTTTTCAGGATGAACAACAAGAATGGCCTCCCCAGCGTTGTCAAGCGCTCTCTTTCGCTATTACAAATGCGCTTGCACCTCTTAGGGAACAGGTTGATAAGCTTGCAAAGAGCATTCCGGGTTTTTTTTCCGACACAGTTCAACCTTGCACGGGCCCTAATGGGGTTAGATCAATGGGTAAAAAAGGCCTCCAAGCGTGATGCGGGCACCTGGAAGGTTTTGATAAACTTACAGAAACCTTCCAAAAGAGTGTGCACATGCTTAAAAATGTACCCTTCCGGGAGGAAGATATTTCCGGAGAAACTCAGTCGCAAAAAATCTAAACCCTTTATTTGGATTTCCCCTTGGAGGGGAAGGTGATTCTGATGATGATTTATCCTCAGATGAGGATCAGGAACTGGGTAGGCCTTGGCGTCCTAACCCTGTTTCCCCAGATTCCCCTGAAGAGGACTCAGATATGTTTAATCCTTCGGATATTTATCATCCCAGGACTTCGGAATGGGTCCCTGACACTAATGTGGCTGCTTACATGACGGATAAAATTCGTCAGCCACTAGAAAAAGCAGTTAGAGCTAAACTTAGGGCAGAATGTCCTAGACCCTCTTTACCCAGCAAGGTAGCTGTCACTCCCGATATCGACCCTAAACTGTGCACCTTTTTTAGCAAATATATGAAGGACCCTAAGAAGGGTATAGACAGATATTGGCGAAACTGCCAGGACAAACTTCTGGATGTTGTGGGTCCGCTTACGCAGATCATCCAACTGGCGGAGCAAGCTAAACATTCCGGTACCCCTCTCTCTGTAGAGATTATAGCGGGTTGGGCTCAGAGAGCAATTTGTCTCCTTGGCAACGCCAACTGTGCTCTTGCGGCAGAACGCAGGAGATCCCTGCTTATTAAGATTGGTCCTTAGCTGGGTGAGTTAGCCACTTCAGAGGCAGGAGCTATTGCCCAGGGAAACCTCTTTGGGGAGCCTTTTGTTAAAAAACTTGGCAAATTTGTAGCAACCTTTTCAGCCTTAGACAAGGCCTAAACTTCTATCAAAAAGATTTTCCCTACTAAGGTTTTTGCTGGGGACGGACGAGGAAGGGGTCGCTCCTCCGGCCGCCTTTACCACCAAGGCCCCTCTAGTGGATACCCAAAGAGGAACAACGGCTGGAATGATGGGTGCCAAGGAACATTCTACCTCTCTCGAGGTTCTGGCAAAGCCAAAGGCAACCGCATAAGAGGAGGAGCTAACGCACCGGGAGGAGTTTCTGGTAAGCATAATGCTTCGCAGATTTGCTCAAAATTGGAACACGAGTACAAGGGATCCTTGGATTCTTCAAACGATGCGAGTTTTTCACATAGAGTTCTACGGTACTCAAATTCAGCACTCGCGGCCCAGACCTTTAGTTTTCCCATCTCACAAGATGAAGCTCATAGATCTAGAGGTACAAGATCTCCTACACAAAAAAGCCATTTGCAGATCAACCCTACATCCAAAAGGGTTTTTAAGCAAAATTTTTCTAGTGGAAAAGAAAGAAAAGGGTTTTCGTCCTGTAATAAACTGGAGAGATTTCAACGAATGGCCAGTTTATCAG
Organism: Pleurodeles waltl; assembly: GCF_031143425.1. Classification (NCBI taxonomy): domain Eukaryota; kingdom Metazoa; phylum Chordata; class Amphibia; order Caudata; family Salamandridae; genus Pleurodeles; species Pleurodeles waltl. The sequence continues at coordinate 1,319,926,012 of NC_090447.1, forward strand.
CACTTCAAGATGGAAGGTATTCATCTTCTGAGGGACATTCTCCTTCCAAACGATTGGATGATCAGATTGGATGTCAAGGATGCTTACCTTTCAGTCCCCATCTTTTCTCCTCATCAGAGATTTCTCCAGTTCTCATGGAAAGATCAGATGTATGAGTACCAAACTCTCCCTTTCGGCCTATCCTCAGCCCCATGGTGTTTTACCAAACTTATGAAACCTGTTGTAGAATTTCTTCGTACCAGGGGAATAAGGAAGATAATTTACCTGGACGATCTTCTTATAATGGATCAATCCCTGACCCAGCTCAAATCCAATCTGAGCATGACTACTGCTGTCCTCCACAATCTAGGATTTGTGATCAACAAATCCAAATCGGAGTTAATTCCAACTCATAAAATAGTATTTCTAGGTTTCCTTATAGATTCCGTCGCAGCGTCTCTCAGCCTTCCTTTATCCAAACTTTCCAAGATACGGAAATAACTCAACAAGGTCCTCAGAAGAGACAGAATTTCTCTTCGTCAATTGGCCAGGATTGTGGGATGTCTATCCTCTTCAATCCAAGCCATCTTTCCAGTTCCTCTTCACTAACGTGCATTGCAGAGATTAAAAGCATCTCATCTCAGAAGGGGTCTCACTTATTCAGAAATGATTTCTTTATCTCCAGAGGACAGAACAGAACTTCAATGGTGGATAGACCACATGGAAGCCTGGAATGGCACGGCGATTTTTGGCACAGCCCCGGACATGACTATAGAATCGGATGCCAGTCGTCTGGGATGGGGAGCCAGATGTGGGACAGTCACCATGGGAGGCAGATGGTCACAGGAGGAACTCTCGTTCCATATCAATTATCTCAAACTCCTGGCGGGATCTTTTGCAATCAAGTCCCTCACAAAGGACAAAGTGTGCTGTTCCATTCTTCTGAGGTTGGACAACATATCCGCTGTCCAATATATAAATTGCCTGGGGGGCACTCGTTCGAGAGCCCTCTCCAAAATAGCGAAGGATTTCTGGCATTATTGCCTTCAAAAACAGATCTCGGTAGTGGCAGAGTATCTTCTAGGGACCAAGAACAAAGTGGCAGATTGGAACTCCAGGAACTTCACGGACAGCACCGATTGGAAACTAAATCCACAGGTTTCCCAAGCCCTGCTGGACAGATGGGTTCCTTGCGATCTAGATCTTTTTGCATCCCATCTCAATCACCAACTAACGAGATATGTCAGCTGGAGACCGGACCCGGGAGCAATAGCGACATATGCTTTTCTCCAGGATTGGTCAAAGAGCCTCCCCTATGCCTTTCCCCCCTTCATAATGATTCCCAGAGTAGCAGCTCAGGTAAGATGGCAAGTGGCGTCCTTAATTCTAGTGACTCCAATTTGGAAGTCTCAGGCTTGGTTTCCGACTCTCTTGGAACTGTCTTGGGATCTTCCAATACGCTTACCGTCATTCCCTTCAATCCTTCTCGATCACCAAGGATCTCCTCACCCGTTGTTTCTCCAAGGCCATCTTCTTCTCATGGCATGGAGGATTTCCGGGGACGCTGGAAAAACAGACTCCTTTCTAAAGAAGCTAATAACTTTATCCAACAAGCCTGGTCCTCTAGTACCACCAAAACATACAGACTGGCATGGAACAGATGGAATCGTTGGTGTATGGCAAAACATATTGATCCCTTGGGGGCACAACTTACGTATGTCCTAAATTTCTTAGCAGAACTTGCCCACTCTGGCCTAGCATATCGTACCATTAACACCTTTAGGTCAGCTATTTCAGCAGGTCATGTTGCCATTAACAACAAACCAGTAGGTGAACACCCATGGGTTTGTAAACTTATGAAGGGCATTCGCCTTTCTAAACCCCCTGAACCCAGATATTCCGGTTTATGGGATGTGAATGTTATTTTAAATTTCATCTCCCATTGGCAGGACAACCATCTTCTATCTCGTAAACAACTTTCGGCTAAGTTAGTGATCCTTCTCTGTCTTATTTCTTGTAAAAGAGTATCGGATGTTAGAGCCCTAGATCTCTCAGCTAGAACCTTTACTCCAGAGGGTGTAACTTTCACTATATCTAGAAGAACCCAAACCAATATCAGAGTGGTTTCTTATCCTGCTTTTCCCGATCATCCAAAATGATGTGGAGTAAATTGTATCAAGGCTTATGAGGACATGACTTTAGACGTCAGACCCGCAGGTGGGAATCAACTTCTTATTGCCTTGCAAAAACCCTTTAAAGCAGTTTCCTCTACTACTATTGCTAGATGGGTTAGATGGATTATGGCATTCTATTCAATTAATAGAATTGAAACTTTCCTTCTCATTAGCTAGGAAATTTTTCATTCATTACCAGGCAACATCGCATCAAGAGCGCATCACCAGGTAAATAAATACGGAAGACGCAACAGCGAGTTTTTTCCTGCCAGCGAGCATCACTTAGCAATCAACTGTAACAGAAACGACGTCATGGTAGAAAGCTTGCGGTTAACTTATTTTTTTAATGTTGGCACACTTTGCTCCCCTCTAGTGGGTCTTTCAAGGTACTGCGGACCTATATTATTGTGGAGATAATTTTTATTACAGTGCTTTTGTTGATATTTGTCTAATTAACTTCCATAGTGACAGCTATTTTGTCTCTTTGGGATACAAACTCTGTCTTATATCCTAACAAGCCTGTCTTATTATGTTTACTATGGAGCCTACCGATCCCCAGGTTCTTGCTGTGGTCAACTTTATGGGTGATTCTTTTAAAAAAGTTCTAGAAGAGGGCCTTAGGTCCTCAATGAAAAAGGAGGTGGATGCTGCACTTGCTAAGAGGAAGCGGGTTACCCTCTCAGAGGAGAATTATGATTCCCTTTCTAACAGGGTGTCCCATCCACCTCTGTGACCCAAAAAAAGGGGTAAAGCTTCCCAAAAGCACATTGAGAAGGTGCAAAAACACACCTACGGTTCTGGTAGCCAATGCACTACGATAGAATCTGGTGCTCATAGCAGCACAAAAGCAAGAGGCCACCTTTATGGTGGCAAAGGAATCAGAGGACGTTATGACAGCCCTGGTAGACTGTCTGGAGGATGCTGAAATAGAGTGGGATGAATATATTTTTGACCCGCAGAAAGCACTGATTTTTTAGAGAACTAAGATGATAAATTTGAAAAAGTTCCACCTCTGCAGAGATAAAGGACCCCTTTGGGGGAGAAACGTTTAATCATACATTGATAAAGCACCTGCGAAGTGTGGAATTGTGGCCCACGGACCATGTATCCAAATTTCTAAAACTATGGATTAGAAAATCTTTGGACAAAGATACCTATAATTTGTTGCAGACCGCATGCCCTAGACCTTCTACTGGTGACAAAACCTGTGCTACTCTCAATTTAGTCCGTGAGCTTATTACCTTATTATCAAAGTTTGGTAATGATCCCAGGAAGGAGATTGAGAAATGCCTGAAACAATTGTCAGGATAAAGTTCTTGATATGCTGGGTCCTTTGACTTGTATTTTCGATATGGCCGAAGAGGCCAAAAGCAAAAAATTCTAATTTGATTGAATCTTTTGGGAGGCTGGGCTCAATGTGCTGTTTGTATGTTGGAAAATGCTAATGCGAGCTTGATTACAGAGAAGACAAAATCAGTTCTAATGAGAATGAATCCAAAACTAGCTGATTTGTCTACAAAAGAGCATATGGGAGATCCAAAGGGTCTACTTTTTGGGGAGAGCTTCATAAAGTTTCTTGGAAAGTATGTTTACACCTTTACTGCCTTCCGCAAGGTTTAAAACAATATGTGAAGAGACTTTGGCTCTAGGGCTATTTTTGGAAGGGTTGGCAGGAGGGGACTGGCTGTTAGCCATGGTTCATTCAGGTCCCAATACTATAATCAAGATTCAAGAGGCTACAATATCTATGGAAGGGGTTACCACCCTAATACTAGCTTCTACCCTCAGAGAGGGAGAAATTCAAGATCCCGTGGAAGATCCAGAGCTCAGGTTACTCAAGGTGAGCACTATTTGTTCTTCCCACTTTTTGTTCTTCCCATTTAAAAGTAGGGGGAGATTCTACATTCACATTGGGAAATAATTACAGGAGATGCTTGGGTTTAAGAAAATGTGGCTGGGTTCAGAATAGAGTTCTGAGAAGCTCCAGTACAAATCAAGCAAACAAAGGAATTGGCATTAGATTCAGAAAAAAATGATCCCATAGACGCAGATGTGTCCCAGATGTTGGAAACAGGGGCCTCAATTTGAATTACAGGTGCAGAAAAGGGCATAAAGGGTTTCATGAGTACAGTTTGTTAGTAAAAAAAGGTGGCCAAAGGTTGGCATCCTGTCACAAATTTGAGGAATTTGTACATGGTTTTTTGACTTACAGGCACTTCAAGGTGAGGGCAATCCATCTATAGAGAGACATTTTGCAGTCAAACGATTGGTTGGTGAAGTTAGACCTAAAAGATGCATACTTCACAATACCTATGGCAAGGGACAGCCAGAGATTCCTACATTTTAAATGAAGGGGTGTTCTCTATCAATTCCTATTTCTCTTTTTCGAACTGTCCTTAGCTCCATGGTGTTTCACCAAAGTGATGTGTCCCGTTATAGCCTTGCTCAGAGAAATGGGTGTCCGGTTAATAATTTATTTCAACAATATTTTACTGATTTCTCCAGGACAGGTCAGAACTTTTGAAACATTTGTCATGGACTATAAAACGTCTAGAGAGTTTTTGTTTTGTGATAAATACAGAAAAATCTGTCACTGTTCCAAATCAGAGTCTAGAATTCCTGGGATTTTAGATAGATACAGTTTTATCCCACATGGCTCTTCCACACAAGAGGGGTGACAAAGATAAGGAAGGAAATAAAGGCAAAATTGTTAAAGGAGGTAATAATTTTAAGGGCCCTTGCAAGGATTTTGGGACTAATGTCATTGTCCTTTCAGGCCATCTCTCTGGGTCCTTCACATTACAGAGGCCTTCAGAGACTGAAAGCTTTGAGTGTGAGAAGAGGTTTACGGTATGGGATCTCATTTCCTCTGTCAGTGGATGCTTGGGAGGATTTGGAATGGTGGTTGAAAAATTTAGAAGCATGGAACGGCAAGTCCGTCTCTGGAAATATAGTCCCAAACTCGTATTGGAGTCGTATGCCAGCAGTTGAGGTTGGGCAGCTTGTCTGGGCAGTTTGTAAACTGGTGAAAGATGGTCCAGGGAGGAACAATCACTCCACATAAAGTTGTCTTTAATGAAATCAAGATTCTCTTTGCATGTTAATTGGAGAATCGCCATTATTTCACATAATGATAGAAACATGTTGACGCTACGTGTGGAAAGCCAATAAAAATAAAGGAAACAATTATTGTGAGTCCTGATGAATGGCAATGAGTCTTTCACATAATGGCAGAAACATGTTGACCCTATCTATAAAAAAGTAAAAGATATGTAAACCTGTTTTAATTGGTTTCATTTCACTGGGAAAAAATAATTTCAAATTACAAAAAAACAGTTCTGTGTTTCCATAAATCGTATTTGCTTTATTTCACTCATAGAAACCCCTATTTATTGGAAGAGATTGTTTTAGTTTCAGTGTGGTGCAATCGTTCACAAGGTGTATATTGTGCAAATGTAGTTGATAATTGGCAACATGTCTCAAATCCTATGAACAGACTAATAAATGCCTATCGGATAGAAAATGTGAAATTTTCATTGGAGAACAGTTGGATCTGAGGTGCCACCACATCCAGGTGACCTGTATTACAATGGTGACAGTCTGCCTTGGATTGCTCTGATTATAAATCCCCTGGCTCAGACTGAAAATGGGAAGGCTATGAAAAAGGTTGTCTAAGTAAATGATATTGGTTAAAGTATGGAGATGATATTTTCCTCCTTGAAGGCTGAGTAAAATATAGTTCTAAATAAAATTGTTGGAACTCATTAGGTAGTCACAGTGTACACTGAGGTGGCCGGCGGTGAAGACCGCAACATTATGAGTGTGGCAGTTTGGCCTGTTCCAAACTGCCACTTTCCCGTGCATACCACCAGGGTGGTCGGACCGGCAGGTTGAAGATAAACATCTCCAACCTGGCGGTCCACCCAATACCATCACATACATATCACAAGGCCCCTTTCCGGCAGGGATTTCGTGGCGCTAGCACCGCCACAGAATCCCTTGTGGAAAGGCTACTGGTGAAAGGAATTTGCATTCCTTTCGCCGGTAGATGACTTCCCCACACCCCCATCTACCCAAGAATCCCCCTCCCCCTCCCTTACAACATTCACACACCCCACCTCCCCAAACCCCCCAGTAACCACTGCACTCCCTATCCCCGTACTTACCTCCACCCCCTGCATACACGCACACACCCACACGTACCACAGACACGCACACACTGACACTCACTCACAACACCCTTACAGTCACGTGCACACACACACACACACAGACATGTAACACCCCCCAAATCCATACACGCACACACGCACAACACCCCCACTCACACACGCACTCACTACATTCATCCCCATTGACACGCATACACACTCCATCCCCCATCCCCTCCTTTCCTAAACATACATACACACACAACCCCCACCCCTGTCTACATGCATGCACACACGCACCCCGATCCATCATTTACATTCATCCACACACTCATCACCATCACCACATTTACATACAGACACACATGCACGCATGCACAAACACTCCCCCTCCCACCCCCTATTCATGACATGCATACGCACACTCACACTCATCCATTCACACCCCCATCCCCTTCCCCTTGCAGAGGATGCTTACCTCGTCCAATGAGGTGCACCTTCCTGAGGGGACGGGACCCGGCACTCCCACCGCCAGCAGCGTCCCACCATCAGGACACAACCAGGCCATATTACTGCTCGTAATACGGCTGGCAGAGTCCTTTTGGCAGGAAGGGGCCTGCGGTGGAACTGCCTCTGTGCCTCCGATTGCCAGCACAACAACTGGAGGATTTACGCCCAAATTGTGGCGGAAAGCCTTCCGTACTCTTGATATGGCAGTCGAAAGGGCGCCTGCGGCTTCGGCGGTCTGAGGAAAAGACCGCCAAAGTCAGAATGACCACCTGAGTCCCTTACTCTGCTCTTATTAGTATGAGTTGAGCTCGTATACAGAGTACTTCTACCTTCTGACTTCCACTGGAGCACCCACTAAAGTTTGTGTGAAAATAAAGATTTATATTTTGTACTGTGCGTAAAATAGACAAACACTAATGACATTAAACTACTATGTTTTTTATAACTCAAAAGTCTCAATTTACAAAAATCAATGTTAAAATAATTCTTAAATATTACATAACACGTCCACACATGTTTAAAACGTGAATCACTTAAAAGAGCTTTGGGCTAAACATTGAACTCCCCGAATCTATCGGGCTGCTCACAACTATTCTGTCATGAACCATGGCTAACCTCTCATACTCTACAGATGTATAGACATTATAATTTGAGTACACTAGTATTAGCTGTGTTAAAAAAGGGAGAAGACTCAGCTGGTTAAGGAATGTTGACATGTGTTGAACCTGGCATCCTTGGATTGATTTCCCCCATCTTTTTGGCTTCAGACCTCCTGTTTTTGCTGACTTTGTTTTTGCTGGTCTTAGATCTCTACGCACTTTACCACTGCAACCAGTGCTAAAGTGCTTGTACTCTTTCTCTAAAACATGGTAACTTTGACTATACCCAAATGACATATTTAATTTACTTGTAAGTTTTAAGTCCCTAGTAAAGTGACACCATATTTGTCCAAGGACTGCAAATTAAATGCTATTACTGGGCCTACAGCACTGGTTGTGCCACCCACTTACATAGCACTTTAAACATATCTCAGGCCTGGCATTTCAGATGTTGTATGTACAGTTTAAACTGAAATTTTGATCTGGCAAATAAACCAGCTGGCAGGACCAAGCCTTCCTTTTTAATGCATATAAGTCACCCCTTGGTGTAGGCCCTGAAAAGCCCAGAGGGCCGGGTGCAATGTGTTTAAAAAGCAAGATGTACTTTAAAGGTTTACATGTCCTGGTACTAAAAACCCTTACATTCATTTTTCAATACTGCAAGGCCCATTTCTTACATAGGATAGCATTGGAGTTGCCTTATCACAGTTTATAATTGTAAGAGGTAACCAGTTCATGTTTGGTGTTGGTGGAATCACAATTCAAAATCCTAACTTAATGTGAAGTCGGATTTTAAATTACACTTCTAAAAATGCCACTTTTATAAAGTTGTACACTATAGGGGATTGCCCAGGTAACACCCATGTCTTGGACCAGACTAACCAGAAAGAGCCCATTTGTACTGAAAAAGTCTTCCTACAAGTGAACGCTGTTGTACTGTATATACAGGCTGCCTACCCAGAAGTGAATTGTATTGAGAACTCCAGACATCTAGATCACATCTGTGCCCTCTTGGCGCCCAATGAAAAGATGGTGCCATTTTAGATTGGTGATTCTGCATATGTGCTGGTACACTCCCTATAAAGGTCAAGTATTAAACTGAGGACAAAGACCTTTGACCGTCTAAAACAGGGTATCTTTGTGACAAATCAACAAAGAGTTATGTCAAAAAAAGTGGAATCATCATTCAGCAAAGAAATAGTTGTCAAGTTAGAGTCATAGTCAGAACTCAGCCCCAGGTTGCAATAATGTTTCAATGGGTGTATGAAAGGGCTTCAGGACACTTATGTATTGTGGGGAAAGACCCAATCTGCTTTGCCCACACTTGATTCTAATCACACAGACATATTTTAGACATATCGATGGGGCACCCAATGTGCGGCCCGTACCTGAGAGAAACTCAGTATGCATGCATTGCGTCTCCTGACTATGAAATGATGCAGAATGAAAGCTGCACCGTGGTCAACATTGTAAAGATCAACTCCACAAGCTATTCTCGTACTTCACAGTTTATTGTGGATGAATGAACCAATACACACACATACACACACACTTCAGGGGAGGAATGTTTTGCGACCAGAATGCTGTTGAAAAAACATTCATACTTTATTGAGTCCATGGAGGAGGTGGTAGGCAATCGCAAAGGGGAAGTGGTCCCTTTGCGAATAGGGGTGCAAACATTTTTTAAGAGCAGCCAGTGGTCTGATGGACCACTGCCTGCTGTTAAGAAATGAAAAGAAAACTTTTCATTTTTTTCAAATGAAAAGAAAACTTTCAAGAAAACTTTGCTCCTTATATCACTCCCTAGGGTATTCCCATCCTGAGTTGTACTGCCACCTTCATTTAAATATTCCATCCCTGCATGTTGCTCCAAGTTGACTTGACTCTGGCTATCAACACAGTCAATGTCACTTAGAACTACATTACTTTGGGCATCATCATAATCATGCATCCATTCAAATCTTGGTTTAGAACTTCTTTCTGTTTCCTGCGGGACAGCACTCTTGTTTTGAGGGGTATGGTTACCTCTGCTCCCATTGTCCTTCCTTATCTTACACAAGGACAGCGACAACATATGCAAGTCTTTGCGATCACTTAAAAACACAGAACTGCAAAACACTTTCTCTACTATCAAGGGATGAGTAAAATGACTTTGGGGTTTACCAATGAAACTGCTTCTTTTCTTTCTTACTCTGTCACCAATCTTCACATATACAGCTTTACTTTTATGCTTTGTCATACTGCCTTTTACATTCACTTTGTGCTCTAAATAAATTCTTTTTCACTACCTCAGGTGTCCAATCCACCCTGTTTGCTGCTTTTAACCATCCAATGATCTTTAGACATGGAGGTTCTTGCCCTCATAAGTTCTAAAATACTAGATATAGTACTCTCATTAGGGGTTATTCTGTATGCCAAACCATTTTATATAATTCACTTCTCCACTCAAGATTATTGGTATTGGCTAACTGTACAATGTCCTTAATAACACGGTTAGACAATTCTACTGCTCCATTTCTATCTGAATGGTACACCGAAGTAGTCTTATGAATGATGCCATTCCTTTTTTTACATTTTTTAAAAAACTTTGGGAAATTAATTGGGATCCATTGTCACTAAGAATGCACTTAGGTAACCCTCTCTAGTGACCCCATTGTCCAGGAATTGGATAACAGTACTGATATCATCTCTTTGACCTATTTCAATTTCAGGCCACTTGGTAAAGTGATCTATCAGAACAATCACATAAACCTGCTCTTCCTGTTTCCATCTAGGTCCCATTATATCTATTCCAATTCTCTCCCAAGGCATTTCTGGGCTGTGTAAGGGTTGTAAAGGATTCCTGACTGTAACTTGTGTCTTATCAGTACCCTCACACTGTATGCAAGTTCTGACTTTTCTTTCTATTTCTTTGTCACAATCTAGCCACCATTACTGATGTTTGACTCTATTCTTGGTTTTACCTACCCTCAAATGTCACATTTCTCAAAATTTCAGGGGCACCACTTTCCCTTGTCTTAAGATTAAACCACATTCTGAGCACAACTTATGTCTTAGTTCCCAGTATGTAAGGGATTCTTTATTGATGTACTTCTTATCTGGCCAAGTGACCGATAACATACTACATACTTCCATGAGAACCGAGGCCTGTTCCTGGGCTTTTTTCCATTCTTCCTCTGAAATACTAGAAAATTCCTCTGAAAAATTTGCTACACAAAATTCTTCCAAAGCATCTTCATTAGCTTCATGCATGGGAAGAGGCATCCTACCCAGAAAGTCTACAACAAGATTTTTTGCACATGTTATGTATTGGGCTTTTTTCCATTCTTCATCTGAAATACTAGGAAATTCCTCTGAAACATTCGCTACACAAAATTCTTCCAAAGCATCTTCATTAGCTTCATGCATGGGAGGAGACATTCTACTCATAAAGTCTGCAACAACATTGTTTGCACATGGTATGTATTGTACTTCATAATTAAAATTAAATAGTTTCAGTGTCATACGGGCTAATCTGCGGGATGCACCATACAATCCTTAAGTAGTTAACGCTTTTGTAAGGGGTTTATTGTCACTCCTGAAGCTAACCTTTTTGTCCCAAATAAATTGACAGAAATGCTCTGCATCACATACACAGATGAGTGCTTCCCGTTCTATATCTGAGTATTTTTCTTCAGTAGGGGTAAATGAACAGGAAGCAAATGCAATGGACTCTTCCTTGACTAACTTATGTTTCTGTGGAAGGACTGCACGATCGATCTATCAGTACCAAAAATGTTACCTGATTCTGGATCACATCCTTGTGAAGGAGATGCATTGTAAATATAATTCTTAAGGAATATAAAATTTTCTTGACAACGACTGCACTATTCAAACTGATCTCGTAGGTCTTGGCTGAAAAGTCTTTCAGAAACTTAGAATATAATTCCACCAACCCAAGAACGCATTCAACTCATCCTTGTTTTTGGGAACAGGAGCTTCTCTTATTGCATTCAACACCTGTCATTTCATGTCCTAAACATGTAACATGTTTTTTTTGCAAATTTGCATTTACTGAATTCCGCAGTCATGCTTACTGAGTACCTGAAATAATGTCTGGTCATGCTCCTCCCTGGATCACCCCATCACTGAAATGTCATCTTGGAAAATCAATATGTGTTTAATATCCTTAAATAATACATGTATCAATTGTTGAAACACAGCTGCAGCTGAGGCTAGACCAAAAGGTACTCTTTTGAACCTGTAGCACCCAAACATTATAATTAAAGTGGTGAGATTCCTGCTGTCACAATGTAATGATACTTGTTGATTGGCTGCAATAAGATCAATAGTGGAAAACGACTTTACATTCTTGGTAAGGACTAACATTTAAATTAATTCTTTGTAAGGGGTACTGGTCCATAAGAATGTTTCTGTTCAAGTTGATGCATAACCTTAATTTGCCATTAGATTTTTTAGCTACAGCTAAAGGAGCTACACATTCTGAAGAATCGGCTTGTCCTATTACCCCTGCTTTTTGTATATCTTCTAGTTGTGCCTTCACATCATTCTTCAAGGAAAACTGTATGTTTCTAACTTTATGAATCCAAGATTTAGCATCCACCTTTAATAACATTTTATGCTGAAATCGTTTAAGTTTCCCTAAATCTCCTGTGAAGACTGTGGGGAATTTCTTTGAAATTTGCAAACCAAATTTCTGTTCTGGTTGAACTATAAATACTGGTTCTGGGGTATTTGGATTCAAAGTTATTCGTACCTTGCCTTAATCTTTTCTTCCTAGTACTGAAGGGTCAGTGGCAGGAACATACATGTTGTCATTCGGTTTCTCTATTTTAAACATGAACTTAAGTTTCCTATACCCTACAATATCAATGGGTTCACCCGTGAATGTTTTAAGAGAAATATCAGGGTGTTCCAACTCTAATCCTAATGCGTGCACAAATTTCTCACCCCACACATCTTTATTTACAATTGTGTATGGTGATCCTGAATCAGCCACTATTGAAATGTCTACCCCACCAATAGACATTTCATATATCGGCTTTCTCATTTTACAGTTTCACCAGTATTTATATCAAGTATTTGCACATCATTAACACTTAGAACACACACATTAAATTCAGAATCATAAGACAAACATGAATTGCTCTCCTCTTCCTGCTCAATTACTTTTACCTTTCCCCCTGACACCCTCTGGCAAAATTTCTGGAAATACACTATAATGCTACACTTGGCATATTTCTGCGAAAGCGCTTAACATTTTTTGTCCTTAGCTAAGTGTCTGTTGCTGCCACACCTTTAACACTTATTTAGATTTGAACTTTTTGCATTACCTCTCCATCTCTCCTCGCTCTTCTCCTTATTCTTCTTATTGATCGGTGCTTGAGCAAACAACTTGGTAATAAATACATTGGCTACTACTGAATCCTCCTGTTTAACCTTGCTTTCTGAAAATACATTTTTGTGTCAGTTTGAATACACACCTTGATGCCATGTCTGTCCATTAATCTGTATGTTTTCACTATTTTTGGTAAATCCTCATGCTGTACAATTGTTGCACTTATAATGTCCAGTGACAGGGGGTAAGCCCAGCATTTGAGGTAGGGAAGTATCTTCTTTTATTCTGGCTGCTTTCACCAGATGTTGGTGTAAATTTGTGTTCTTTTTAAAGGCAACCAGTGGTCTCGGGATGTTGGGGTCAAGTTTTTTTTAATTCGGGGTTATAATTTTCTTGATTTTGTTGCCTATTGGTGAAAAAGTCAACACACATGTTAAGTATGTCTCTTTCACATTTTCTTTAGGGGACAGCAAGCTGTCCCTAGAGGTGAAACATGCATGTTTCATGGAGTTTCTGACACATTCTTTTGGATACCCTCTCTGTATTAATTTGTTACACAGTTTTTCTCCATTTTGAAAATGCCACTCTTAGAAAGATGGCATTTTCCTGCCTTAGCTATTTGGTGCCTGCAGCCTGTCTCTGGGTCACATGACTGGGTGTAGTTGACAGCTGGGCTGTTTGTATTTCTGCGAGACAGCCATACACAATGGGAAAATTAGTTGTGACTGGATGGGCCATCAATGGCAGGATGGAGGGGATGAGCGGAACCCAGTCCCACTTACACTTGAATAGGCTGGTGTCTTGACTCCAAACGAAGGGCTGCATACCCTCTTTAGTTAGTTTGGAGGCAGGATCAGGAAGGGAGGGCACCTGTCCATGTCAAAGGCATGCCTCTAGAAGCTTCTCCCCACTCCAAAAGAACAACTGGGTATGAATATTGGATCTCAGACAACAACTCTTCAGTACAGTTCTGGACCTGCAGCTACTCTGCTAAGAAGAAGGACTGCTGTGCTGCTGAAAGGACTGCCACTCGGGCCGTAATGTAGAAAGTGCCCCTGGGGTTCAACAGGCATGTGTGCCTGCTTTGTGTACCCCCTGGGCCTTTGGTATTACAGAAGGGGCCTCAGACGCTTGTATGTTCCCTTCTGTAATACAGATAGTGCTGGTGTAGCACCACTGCTATCTCAAGAGGGGTTTCCCTCATTTGCATGGGGGCATGGTCCATGCAAATGAGAGAATCTCTTTGCCTCTGCACCCGTGCCATAATATGGACACTGGTGCAAAGGCTAAGAAGCTGTCAGGTGGTGCACTGGAAGTGTGCCACAAAAAGGTGGTGCACTGCACCTTCTAAGGGCAGCCCTCTTGAGGGATGAAACGGGCCCATGGACCCCCTAAATATGCCTTTGCAGGAGGGTGCAGTCACTCAATGCACCCTCCTGCAAGTGGATCTCTAACCACTTTTGTAAGTGGAGGCAGATTCTACCTGCACTGTGAACACACAGAACGGCTGGTAAAAGCAGACATATTTCATTTGAACCCAGTGCCCATAGGGCAGCCCAAGTTCACGCCTGCCCTAAGGGGAAGGCCTTTCAGCATAATAGGGCACACGTTCCCTGTTTGCACACAGCTGTTTGATGGTGAGGCATGATGCAAACAGGAAAAGTGAACCCTATATTTAATAAGGCCTCTGATGGACTGCTGCTCTGAAGGACAGCTGCCCTGTTGTGCTGACCTGCTGCCTTTTTCCCTGGGTGAGAAGTACTGTACCTGCATCACTTAACCCCAGAACCCAACGTGACTGTAAGGGCTAATCAGTGGCCTCCTGATCTGAAGCCTCAGGGTCATAACAGACTTCCAGCAACCTTGCACTTGCACCTGGATTTGGCGATCTGTGAGTCTGTCCTGCTACGTGGTGCCACCCTAGTGCTGGACCCTTGGAAGTGAGGTTTAAGGTGCTCTGCCAGCCACTGTGGAATCAGCAGGAACCAATGCATTTCCTCTACTGTGTGGTGCAAACCTGAGCAGAGCTCCCATATTGCCGTTGCTGTGTGGATTGGACTTGCCAAAAAGACCCACAACCCATTGCAGTCCACTTGAACCAACGCTGCACAACACCTCCTCGGTGCATGCCCTCCCATTCCTCATCAACGGAAGCCTCAACAATGACTCCAGACTCCACATTGCAGCCTTGCAGCTCCTTGGAACCCACAAATCACCCCTACTGCACACCGCATCCTTGATGTCAAACTTTGTATTGCAACCCCTTTGATGGGATCCTCAGCAACAATGCAGGACCTTTCGCCACAATGTCACTGCATCTTGGAACTAACACATCACTTTGGCTGCATGACGCATCTTTGACACAGATCCTCACAATGCTCTGCAAACTAGGATATAAGGTACTGTGTTCAGCAGGCCTAATATAGTTTCTGTAGACAGCAGCCCTCCAAAGTGGTCAGCCTGAACTTGTGACTTTAGACTGTACCACCGCGAGCAGATATCCAGTTATTGCTATGTGCTTTTTGGTGCTATCTTTACTACAATTTTTAAAACTGCATATCTCCAGTTCCTGTTTTGAATTTGTTGGCGTTTTGGTTGTGTGTTATTTATTAAAGAAAGTTCTATTTTTCTAACTTGGTGTGATATCCTTTTTGTGTGGTGCTTTCACATTATTATTGCCTCTAATTTATGCATGACTCTTCTGTGCCAAACTACCAGAGTGTTGAGCCCAGGTTAATTTAGGATTGGTTTGTGCCTCATCCTGACTAGGATTGTGGTTGCTGCTTGACCAAAACTCACACTCCAATCAGCCAACAACCCAGTGTCTCACACTCTGGGGCTGATCAGACAGTTCCCCAAATAGTTGCCCAAGAAACCAAATAGTCCTGTTAGATCATCTAGAGGCTTTTCAGATGGAAGGGTGGCACTGTTAGGATTTCCCCACCGAAGCAAGGTGGTAATTCTAGGATATCAATACAGAAGAGAGTTGGAAGGGAGTTGCATAGTGACACACACAAAGAAAGCTGGTAAAATTAACCATCACACAATTAATACTTAAGGGAATTACAAAATTACCTAACTCTGACATGGCCCAGGTTTGAGGCTATGTAAAATGAGGCAATGGCGCCTAAGAACAGCAAGACCTCTTTGTATCACAGGTGTGGAAACATCCTAGGCCCATATTTATACTTTTTTAGCGCCGCATTTGTGTGGCTTTTTGATGCAAAGCGGTGCAAACTCACAAAACACAATTGTATTTTGTAAGTTTTCACCGCTTTTGCGTAACAAAATGACACTAAAAAAGTATAAATATGGGCCCTAGTGTGAGAGTCACTTCAGGTTAATCATGAGCAGAGTGAATTTAAGTACAGACATGACTCTGTGCCTGGCAACATCTTGCAGTTGTATTGGCTCTCCACTTCCGTATAAGTCTTCTAATCAGCCCTACGTCTCACCACTTTTGTTGTGCTTTACCTTGACAGTTTTCTTTCAGTCCAGTCCCCGTCTTTTTGCGTGTTGTTTTTCCTCTATTGTATGGTGAGTCAATATTGCTTGTCTGTCTATCCATGGCGGCTGCTGTTCCTGCTCTCTGGCATCTTGGTGATCAGCCCTGGTATCCTGATCGATGCTGGTCTTAAGAAATGTCCACACACATCCTCATTATAGTACGGTCTTTGAATTGTACTCCATGGATACTTTACAGTCCATCCATTGCATTGGAAGCACTCATTGGACAGACTTGGAAAGAACATGAAGGTAAAAAACAAAAGCTCCTTTGGGTTGATACAAAACATGAATGACACATTTTTTGAGGTAATGCCTGTGGAAAGCTGACCTAATTCCCTGCTAGACATTTGTTTCAATGACAAAAAAAACTGTCTTTGTCACACTTCAAAAGGAACAAGTGATGTCGGCTCTTAATACATTTTTCGTGTTAAAGGTTTGTTGAATTAAGTGCAGTTTAGTGTTATAAGATTATCGAAGCCGAACAGCTATCCCGATGGGATTTTGAGGGCCCCACATAGAATGCCTGGTTGTTAGGAAGTCACATATATCAGTAAATGCCTGATGTTTAACTACTGTGTTTAAATTCAAATACGTCTTTAACACGTGAAGCCTACACTTCATGTTCCAATTCTATGCTGTCTTAATGGAGCCATTTCTTAAATATTTTTGTGAGCATACTCGAAATAGTGTTGCATAGCAGGTAATAGCTGCAGCACTACGAAACAGGTGAACTGTCACACATTAGCCTGAGGTTCTGCCTTAAAAATGTTCTTGTTGCCATTCAGCCAGATTCAATCACAAAGCATTTATTAGGAGGCAGTACAGATAATCAGGAAAAGGCTGTACTGGTACTTGGGAGAGACATTGAATAATTAAAGTTGTCAAACTGCTCGGGCTCTGTACTAGAACCTTCACAATCCAACTTATTTCATTATCCAGCTAGGTACGTTTTCATGACAAGTAGCTTAGAAAAAATGTAGAAAATTAAATGTACTCAGATGTTAGACTGTAAACGTATAGCTCAGAAGAGTTTTATTTTCCATCCTCCTACTTTTATTATCGTGCATTCTATTTTGAAAAATGCACTCATACCAAACCAGCTTATCCTTCTGAACAATGTCTTAGCTAGGGCATATTTACAAGAAAGTGGTGCAGCGCGGTGCTGTTCCAAAATTGGCAGCCCCGTGCATCATCACATCGGAAACGTAGTGGTGTGTCGTATTTACAAACGTGTGGCACACCCCTTTGTTTCCCCTAGTTCTGGCACTAAATTTAGCTGCCTAGCACTAATGCAGGAACCCTTGCACCATAGTGCAAGGGTGCCTGCATTGCAAGGAATGATTGTTTATGTGCGGGAAGGTGTCCCTTCCTGCACATAAACAATCAATAATGGCGATTTGAAGTAACAAATCATCATTATTTAATGATTGTTTATGTGCAGGAAGGCACACCTTTCTGCACATAGACAATCATTAATGCCCTTTTGCCCTTTCTATGTGTAACTCCCTGTCACCCACTTTAATTCCCCACCATGTTGCATTACAAAAATTCCCTTTTCTCAGAGGATGAGTTGAGAGTCATGGTGGATGAAATCATAAGAGTAGAGACACAATTGTTTTGTCACAAGTCCAGCAAACTCCTCTCAGTAAAAAAGTGGAACTGTGGCAGAGGATTGTCGACAGAGTGAATGCTGTAGGCACCACCCTGCACACAGCGGAGGACATTAGGAAGAGGTAGAATGGCCTGAGGGACAAGGTGTGTTCCCTGGCCTCCGGGCAACAGATGGAGATCAATAAGACTGGCGATGGCCCTCCCAGTGTCCCTTTACAATTATTTCCCTGGGAGGAGAAGGTTTTGACCATCCTGCACCCTGAGGGCTTGACAGGAATACCTTGTGGAGCTTAGTCTGGTAATTTACAACACAAACTGCTAAACTGCAATGTCCTTCATGCTCACAGTTCAGCTTATGCCACAGTGTTGTTCGTTGACTTTACCAATACTGAATGCCAAGAGTATCTGAGATGTAAGACTGTCAATGTGTATTGTTGGACCTAACATCACAGCTACCAAGGCCCATCACATGCCTTAAGTTGGAGTGGTGCCAGTAAATGTTTCAATATAAAAAATCATCCCAGGACTCATGGTATGTCTCAACATGTAAATGCATGCTCCAACCTAAAAGCAGTCTAGTTACAGACATGTAATACCTAACATTTGTCAAGTGTTGGGAAGTAGAGAGAGTGGTCTGACTGTAACTTCCAGGAGGCGATGTTTCTTTGACTCATACCACCAGCCCAATGGTCACTTGCCCGAATACACCTGTTTGTCTTCTCTCAAATGAAGCTCACTCACCTGTAAGTATACCATTTGTCTAGTGTGTGAAGTAGAGGGAATGACATGACTGCAACTCCCAGGAGGCCTTGTTTCTGTAACTCCAGCCACCAACCCAGTGTTCACTTGCCCAAATAAATATGTTTGTAATCTCTCAAATGCTCTTCACTCACCTGGGAGCATACCATTTGTCAAGTGTTGGGAAGTAGAGGGAGTGACATGACTGCAACTCCTAGGAGGTCCTGTTCCTGTTACTCCAACCACCAGACCAGTGTTCCCTTGCCCAAATATACTTGTTTTGTTTGCCCTCAAAATGAAGTTTACTCACCTGGGAGTAAACAATATGTATAGTGTGTGAAGTAGAAGAGTGACTTGACTGCAAAGCCCAATCGACTCTGCTTCTGAAACTCCAACCACTAGCCCAGTGTTCACTTGCCCAAATACACCTGTTTATTTTCCCTCAAATGCTCTTCACTGACCTGGGAGTATTTGTCAAGTGGTGTGAAGTGAAGGGAGTGACCTGACTGCAACTCCCAGGAGGCCCTGTTTCTGCAACTACAACTATCAGCCTAGTGTTCACTTGCCCAAAAAAACCCGTTTGTTATCTCTCAAATGAAATTTACTCACCTGGGAGTGAGCAACATACAGATCATGCTTAACTCAGAGACATGTCTGTCCACCCAGCTCCATCTTGACATGGTATCCCAAAATTAAACTATTGAGGACAGGAATGACACCTCATTAAGGCCTTAGACTGCATCAGCATATTAGTAGCAGAAGCAAACACATTAACACAGGACTGCACACATGATGACTGCAGATACATATACAACAAAAGTTGTGTGTTTGCCTGTATCTCACTCAACTAGACCTCCAAAAGGTCAAATGCACATTTTGTCTCTCCAGCTACTTGGCTTCACTGTTGGTAAGATGTCATGTTCATTCCCTCATCCAAAGTGCAACTGATCAGCACATCTAATGATCTGCTTGAGTCTAAGAGTTTAGGCAAGCTTCACATATGTCATGTCAATCACTCCAGTGCTATGGTAACATGGCACAATAGGCTAACCTACCACTTAAGAATGTCCAGTGTCTCTACTTACTGTAACACAAAACCAGCGAAGGTAGATGTCACACTTCAACCAATAACAATGTACTCTCATTCTCAACAGGTCGAATTGGCACAGCCCCTGGGTAGACCTCGTCCACCGACCAGACTCCCACTCCACCCCTGGATGAAGCCTTCAGTGATGAAGACACACATATGGAGGACAGTCCTGGCACATCTGGGCAACCTAGTGAGACAGTGAGTGTCACTGCGGCCACAATGACACCTCCCAGCCCTGTTGCATTACCATCACAGGTAACAACGTGCCCCTGAACCTCTATACCTAGCACAGTTTCAACCATCTTATGTCCCCCAGTACTGGATTCTGAGGTGCAGCACAACACTCCTGACACTGAGGGTCAAGGACTTAGTTGGAGAGGGCACCATCTGGCAAGGGCACAGGCTTGTGGGGGTAGGGTGCGTGAGAGGGATACTGTGGGGCAGCCGATGGAGGCCTCTGGGGCTGCTATCAGCCACATCTTTGGGGTCTATTAGGAGTTCCAGGTCATGATGGGCCAGGTGTTAACTGAACTCCGGGAAATGAAGCAGATGCAGAGAGACGATCCAAAAATTGGATGATTACAGTTCCAACATGGACACATTGACAGAGGTGCTCAGGGACATCTACAAAACCCTGAGCAGGGCTTTTCAACCACCATCCACCCCTTCCTGTGGGCCAACTACCTCAAACCCAAGTATATCTGTGGCAAACAAAGGAAGGGAGGCCCTGCCAGAGGCACAACCACCCTCAGACACCCCTGCCTCTGCAGCAGCTGATGCCCCCTCGCAAGCCGGGACGTCCATGAAAGAATCCAGGAGGGGTGGATGGCAAGACGCTAACAACTTGCAGCAAGAAACCTCTTCTTTAATGTCCTCCTTTGTGTGTCACACATACACTCTTTGGACTGATCCTGAACCACATTCCACTACCAATAAGAGGAGTAGTCTGGACTTGGTGTGGGTTCCACTCCTTTGATTTAATTCATCATGACTGACCCCTTCACTTTAAATTTTTGTTTCTTCACCCGTCACAAACTCATCATCTGCTGTCTTAAATTTCACATTTCCCTATGAAGATATGTAAGACCATATGAAGCATATGATGAAGATACAAGCTACATGTGCAAACAGGGATATGTTGCATGCACACAGTGTCCAGCTCAGGATTACAACCATTACACACCACATCACATACATAGAAATGTCTTGTTTCAGAAGAGTTTTTCCTACATTGTTCGGCACAGAGCCTGTCAAGATGTTAAAAACATAAAAATTCAGATATAACCTTATCAGACTGTGTAGGTCATCAAATCAACTGGTACAGACCCCAAGAACATTGTAGGAATGGACATAGAAGACATTGCCCTATTAAATAGGCAAAAATGGATATGGTTGATGTCATCAGCTGGAGCCATATCCCCTAGCTCTCAAAAGGAAGCCCACCTGCTGGAATGCTTGACTCAAACAGATGGCAGTACAACGGTTCCTGATCACAGGGTCATTACGATCCAGTGCTACTGCATCTGGTGGTATGACACAAACAAAATGTCAGTGATATGCCACAGGCCCTTTGGCCTACAATGATGAAACACATTAACAGCTACAAACAGTTAGACAAAAGGGTGTTTAGCCAATGTGAAGGGGAACTGACAAGAATTTGGCCTACAACAACATTTTTACTGGCCACATGATGACACACACGATGCATCATGGCCACCACACAACAATGAACACGTCCAACTGAGTCTTCTGCATTTATATCCTATCACTGTGCAAGCTGTCTTCACACAGGTCTTCTACACTCAAAGCCTGTGAAATACATTCCTCGGAACAATCCATGTCCACTTTGTATGTCTCAAACAGCATGACATACCTGCTTGTCTGTCTAGCCATGGCGGCTGCTGTTCCTGCTCTCTGGCATCCTGGTGATCAGCGCTGGTATCCTGGTCGATGCTAGTCTTAAGCAGTGTTCTACACATCCTCATTATAATAGGGTCTTTGTATTGTACTCCATGGATACTTTACAGTCCATCCATTGCATTGGAAGCACTCCTTGGACAGACTTGGCAAGAACATAATGGTATCTTACAACTCTTACAACTCTGAAATGCCCAAATGAAGATATCATGGTGAAGCTACCTGAACAAAACAAGGAGTAGAGTTGTGAAAACATACATACAACACAAGTCACATACCAAATGTCTAGAGAACAAAGTCCATTAGAAGAACCTGACACAAATAAAGCAACATCATCAAAATGTGAATGTGTCAAAACACCCTTTGGCAGCTTTTGCCTGAGCATCAGCTACCTAACTATTTCCAAAAATATACTCCACACATTATCTCAACTACAGTTCATTGAACAGTCAAAGTCATGACATCTCATGCCATACTTACACCCATGCAATGACATTTTGTCACAAGTTCCTCTTCATCACTGTCATCTTTATTTGGCATTTCAGGATTCTCACCCAGTGACACCTCAGACTCCCCCTCCTCTGGAATGTAAGGATGTAAGGGATAATCCTCCGCAGGCCGATGTTATGGAGCATGCAGCATGCCACAGTGATTTGACACACCTTCCTGGGTGAATAGAAGATGGCTCCCCCAGTCTTGTCCAGACAGCAAAATCTGGCCTCTAGGAGCCCAAAAGCCTGCTCCACTGTCCTTCGTGTTCTTCCATGGGTCTCATTGAAGCAGACTTCCCCTGGTGTAGGTGGATTCCTCAGTTGTGTCAACAACCAAGAATGGTTTGGATATGCTGAGTCTCCTGTTTTGGAATGAGACATAGGTGCCATAATGAGTAGGCCTGAGTTCATGGAGTCTGACTCCATGGAATTCCACGGAGTTGAAATAAAAACTCAGTGAAATTCTGCTAAGGTGGAGTTCTATGACCCGTGGAGTGCTGAATGTGCCCGATCTCTGAATCGCTAAGCAGGGTCGGGCCTGGTCAGCCACAGAATTCAGGCCAGGGATGTAGGCAGAAAAAGCTGCTGTTTCAGTCCTTGTTTGTGCACCAGTGTGCACAAACAATGAAAAAAGAGACAAGGACTTAACTGGGTCTTCCTGGGGTCCTCCTCTCCTCGTTGTCCAACGGTAACAAGTCTCAGTGGCTGCCTCTCTCTGATCTGCTCCGGGACGCACTGCAGCACAGTTATGGGTTGCACCGCGCAAGTGCAGACTGTCTGCGTTTTCGCTTTGCAGCCCATACTAGGCTGCATTGTGCACCAGGTGAGCTCCGCTCTGCTCGCGGGGCAAGCTGAGTTTTTTTACTTACTCCTCATTCCAAGTGAAGCACGGAGTTCCAAAACCTCTGCTAGCTCTGACAGCAGAGCTGAGCTCCACGAACACCTCTATTAATTAGTCATTCACTTCATGATTGCAGCACCCGACATTGCACACACAAAATCAGAACAGATGTGATTTACCAACCAGTCAAGGCCTCTCTGTGACATTAGCTGGGGGATGTAGAGATCTGACAAGCAGACAATGCACATTGATAGAATGGAAGTGCTGCCTGTTGACATTAGCTGGGGTATGGTGCTGTTCCAAATTAGAAAGGAATCATGAGCTGAACCTGGGAACCAGGCACAGATGTTTGAGATGTAGAGATCTGACAAGCAGACAACGCACGTTGATAGAATAGAAGTGCTGCCTGTTGCGACAGACTTGTTCACTGGCCTGCGGTGGCACCAAGGCAATATGTGTACCATCAATGGCTCCTACCACATGTGGAAGGTGACCAAAACCATAGAAGTCAGCCTTCACATTGATTAAATCCTCATGTTTGGAGAACATGATATAGATGTCAATGTGTTTCATCATTGCTGACAGCACATTTCTGGCCACTGTACATTGAAAGGATCCTCCGACCAGGAAGTGTAATACTGCCATGAGTTTCACAATGGGTGGTATGCATGTTGGATTTGTGTTTTCAGGCCTCAGATCTGGCTCTACCTGACAACTTAAATCCACAATAGTTTGCCTATTCAGATGGAACTGTTTGATGATGTGATGGTCTTCTATGGTTTGAAGGTCTATCAATGGATGGTAAACTTGCGCTTGTTGCCTCCTCTCTCTTTGAGGGCACCTATTTGTGAATTTAAATGAGTTGAAGCAGTAGTCACTGTGTCCACACCAACACACATGATGAATAGGACCAAAATCATGTGATAAAGCATTACTGGAAAAACATTACACCCATCACACATCAAAGCTGTCTACCATGCAAGGGCCAAATGTGACCCAAGTTGTCTACACATGTGTCTACATCATAGATTTGGGCATTACCCATCTATCTGCTTCTTATGCACTCCATAAAATTTAACAGTATGTACCAACTGTTAAAAATACCGTCACTGACGGTGGACAGTGCACCACCATAATATGCCATCTGTGACCACACACTACACTGGTGATTGTGTAGGAGAACCTACACAACAAGGCTGCTTTACATTGTTTGAGATGATCAGACACATATATTGAGGTTGTGATGCATTTAACAGGGTCCAATACTGTAATTACAACAGTCAAAATAGTGGATGCCTCGCCTAGTACACTGGACATTAGGAACTGCCCGTAGCTGCCGGCAGAAGTTCACCGATTGATGGGCAATTTCAGTTGTGGCAGATACAGCCATATGCTAAAGTTGATGACTGCGATGGTAGTGGCCCAATGGCTGTGGCTGTTGGCGGCAATGACGGTGTACATGGCATACATATATGTTGTGTTTTACTAAATCACTCACTTGACTCTTGACACTGCTGCCATCAACACCTCTACCACTTCAGCTACTGGGCGCTGCCTCTGAGAGCAATCATGCCAGACCAAGCAGGTGAAAGAGCCCCTGCCATCTCTCCTGAGGAGCTGAAGAGGCTAGTTGAGGAGGTCCTTCAAATGTATGGTTAGCCCTATGGCTCACCAGAAGAGCAGGTAAGAACCTCAGAGGCTATTTTACTCAGATCTACACCATCGTTCACTTCTGCATAAGGTTACAATGTGCCTCTGAGTGCCAGTGAGACTTTCTTGTGTGCCTGTTGTCACATTTTGTGTTCCATACATAGGATGTACATGGTGCCAGTAGTGTAGACAAGTACTCTATGTATTTCTCATTACCATTGTGTGGTGTGATGTGTGATAAGCCCTAGATCCTCCTTCTGTTGCATTCATATATCTGGGCAAAGGGACTTTACAGCAATACAGTGGCATATCTTTGGATATGATGTTTGTAAGGGTAAAACAACATGTATGTGCATTACAGCATGAGCTGTGTATGTATACTGTTTGAGTCATGTGAGGATCTTGTTAGCAAAGTGTATAGTCACACAGATCACTCAGCCCACATCTGGCCTTGCCAAACTATTGTATGAGAACCATGTAAAACTCACTGTGTCCTTCAGAGTGCCACACAACTGGGAACCCGCATAGAGGATGGGCACAGGATGTACCGTCATGCATGGAAGTGATGGAAATGTAAGTGTCATGTAGGTTCTGTATGGTCAGCCTGCAGAGACCAAGGCCTGTCAAATGTTTCTCCCGGTGTGGGACATAGACTAGACCAGAGTAGAGTTACTGTGGCTATGTAACTGTGGCACCGGGCCCACTCCCTGAGGACCACCAGAACCTTGGATGTGGCCAAAATGAGTCTTCAGTGGCAAGTCTTGGCCTGAAGGCCTTTGTACATTGGCTACATTAGAAAAGGGTACTGAGGTAAGCCCCTGACCTAGGACAACATTCTGCTGCCCCTCATTGGCAATGTTTGTCATTGATTTACGACAGGTCCCTTACTCCCACAACTCTGTTGTCACCTTTACATAAGTCATCTGTGTACAATACAGGTGCATTGCACAAGTGGCAAACCTACAGTGCAGACAGTTGGTTAATTCAGGGGAAGGCATGCCATGTGACCCATTAGCTTGGTTACATGCCACCAATCAGACAAAACATACCTTAGTATGTTGGCTGCCATCTCTGTAGGATTGCCACATATGGTAAAAAGTGTGTTCTGTGCTACAAGTATATACCACACAACCCCACTCTGAAGTGTTATGAGATTATATTGAGTAGGTTACATGTCCACACATGCACAGGAAAGAGACTTCCTGTGCCACACACGGCAGCCCTTTCATTGTCACTTAAGTCTTAGGGTGCAGTCTGTACTATGGTAGTTACCTGAAGGGACGGTATGCATTGAGTCAATGTGGCTGGATGTAAATGTGTCTGTCCAGCCAGGCCTAAGTAGTTTATCCTTCAGAAAGACCCAATGGTGTGTTGTGTGTCATTGTAGCTCACATCACAGTGTATGTGCTTGAACCTGGACTACCTGATGTCAGTTGGCCTGCTTAGTCATTGTAGGCCATAAGCATTGTAGTGGGATAGTCTGCAGATGACTCCAAAAGTATGCTTTTATGTCCTTGTACATATGTGCTTTACACTTGTGGTGTGTTGACAATTACAACATTTTTGTGTTTGTTGTTTCTCAAATGTGTGTGACACAACCTGTTGGACAAAAAATGGAATTGGAACCTCTTCATTTGTCTATTGCATCCATACAGGTCAACACCTATCAGAATAAAGGGATTTGGAGAGCCATTGTCAAGAAGATGCGGACCCTGGGGTCCATAGCCAGCGGAGCGCCCACTGTCGCAAGAGATGGAAGGACCTGAGACACTGGGCCCGGAAATCACAGAGCTCCAGCTAGGGCTGTCCTCCCAACGTGGGCGGGGCTCACGGCAGTGCCTCACCCCCCTGATGGCACTCATTCTAGCAGAGGCTTACCCTGAGCTTGATGGCCATTTGAGGGCATCACAGCAGCCATAAAGGGGTGAGTCCAGGGCATATTCCTGTCTGTTACATTGCTAAGTTGGTGTGCTAGATTCTGCCATATCCTCCTGAAGAATGGAGATGGGCCATGTGTGACACACAAGATGAGTTATTGTTTGTGTAGGTATAGAATTTGGTACATGCTGATGTGCCTTGCCTACTAGCCCACTGACGTAGGACACAACAGAGTACAGTCCACTACCAATATACTCTCCAGGGCCAACACATGGCTGAGTACAGTGATAAATCAGGTCACGTTGTTTGTGAGTGTCATTTGTACCCAACAGTCCACTTGTCTTCAGTGTGTCAGCCCCAAAAACAAACAACATGAAGGAATAGATCACTGTACTCAGCCGTGTGTCTGCTCAAGTGAGTATATTGACATCTGTCCTCCACAGGCCACTTGTCTTCAGTGTGTCATGAATGCTGGTGCCTCACTACTGTCTCTCATATTAAGGTGACCATCACACATGTGACAGAACATACATTGCCCTTTGGGTACAGTCACAGAGCAATACTTTCCCTTAGTGAGTAGTGAATGTCCAGTTACATGATTTTGGTAGCATCACCGTTGCCATCTTTTCTTGTGCCTACATGTTAGCGTCTGTACCTTTCACTTTTGCCATATCATTTTCACTGCTGTTTCATTCATGGTCTACCTGTCATGGGATGATGTCATATTCCCTCACATATGTGTGCATGCCAAAATGTGTTTGGAATTGAACATATGTGATTGGGATACAGTTCATGTGGTGGAACAGACAGAAGTGTGTCACCATTGATTGTTGGCTCACACATACCCTCACCCGTCACTCCACGTAATTTTGCATGTACAACTGGAGACGCAATGAAGGACATGACAGGTAGGACTACAGTTTTTATTCACAATGTGCACTTCCATGCCATTGATGTAGAATCATTTGGTGAAGTGCTTAGCACATGTTCAGTGGTTAAGGTTCATTATCTTACTGTTGACATGCATCAGGGAGTGACTTGCACGAACGTGGGAATTATATGTGGTTGTGGACACTCATTCATCCTAGGGAATCTGTGTTTGCATGACAAAAGGACAGTCATGTGCCTTCCCATTCAGCAAAATGTTAAGGGCCTTCTGCAGGTACTAGAGATTCTCTGAGCCTCTCTAACGTTCAATGGACTATTGGCTTGTATTTATGCAATCTGAGTAAGGTATTCACAGCTGTACCAATCAAGACAGGTGATTTTCCTGGGGCTAGATGATACATTCTGGTGTCGATATTTGTAGACAAATCACCCAGACATTTTGTCAAAGTTGTCTCCAGTGTACATTTCTGTGTAGTACAACTTCCATGAGTCTATTTAGACAATGGGCGTATTGTGAAGTTACCATTGTGGATTTTTGACAGTGTTTCCATGTCACCTTTTTCTGGCTACTGTACTTCTTGCTGCAACATGGCTGGATTATTTGGCCATCATTTCATCATAATGTGGCATTGAGTATATGAAGATTAGCTGGTTACTACTGAGGATTGCCACAGAAGCCAAAACATTCAAAGTTATAAGGTCTCCTACTTGCTTCATGGGTTAGGTGATTGCACAACTTCACCCATGCAATTGGAGTTGTCTGTTATTCTGAATTTCCTGTGGGCAACTGTTCATAAGTCATGTAGCATGCATGCATATGGTGTAGCAAATGCTTGAGCCACTTTGCTGAAACTTGGGGGCTACTGTACAATATGGTAATGTTTGGTAATCAAAGCTGTTGTTCACGTGTGATCAGGCACCTGTATTGGCCGTATTTGTCTTTGTAAGTTCAGCATCAGCACAGGCAAGCGAGGAGACAGGGCCAAAACCAGTGGGGAAGGAGCTAGCCACTGTACCTCTTGTCACAAGACATCAGACATGAAGGGACCCAGTGGACCGGAGGGTGAGGAGAGGATAATGGAGGACACAGGATCTTCTTTAGATTCTTCCTCCAGTGGTTACTCCCTAGTGGTGCTGGACCCATCAGGACCTGTACCTGTTCTATCTCAGTCTGCCACCCCCAGCTCCATCTCCATCTTCCTTGTTGCTCCCCAACCAGTTGTCCATGCCCACTCACACAACAGGGTGAACATCTCCTTTGCGCCAGCCACCTAACCCCCTGCCCCCGTTACCCATGCTGCCTTGAGTGAGGAGGTTGTTGACCTCCTAAGGAGTATCTCTGTGGGTCAGACTGCCATTCTGAATGTCTCTGAGGTACAGGGCATTGAATATCAGCAGGTGGTTGCATTCCTGGAAGGCATTCATAGTTCCATGTCTGGCCTACAGAGATCCTGTCAGGCTCTGGCCTCCTCACTCACTATAGCCTTCTACCCCCCAGAATCCTACCCCCACCAACTACCTCTTCCCCATTCAATTTCCCTCTTCCCATACCTGTCTCAAGCACACACACATTGCACACACCCACTTCAACATACACAAGCAGCACATATAGGCACAAGCACCACAAGACACACCGGCATGCAAGCACTCAACAGTCACATACACACACCATCATACCCATCATTTCGCCAGACACCACCCCAACAGACCCACACATCACACACACCATACCCCCAGATACTACCCCAAAACCCACAGACCCACACACACAACACACACCATACCCCTAGACACCATCCAAACACCCACAGACACAGCCACCTCAGATACCATACTCCCATATGCCCCCCACCCTCACAGAACCAAACACCACAAACACACCATACCCACAGACACCACCCAACACCCACAGACACAGCCACCACTCCCACTTTAGCCATCACCTCCATCTCACACCCCAGAGATGCAAACCCCCACACTCACACTGAGACACACACACCAGCACCAACAACACCCACAGCCAACACAAACACTTGCTCAACCTCCCAACCCCTATTCCCTTCTGCAGACTCTACCCGTTTTCCCAAAGAAAGCTTTCTGTTTGACCTTGCCCTTACCCCTGTGAAAACCCCTCTCCTAAAACCAAAAGGTTGCCCATCCCTTCCAAATCACAATCCTCCCATGTCAAACCTGCCCTTGCCCCCCGAAGCGAGCCATAACCCTCTCACCCCCAAGAAGAACCCACCCCTCCCAAAGTTAAACCCACCGCTCCCAAAACCAAACCCACCCATCCTAAATCCGACCCCACTCCACCCAAAGGTTATCATTGAGCTGCCAGGCATGCCACTTGATATCCTTTCCTGTGGAGGTACCTAAGCCAGTGACCAGAGAGTCAAGTTGTGGTGCACAGCAGTGTGCATGTACTATTATTTGTATACTGGCCATTGGCCTTTTCTCATATTTGGATTTCTTTAAGAAAGCCACACTGTTTTTTGAGTACACATTTGTCCTGCCATTACTTTTCTACCTTTTTGCTGTTCCTCAGTAACTTGTGATGTATGCCTACAGTTGTGTTTGATTCACCCTGATAGCTGATCCATTTGATGTGGTTGGCAACATCTGACTTTGGGAGCCGTGCCCGTGTCAACCAAGACATGGGAAGATGTTCAATGGGTGAATGAGAGGGTGGGTATATAATTGGGGTATCATTGCATTGTGTGTTGTTTGAGGTGGTATGTCATCTTGGCTTGGCAAATGCCAACATCTATTGGGTTGCATTTGTCCCCCTGATGTGGATTGCACATTTGTATCATGTGTGCACTTACAGACTCAGAGAACCAATCACACGCCCATTCACAAACCCACATGTTAGACCTAACAGCCTTAGGGTGGTCACCCCTAACTTTATGCCTGCCTCCCTCCACTTTTGAGATACTGTTTTTGCTGGTTTATAGACTCTGCACACTTTACCACTGCTAACCAGTGCTAAAGTGCATATGCTCTCTCCCTTTAAAAATGGTAACATTGGATCACACCCAATTGGGCTATTTAATTTACTTATAAGTCCCTAGAAGAGCACACTGTTTGTGCCCAGAGCCTGTAGATTAAAAGCTACTAGTGGGCCTGCAGCACTGATGGTGCCATCCACTTCAGTTGCCCCTTAACCTTTGTCTCAGGCCTGCCATTGCAAGTCCTGTGTGTGCAGTTTCACTGCCAATTGGACTTGGCATTTAAAAGTACTTGCCAAGCCAAAAACACCCCTTTTTCTACATATATGTCACCCCTAAGGAATGCCCTAGGTAACCCCTGGGGCAGGGTGCTGTGTAGGTAAAAGGCAGGACATGTACCTGTGTAGTTTACATGTCCTGGTAGTGTAAAACTCCTAAACTTGTGTTTACACTACTGTGAGACCTGCTCCCTTCATAGGCTAATATTCGGGCTGCCTCATACATTGTTTGAGTGGTAGCTGCTGATCTGAAAGGAGTAGGAAGGTCATATTTAGTATGGCCAGAATGGTAATACAAAATCCTGCTGACTAGCGAAGTTGGATTTAATATTACTATTTTAGAAATGCCACTTTTAGAAAGTGAGCATTTCTCTGCACTTAAATCTTTCTGTGCCTTACAATCCACATCTGGCTGGGTTTAGTTGAGAGCTCCTTGTGCATTCACTCAGACACACCCCAAACACAGGATACTCAGCCCCACTTGCATACATCTGCATTTTGAATGTGTCTTCCTGGGCTGGGAGGGTGGAGGGCCTGCTCTCACACAAAGGACTGCCACATCCCCTACTGGGACCCTGGCAGACAGGATTGAACTGAAAGGGGATCTGGTGCACTTCTAAGCCACTCTTTGAAGTCTCCCCCACTTCAAAGGCACATTTGGGTATAAAAACAGGGCCTCTGCCCTACCACCTTAGACACTTCCTGGAGAAGAAACCTGAACCATAACCTGCAGCCTGACAAGAAGAACTGCCTGGCTGCCCAAAGGACTCACCTGACTGTTTTCTGAAGAGGACTGCTGCCTTGCTGTTGCTCTTGCTGTGCTGCAGAAGTGTTCTCCAAGGGCTTGGATAGAGCTTGCCTCCTGTTTCCTGAAGTCTCATGACCAAAAGGACTTGTCTCCTGCAGCTGAAATCCCCGTGCAGTGAAAATTTGACGCACCGCCTGCAAAGAACGACGCACAACCTGCTCGCAGTGAAAAATTCACTGCACGCTGAGTCCGGAATGATGCAGCCCAACTTCGCAACAGGAGATCGACGCAGCGCCAGCGACATGACCGGATCTTCAACGCACAGCCCTACTGGATCGACGGATGCCGACTCAGAACGATGCCGCCCGACTTCCTGAGAGGAATCGACGCAGCACCTGCCGTGCGGAAGGAAATTCCATGCATCGCCTACTGGAATCGATGCAGCTGCTGTGACTTCACTCCGCAAGCCCAGGATTCCACGCATCATCCCTGGGGCATCTGAAAACCCAGCAACCTGAAGAAGATCCAAGTCGGCGCACCAGAAATTGACGCAACGTCTTCCCTGTGTGGAAAATTACTACGCAAGTCTGTGTGCGAAGGGGCGAAACTGACGCACACTCACCGTTTTCCACGCATCCCCTCCTCTGTTCTCCTTTGCGAGGATTTTTCAACGCAAACCAGGTACTTTGCCCTGCAAGAGACACTTGTTGTTCTAGGAAAACCTAAGAACTTTTTTTTGCTTTTACAGTAATATTTTAACTCTAAGACATTTGATATCACTTTCAGTATATCCCTACATTTGCTTATTGCATCCTTAATCGTTTTGACCTGCATTTATCCAGATAAATATTATATATTTTTCTAAGCACTGTGTGGTGTATTTTTTGTGGTGTTATATTGTGGCATTGTATGGTTCATTGCACAAATACTTTACGCATTGCCTTTTAGGTTAAGCCTGACTGCTCAGTGCCAAGCTACCAGAGGGTGGGCACAGGATAATTTGGATTGTGTGTGACTTACCCTGACTAGAGTGAGGGTCCTTGCTTGGACAGGGGTAACCTGACTGCCAACCAAAGACCCTTTTCTAACACCACACAACACTAACACACCCACTCACACACCGTTACACACCCACACAACCACTCAAACAACTACTCACACACCTATACAGCCACTTATACACAACCACAAAGCCAGTGACACACCCACTCAGAGAGTTACAGAACCACATCCACATCCACAAAACCACTCACAATCCTTCTCATACATCTATGCAACCACTCGTACACCCACTCACTGATCCAGAAAACCACTCCCACGCCCATGCAGGTACCAGACAGCTATTCACACACCCACACAGCCACTAACATGGCTACTCACTCACACCACAGGGAGGGAGTGATATTGTTGTATAAATTGCAATAGGATATGTTTATATTAAATATGTTGTTGTTTTGTATTGAATGTGTGCTTTGACTGAGAATCGATCTGCAGCTCTTTTGTGGATCTGCCCACAACATAACCATTAGACCCTTCATTTGACCAGGAATCTGTGGCAGATCTGCAGATTCCCATAAGAAATTTTTAAAAATGGATTTGAAAACAAAAATAAGCAGTGTTTGGGAAAAGAGTTGGCTCTGAAAAGAGCCTCTTTGATTATGGTGTTTAGATGATAATTACACATAGAACTGGATGCAGTCTTTCAAGTTGCTGCAGAACACCACATCTGTGAAATGAACTCTGTGTTTTCAATACATTCCCTAAGTTGTTATGTATTGGAAAATAAATTATTAGTAAGGGTGTGTAGGTACCTACACATAGTAATAAGGCAACAATCTCAAATAAGGTACAGTCTGGGTCTCAATCAATTAATTCTTGCTCAACCCTTGGTAGATTGGCCCACAAGCAGTTAGGCTTAACTAGGTGTGCAAATCATTTAATATCCACAAAGCAGTAAACAAGTCAAACACAACACACAATAAAAATCGAACACACATGTATAAAAAATACAAAATATTGATTTCTTTAAAATTACACCAAAATGAGAAAAATCCAATGCAGAACCAGAGATGTACATTTTTACCGATTAACAGCCTCATTATGAGTTTGGCGTTCCCAAAGTAGAATCACCAAACTCTGCAGGGAGGACGCCACCACCATGGCGTCTGCCCAGTGGAAACATTGCAATACATTCCCGCCAGTCAGACCAGTGGGAACAGTGCTACGACATAGCACTCAGCTCCCTTAAAGGAGCCAAGTGCCATCTCATAGCACAGAGGGGACTGACCAGCACCCTCGGAATGCACACTGTCTGCAGAGCAGACAGTGTGCATTGTAATGGTGCTAGGAATGGGGGACTGTACTGCCTATGCTCTCGGCATGGGCAGTGCAGGGGCCCCCTGTGGCCTTCAGCACACCCTCACTGCCAGCCTTTCCATGTCATTGAAACTTCCATGGAAAGGCTGGTGGTGAGGGGAGTTGTAATCAGCCAGGCAGCTCTGAGTTTAGCGCCACTCTGGCTGAGTACAACTCAGACCACCATCACCACATCGGGAACCATGTTCCCAGAGGGGAGAGTGGTCCCCTGGCAGGTCTGCCCAGCAGGGTTGTAATTGGGCGGTCAGGCCGCCTAGAGTGCGGTGGTCTGACCATCAACGAGAATGCAGTGGTCCTCAGACAGCCACACTTGTAATGAGGCCTTATGTGTAAAAATGTGCTTGCTAATGCCTAAAAGCAAAAAGCGCCAACCGCAGTCATCTGGTCACGCTTGACCAGGATAAAGTCAAAGATTGAGACCGACCGCAATGGAGCCCAGGTCAGATACACTAAGTGGTCAAAATTTTACCTTCAGACATAGGGCTCGAGTTAGATCTTGGTGATGTTACCACCAAGCCGCGCTAGTGGCAGATCCCAGAAGGCCATCAAGTTGACACTGTTTTGCTCACTCTATTTAGATGTTACAGCTATACAAATAGAGAACTGATGATGGATTTCTGATGGAGAAAGATGGACATTGTACACTGGTAGTGGCTATGGAATAGAGGTAAGTGACACACACATACACTCTGTCCTTTAGCCATAGTGTGCCTCTGCCCTACACGCCACACAACACACCACATACACACCATCACCATTACAATTCCAATACAACCTGTACAAAAGATGAGTTTTCACCCCTTTCCCCCTCGATCCGCCAACTCAGAGGTGGAGGTCAGAGAGCCACTTTTTTCTTGGCAGTAAGGCACATCCAAATCAGCATCATGGAAAGGGTGGCAGGGCTTCTGCCGGCATCCTTTTTTTCCCTCTCCCACCATCAACGTGGGTGCGTTTTTTTGGTGGAGACAATGTTTTGAGTTCAGGCTTTCGGCTATGGAATTGCCAACATCTAAATACAACAGCCGGACTGTCACAACGTAGATGACTCTTCAGTTGAAAAGTCGACTGTGGGACCATTACCACCAACATCTAAATCAGGCCCTTCATCTCTTTTCTGGAACCTTTTCTCCTGTCATCGAGTGAGGCTCCTCTCCAGGCCAGCTTTCTATGTGACAACGGCAGCTTGGCTCAGTGTGAGGTCACAGTCAACTCCTGAAAATCTTGTTGATGGGGAATATCTCAGGAGCTTCAGCTGGACAAACCTGAAACTGAAGGTGGAGAAGTGTGGCTCAATGGTTAGAGCGGCAGACCCTGAAGCAGAGATCTGGCTCAAGACCAGGGTTCAAGTCCCGATTCGGCAGGTCTTGGGCTCAATTCCCCTTGACCAGATAATTCTCGCCTCGGTGCCTAATCTAATTCATGGGTCCCACTCTGCAACTCTGGGCAATAGCTTGCTTAATCTCCACAACGGCCCCAACAGTGCTTGGATGCCTGGCTTCACCCTGGGGGTGCTCAGGAGTGGGCGCCTCACAGGGATAAGCCAGGAGGGGTTCCATAGCGGTATGAGTACAGCGCCTTGAGACCCTAACGGGTGAGTAGTGCGCTATACAAGTGCTAATTTACATTTTACAAACTCAGGCCAGGTCATGGTTCGCCGTCCCCGGCTTGACATTTGTCACCGGGTCGTCACCTTATTTTTCAAAGCTGCTCCAAACTTCTGGATCTTTTTCCAGAAGTCCTTTTTAGGGTTTTGCAATGTCCACAAACTTGATCCAAGGTTCCAGAAGCTCTGAGTTGCTCCTTGGGAGTTGGGACTACAATTCCCAGAATGCATCTAGTCAAAATCCTTAAAAGGCCACTGGACACTGGTCAGCTGGGATCTTCTTGCAGGACTTGAGGCAGGGGATCTTGGGTAGCATCTTTGTACCTGTTGCTTACAGAGAGTCCACTCCTGGTTCTTTGGAAGCAAGAGAAAGGCCCTCATTATGACCCTGACGGTCTTCTGACTGCCAGGGCCACAGTGGCAGTCTCACCGCTGACGGGCCGGCGGTGAAGACCGCCATATTATGAGCATGGCGGGTGGTCACTGCCAACCCGCCACATCCCCATTTGAACCACCAGGGTGGTTGGACCTGCTGGGACGGAGATTAGCATCTCCGACCCAGTGGTCCAATGAAGACCGCCGGCGGTATTTGGAGTTGGCTTTCCACCAGGGTGTCCATGGCGGTAGCACCGCCACGAAAACCCTGGCGGAAAGACTACTGGTGACAGGAAATTTCTTTCCTATCACTAGCAGACAACTCCCTCACCCCTCCTGCAAGCCCGATACTCCCCACCCCCGTCCATATCAAATCCCCCCACCCCCTACCAGCAAGGGCCCCCTCCCCAAAGCATCCCCCCACCCACCCTACCAGCATAGTACCTCACTCCCCTAACCCCCAGCCCCTCCCCACTTACACGCACACACACACAGATACCCACACGCACCCCACATACACTCATACACCAACACTGGCATACATGCATTTACTCACAAGCATCCATACACGCACTCACTCACATGCATCCATACATGCACTCACTTCAACATTCATACATACATGCATACACACACGCATACACACACGCATTCACATACGCTTACATACACACATACAAACACCCATACTCACACGCATTTATACACGTCTTCAGACACGCATACAGACACCCCTACACATACGCAGACACACATGCATACACACTTGCATTCTCACATGCAGACACCACCCCCTCACACACGCACATACAACACCCCCCACCCTCCCACCCCACTCGCCTGTCGGACGCCTGACTTACCTCGTCTGGCGAGGAGGTCGTCCGGCAGGGAACAGGTGCTTCCACCGCTGGCAGCACCCCAACATCAGGACACTGGCAGGCCGTATTGCTGATCGTCAGATGGCTGGCAGAGTCCTTTTTGGCGGGCGGGGCCAGTGGTGGAACCGCCCATGCGCCGCCGACCGCAAGCACGACTACTGGAGGATTTCCTCTCAAAATGTGGCAGAAATCCTGCAGTACTCGTAATATGGTGGTCGGAAGACCGCCAGCACTGGTGGTCTTCTGGTGCCCGCAGCTTTAATGGTCTTGCAAAAAGACAGCCAAAGTCGTAATGAGGGCCGAAGTCCTTTTCGTGGTGAAGCCCAGTGTGTGCAACTGGTGCAGTCATTGTGGGTGCAGTCCTTCAGATGCAGCCCTTCTTGTTCTGTGTGGCACATTTCAATTCCAGAAAGCACTATGCTTTAAAAATCCAAGATGGAGATAATCAAAAAATTGGGGTGACCAGGGTCAAAAGGATGTCTCTGGCAAAAGTTGGAGATCACCAAGAAAGTATGTAGGAAAAGTGACATTAATTTACCAAAGGTATTCATAATTAGGATTTCCAGTCCTACCCCAGTAATTGTGCCTAGGTGATTGCATTCCCACCACCGTGCATAATCATGAGGTCTGGATGTTGGCAATCCAAAATGCTTTCAATTAAAGTCAACAATTGATGCCAATATACCCCTCTGTGGCTAACCCAATTAATGTCTAACTTAGGTAAACCTAGGGCTCTGTCAATGGCACTCTTTCTAGCACTTCCTCTGGCCCAAAACACAGAATTATGCTTCAGAATCTATCCAGACTCTGACCATATTGGAAACAATCATGAATAGTACACAGGAAAAGGCTGCAGCAGAATGAGGTAGTTTTAAAGATGAAAGGCAGTTACAATGGAGGATAGGAAGTATACTAAAAAAGTACATATTTGATCGGATGGTAGAGATGTGCAGGGAACCAAAATTAGGTACTGACTTTAAGAAAAAAAGTAACTTTGTGATTGGCTTTGAAAAAACGGTTATGTTGTTTGGGATGTGCTTGGAATTGCAAACAGTCAACCACACCTGCTACAGTTAATTTAAAGCTAGTATGCTGCTAAGAGAAGGTCTTGTGAACGTGTGACCTACAGGTAGGCATACACTATTCGAAACCAAAGAGTGTGCGGGGAAGGAAGAAAAGAGAATGCAGAATGAAACTGAAAAGCAGACTGATGTACAAATATTGCTCAGCCAGGAGTGTATGTCTTGTCATTGACAATATTTTTCAAAATAAAGTATCAATGAAAAGCATTGGCAGCAGATTGTTGAATGCTTGAAGGGCTTTTGTGTGGATTCACAGATCCAATGCAGACCACACAGGGGGCTGTGCTGAGTCCTTCTGTGGATCCGCAGATCCTTAAAAAAACCTACCGAACTTGGCTTTGTTACAGAAAACATGGAATGGTTTAAAAATATAGACTATTTAGAAGTGGTATGAAAAAATAAAAGATGAAAGGGAGTCTGTGATTTGCTCAGTAAAGGATTATTAGTGAATGCACAATGGGAAGGGTAGCCAAATGATAGAGGAGGAGTATTGACATATTGCCAGTGGAAACACATATCAAGAGTCATTAAAATAAGTGTTGTACAACAGCAAAGGGATTTTACAGGTATGTTACTTAGGTTTTACTATAAAAAGTATATTTAAGAAGAAACCTATGACTGTGTATAAACTGAAAGAAAATGTTTAGCTTCTAGATATTACAGAAAATTTAAAATTGAAGGAATGTTAGATGAGACATTACCTAAAATATAGTGAGCAACAAATGAGAAAGAGGAATTGCTCTAATGAAAATATAAAATATTTTATGAAGCCAATATGAATAAATGTGTTTGAAATTAGATGTGGGTGCTTGCTTATAGTATGTGATTTAATAGTATGTAATTTGTACCCACTCACACAGTCAGGCAGGCAGACACCAAATTACACTTTCACAAAAGCACTTCTGTACCAACCACTCATATAGCCAGACAGTGACTGACACACTCAGTCACACACACATAAAATCATTCACACATCCATTTATTCACCTACACATCTTCTTACATAGTCCTTCACAGATCCATACAGGCAGTATCACACCTACTCACACCCCTATAGAGCCATTTATGTATCCAGCAATCAGTCAATTACACACGCACGTACATACCCATACACCTAGTTATACACCCAGTCACCCATCCATACAGCCACTGACATAGCTATTTACAAAACCATACAGTAGAGCCATTCACTCACACAGTCAGACACCGACAGATGCACTTATACATCTACTCACATACCCACGCAACACTTATGCATCCACCACTAACAGAGACACTTACAGACACAGTTACAAAACCAAACACCCACTAAGGCAGCCAGTTACCAATCCATACACCCACTGACATAACTATTTAGATAGCCAGTCACCCACACACCCACTTACACACACCCACAGGCATTAACATCCCCACTAACACACCCTTACAGTCACTTACACAGCTACTGAGACACACTCACACACCCTCTCACACTCCCATATAGTCACTCAGACACCTACGTACACATCCACATACCTACTCACTGACAATCATATACCCATATAGATATCCACACACTCATTCATACACCCACACAGCCACTTAGACACCCATTCATAGACCCAAATAGTTATTCACACGTGCACTAACACACCCATACCACCACTCACACATCCACTGAGGCACACCTACACCCAATGACATATCTACCTGCATTTTAGTATTCTAGATGACATTGCAGAACATTTGCTAGTATCTTCTTTAATACTTTATAAGTGTATTCTTCTTGGTGAAAATTAAAGCAGTCAGGTGTGCTACTTTGATTTCACTTATGTGAGGTATCATACATGTATACATACAAAAACTCACAAACACTTAAACACACAATTTTGCAAACACAAAAAACATGTAGTTAGATCTTTAATCAGCCAGACTAAGCAGTTCTAAAAAGAACCATTTTTTGTTGTGGTAGATTTTCTCAAAAAAAGTTTGATATTTTTTTGGCAATGGTGAAAGGAGTAAGGGAGGGCAACTTGGAAGAGGCAACCGGTTTCAGTATCTAAAAGGAATGGATGGTGGAATGGTGCAGTGAAAAAAATAACAATCATTCTTGTTGACAGTATCCATAAACTGAGGAACAGATGACATTTTAATGGAACTGGCATATGGTATGTGCCACAATGAGCAATCATGCGTTGCAGTTTTGGTGAAACAGTTGGAATGGTAACCTTCTGGTCAAGTGGTAAGAGTTCCACAGATGGTCCAGCTCCTGATTATGTTGCACCACCTTCAATTTCTCTGATCATCCTCTCATACATCCTTCTATGTATGGTTTTCAGATGTTACCACATGGAGGATGTGCAATGCGAATACTTCTAACCCGTACCTCTTGACTATTTTTGCTGTATATATTGCATTAAACAATTTCTGCAACAGCTTTCTTTTCTCCTGAAGGGATGGAGAAATATTTTTCAAAAATCAGAGGCCTTCTTTGGAAGTGGCAAGCCTTCTTCTCCTGCATACTGTTTTTCTTCTTCTTTTCCATCTTCAGCAGAAGACATCTTGACGATGAAACTCTCTTCTTTTGAAGAAAAGACAATAAAAGATGGAGCTGTGGTTCCAGTCTGTCTCCAGACAGATCGGAAATCTAAATAAATAATTTAGGTGTGATTTGCAATGGGCATGGGTGGGGACTACTGTATCCAATGAGAAGCTGAGGTTTGGGTGTGTTTCTGGAATTGCGGGGAATCCGCAGTGGCATCACGGCAGATCCATAACATGAATTGAAAAAAAAGAAAAACTTGGTATATTGTAGTTATAGAAAGACTACATAAGTTACCTTTCCTTGATTTGTTTCTTGTTACTTTTAAAATGTATAATAAGAATAAATGTGTGAATGCACGAAGCCCTTCCTCCAGGCTATCAAACCATCACACAAAACCGTATAGGCAAGAGAGAAGGTGGACTAGCTATTATATTCAAACAGGCAATAAACCTCAGTAAAACAGACAACATCTCCATACAAGGTTGTGAAGCCCTCCTTACCAGATGCCACCCTACTCCAACTTCCACCTGTAACTTTCTCCTCCTTTACAGACCTCCACCTAACAACTCCACTTTCCCAGATGCCTTTCTTGACATAGTCTCAAACCTTATTACACTATACTCCAATCTATGCATTCTTGGGGATCTAAACATTTGGTTTGACAAACCCAATATGCCCCATCCAAAAGCTATCACCACTGGCCTACTCGCATTGAATCTACATCAGATTGTACACAATCCCACACACATCGCTGGTCACATCCTAGATGTCATTTTTGCTAAGCCTGAACTTGTTACTATTCATAGCATCACACCAACCACCTGGTCAGACCACCATCTGATAACTTTCCGACAGACAACTCCACAAATCAACACACCCCACAACCACCTACATACATACACCTATCGACCATGGAGAAAACTCAATTTGGATCACTTAGAAACACAACTAACAGCAAAGACAGATCTAGATACAATCAATTCTGTACCTAAACTTTATGAGTGGCTACATGAAGCTTTTGATGTCCTAATACCACTCAGAAAAAC
The DNA here is from genome assembly GCF_031143425.1 of Pleurodeles waltl. Lineage (NCBI taxonomy): Eukaryota > Metazoa > Chordata > Amphibia > Caudata > Salamandridae > Pleurodeles > Pleurodeles waltl. The sequence goes on from NC_090447.1 coordinate 1,319,967,232, forward strand.
TAAACATGACAAAAGAAAACCAACACCTTGGAGAAACACAGAACTTAAAAAGATTAAAAAACAAATCAGAAAGTTGCAGCGGACCTGGCTCAAAACAAACAACAGTCAAGACAAACTGCAGCTACACAAACTTAACAGGATATACAAATCATCAATCAAAAAAGCTAAAAAAAGATACTACTCAGACAGAATTCTAAATGCTCAATCTACAACCAAGGAATTTTACAAAATTCTCAATGAATTTCGAAAACCCACATGCATGGAAGGAAGTCATCCCACCACTCAAGATTTCACAAACAAATTGGCAACTCACTACACAACCAAGGCAGACACACTGGACTCCTATTTAAAACAGAAGAAAACCATCAGCACCAACCCCTTTACTAAAATACCCTTTAAGAATAAACCATCCCAACCTCTACAGTCCTTCAAACAAATATCCCAGGATGAATTTATGGATTTGGTCAAAGCAAGCAGACCTTCTGGTTGCCCTTCTGACCCTTGCCCACCACAGATCTTCAAGAACATCCTGCTATCTACTTCCGCTGCCACACCTGTAAGAAGAATCATCAACAACTCTTTAACTTCAGTAACTTTTCCTACAGACCTGAAAAAGGCATACATACGACCATTATTAAAGAAAACAAATCTAGACCCGCAAGACCCAAACAACTACAGACCTATCACAAATGGACCTTTCCTGGGCAAATTGATAGAAAGAGCAGCATTCGCCCAGATGTCACAATTCATTGAAGACAACTCTATACTTTCAGACTTCCAAACTGGATTCCGCCCAGGAAGAAGCACTGAATCTGCACTCATGGCAATCTGGGACGATCTTAAAAACACAGTTGACCGAAATGGAGTTGCTGCACTACTTCTCTTGGACCTCTCAGCTGCCTTTGATACAGTTGACCATGACACCCTAACTCAAAGACTCCACGAAGCCGGCATACAAGAGATTGCGCTCGACTGGATTACTTCCTAGCTCCAAAAAAGAACAAATATCATCCACTCACCCCCCTTCTCATCCGAACCCTACCTCACAAAAACAGGGGTCCCCCAAGGGTCAATCATCTCACCTTTGCTTTTTAACATCTACATGATATCTTTACCAGAACTGATCAATGATTTCCATCTCACATGCTACAACTATGCAGATGACACACAAATACTACTTCAATTAGAAGACCCCAAAAACATTGAAAACTCTCAAATCTTCAGTTGCCTCAGAGCCGTTGATCAGTGGATGACCTGGAGCCATCTCAAACTAAATACCTCCAAAACTGAAATACTCACATGTGGTGACTGGAAACATTATGACCCTCTGTGCGGCTGGCCTGACGATCTCGGACCACCTCCTCAATTATCCAAGGAAGTGAAAAACCTAGGAATCACCATGGATTCCAAACTAACTTTGAATGCCCAAGTAGACAAATTAGCACGCACAAGCTTCATCACCTTAAAGACTTTACGACGCATTTTCCCTCACCTCGGATTTCCACACAAGGTGCAAGCTACTATCTCACTTGTATTATCCAAACTGGATTATGCCAATAGCCTCTACCATGGATCATCTCTATCTGTTATGAAAAAACTACAACGTATCCAGAATTCCGCAGCCAGGCTACTACTACATATAAAGCCGCAAGCCCACATCTCCCCTGCCTTGAGAGCACTACACTGGCTACCCGTTGCCAGAAGATGCACTTTCAAGCTGCTTTGTATCACCCACAAAGCTATACATGGAACAGGACCGCTTTTCATCAGAAAGAAAATTACCAAATACATCCAACAAAGAACCCTCCGTTCAAGACTGGCACCCCGCCTTAGAACACCACCATACAAGAAAAAGACTGTAGGTGGTACATCCTTCTCCGTCCAAGCAGCCAAACTAGGGAATTCATTACCCCCAACTATAAGAGCCACAGATAACTTTCTTGTTTTCAGGAAACTACTCAAGAGTTGGCTCTTTCCTTCATAACCACCTTTTTCAAACAACTATGAACTGCATATGCCTATGGGGATAATTATTTTTTCAGATTATATGTATATTTCTATTGATTTATAGTTTCTTTGGAAACTAAAGCAAGGCTGTGCGCCCAGAGATCCCATAGCAGAAAAAGATCTAGAATCCTTCCTGGAGGTGAACTGATGATGTACTAGAGCGTAATCTGTATCTGACTGTGACGCGCAGGTTTCTATCTCCCTCTCCTGGAGACACAGAGTAGAAGGTTCTCCCTTTATGAAGCACCTGTAAGCTCCGCCCGCTGAGCCACGCCCCGTCCACCCTCGAATGTAGGTAAAGGAATTCCCGCTTTTTACCAGGATGACGGACAGCTTTCCAAAACGACCCCACTGCGTTTACCGCCGATTCCGGTGGTGCGTTGTTGATGCACAGAAGCACGAGGACATCTCCACAGAGACACACTAGTAACAATAACATTGCCAAAGGCACACAAGGTTGCTGGAGACGTTTACCCCGTGGCCCGTCAGGTACCCCTAGTGTACAATATAAACGGGGCGTGTAAAACATGCTAGGTAACGCTTACTGACATACTCGTAGAAAATACTCCGGTTGGTTCGGTCACGATGCTCATTTTTACAGAAACTAAACCTCAACAGGAAACACTTACCAATATAAACGTAGCAGGTGCCCCAGTTGAAGCTTAGCTTCTGGAAAGGACAAGCCACCCTAACTCTCGGGCTTGGCAAAGATAAAGCAAGGCTGTGCGCTCAGAGATCCCATAGCAAAAAAAGATCCAGAATCCTTCCTGGAGGTGAACTGATGATGTACTAGAGCGTAATCTGTATCTGACTGTGACACGCGGGTTCTATCTTCCTCTCCTGGAGGCACAGAGTAGAAGGTTCTCCCTTTATGAAGCACCTGTAAGCTCCGCCCGCTGAGCCACGCCCCGTCCACCCTCGAATGTAGGTAAAGGAATTCACGCTTTTTACCAGGATGACGGACAGCTTTCCAAAACGACCCCACTGCGTTTACCGCCGATTCCGGTGGTGCGTTGTTGATGCACAGAAGCACGAGGACATCTCCACAGAGACACACTAGTAACAATAACATTGCCAAAGGCACACAAGGTTGCTGGAGACGTTTACCCCGTGGCCCATCACGTACCCCTAGTGTACAATATAAACAGGGTGTATAAAACATGCTAGGTAACGCTTACTGACATACTCGTAGAAAATACTCCGGTTGTGTAGGCCACGATGCTCATTTTACAGAAACTAAACCTCAACAGGAAGCACTTACCAATATAAACGTAGCAGGTGCCGCAGTCGAAGCTCAGCCTCTGGAAAGGACAAGCCACCCTGGCTCTTGGGCTTGGCAAGGATGAAGCACGGCTGTGTGCTCAGAGATCCCATAGCAGAGGAAGATCTGGATTCCTTCCTGGAGGTGAACTGATGGTGTGCTGGAGCGTGGTCTGTATCTGACTGTGACGCGCGGGTTCTATCTTCCTCTCCTGGAGACACAGAGTAGAAGGTTCTCCCTTTATGAAGCACCTGTAAGCTCCGCCCGCTGAGCCACGCCCCGTCCACCCTCGAAGTAGGTAAGAAATTCCCGCTTTTTACCAGGATGACGGACAGCTTTCCAAAACGACCCCACTGCGTTTACCGCCGATTCCGGTGGTGCGTTGTTGATGCACAGAAGCACGAGGACATCTCCACAGAGACACACTAGTAACAATAACATTGCCAAAGGCACACAAGGTTGCTGGAGACGTTTACCCCGTGGCCCATCAGGTACCCCTAGTGTACAATATAAACAGGGTGTATAAAACATGCTAGGTAACGCTTACTGACATACTCGTAGAAAATACTCCGGTTGTGTAGGCCACGATGCTCATTTTACAGAAACTAAACCTCAACAGGAAGCACTTACCAATATAAACGTAGCAGGTGCCGCAGTCGAAGCTCAGCCTCTGGAAAGGACAAGCCACCCTGGCTCTTGGGCTTGGCAAGGATGAAGCACGGCTGTGTGCTCAGAGATCCCATAGCAGAGGAAGATCTGGATTCCTTCCTGGAGGTGAACTGATGATGTACTGGAGCGTAATCTGTATCTGACTGTGACGCGCGGGTTCTATCTTCCTCTCCTGGAGACACAGAGTAGAAGTTTCTCCCTTTATGAAGCACCTGTAAGCTCCGCCCGCTGAGCCACGCCCCGTCAACCCTCGAAGTAGGTAGGGGAATTCCCACCTCTTGCCAGAATGATGGACAGCTTTCCAAGGCGACCCCACTGCGTTTGCCGCCGACTCGCGTGGTGCGTCGTTGATGCGCAGGGGCGCGAGGACATCTCCGCGGGGACGCACTAGTGGCAATGACATTGCCGGGGGCACACAAGGTTGCTGAAGACGTTTTGCCCCCGTGGCCCATCACGTACCCTAGTGTACAATGTGGACGCGGCAGATGCCGTGTTTGAAGCTCACCTTCTGGAAAGGACGGCCCACCCTGGCTCTTGGGCTTAGCAGGGATGGGGCGGGGCGGGGCTGTGCGCTCAGAGATCCCATGGCGGAGGGGATCTGGAATCCTTCCTGGAGGTGAGCTGATGATGTGCTGGAGCGTGGTCTGTGTCTGACTGGGACGCGCGGTTTCTGTCTTCCTCTGCTGGAGACACAGAGTGGAGGGTTTCTCCCTTTGTGGAGCACCTGTGGGCTCCGCCCGCTGGGCCACGCCCCGTCCACCCTCGAGGTAGGTGGGGGAGTTCCCGCCTTTTTACCAGGATGATGGATGGACGACTAAGTATTTTTTACCCATGTTTCTAATTATGTATTGTATGTGCAGATGTGTGTGTATAGTCATGTGTGTGTGTGTGTATAAATATATATATATATGTGTATATGTTGTTTCTGTGCCTGGCATGTTTCTATGAATTTCTGCTCTCTTTTTATCACACTTATCTACTCATCGCTCTTATGTCATGTCTCTATCAAACTATCCTCCATTCTCACTCGGACTCATCCCAAATCCCTTCGACCACTTCCATCTCCTAAATATCTCTGCCTAAGCTCATCCCTCCACCCCCACATCTAACTCACCAAACCTCACTCTACCTCTGTGACCTCCCACACAACCCTACTAAATTCTCCTGCATTCATCTCACCCTGCTACTATGCTCTCCCTAACCCTTCCACATCCTCTTTCCCCTCCGCCCCCCTTTTATTCATCTCAAGCCTTTGGATTGAGCAAATGAAGGATAAACTCCCAATTAACACTTCTGGATTTCTTTCCTCCTCCACCCCTCCATTACTCCAGTCAATCTAACTAACAAACTCTCATATCCGCAACTCAAATTAACTCATAATAATACTAAAACTGTACTCCTTATTAAATTATACTAATCCATCACTAATTCTTGTTGGGTACCGGAGTAGCGTGCTACTCATCGAAAAGCGCTTCGACGCCTCGTCAGGGGTAGTAAGCGCTATATAAATACGATTACAATTACAATTACAATTACAATAAAATGTATTTCTAAATATGTGAAAATGTAATTCAATTTATAATAAAAAAAAGCTGTGAAACTCACAAAAAGGCTACAGGGAGGTTATAATTAGAAACAGAATTAAAAAAGTAGAAATTCACTGAAAAAACTAAAGGTTAAATGGACATTATGGTTAGGAAATGGAATTAAAGAACCTTAGAAATTCATTGAAAAAAGCAAAAGTTATAAAGGACGGTATAGGTAGACTCAGATTTTACACACACAAAATCATAGAAATTCAGCAGTTATAATTAGCTGAGCTAACTATAACTTATGCCCCCGCAGTGCACGACTTATGACCTCGCATATTACATTACTCATGGCATGGTCAGTGACATCACCAATGACATCATCCACAAATGTTTTTCAAAAAAGAAGACGACACTGGTGAGAGATGCACTGCACAGACCTCACTGTAACCTTATCAACTACTAAATTCACTGAGCAATTAGCAGACAGTTCTAACCAGGTAGGCCTGTCTACTCTGAACAAAGAAAAGCATCTAACCGTAGACTGTCGCAAAGCACTACCATACAGATACATCAGCAGGGGACGTGTCAGTGTAGAGGCTAGTTCACTGATAAATAGTTCACCTGCTTTAAAAACAGGATTATAGATCACATGACATATGTTAGAAACAGCATCACTCATTAGTGGTGCAGAGAGAATAGTAATTTAACTTATACAGTAGCTTAGTATATATCTTTAAGTCTCAGAAACGTCTACGAAACACACTCACTTGTTGATATCAGAGATGTAATTAACCATGTCATGAGTGATGTAATATGTGAGGTCATAGGCAGTGCATTGCGGGGCTCATATAACTATAACTGCTGAATTTCTATTTTTTGTGGACAATCTGAATCTAACTATAACGTCCCTGTTACTTTTTGTAATTTCAATGAATTTTGAAGGTCTTTTTTCAATTCTATTTCCTAAATATAACCTTTGTTTTTTCAGTGAATTTCTTTGTTTTTTATGTAAAGTAATTTTCATTTATATACATTAATTAACCATGCTGCACACAGACTTCAGCCCTGCACAGGAGGCTCTATAGACTAAACAGGCCATATCCCGTGGCCAACCCCCTATAACCACCCAAGGACACACTTCACGGCCTTTGCCAGGAGTCGGTCACATGGCCTGTCTCTCTGAGTGTGGGAATAGGTGTGAGAGGGTATCTCTAGGTGTGAGAGAGGGTGTGAGAGTGTCTCTCTGGGTGTGAGAGTGGGTGTGAGTATCTCTGTGAGTGGGTCTGTGAGTGTGTGAGTCTGTGAACGTATGAGTGAGAAGCTGAGAAGATCTGTGAGTGAGCGCATGAGTCTGAGTGGGTCTGTAAGTGGGTCTGTGAGTGGGTGCATGAGTCTCTGAGTGGGTCTGTGAGTGGATGCATGAGTCTTTGAGTGGGTCTGTGAGTGTGTCTGTGAGTCTGAGTGGATCTGTGAGTGGGTGAAAGAATGTATGAGTGAGTGTCTGTGTGGGTGTGTCAGTAGTTGTGTGTGACTCTGCCACAAAGGAACCTCACCAGCCCTTTTATCCAACAATAGTCCACAGCTTTGCATGAAATATCTACCCAAGTGGAGTTCTTTCTGCCTCCTTGGGTAAATGTCCTGTATGTGTTCTACAATACAGCTGTATAACAGAGCACCAGAAATGTGACCAGTGACCTTGTCTGCATTTGGTAATGTGATTGTTCTTCGTGCAGCTTTCTCCATAATTCTGTGTGAGGCAAACAAAACTACAAAGATGTAAATCTCCACCAAACCAGTGTCCTTCCTCTTCTGTATATGAACTGAGTTCTTCTTTGTTTTGTGGACTTTCCTCATATTCCTCGGCATCAAATATGCGCCATCAAAATCATGGGGAATTGTACCGGGGGGCCCTTCGGTAAGCTGTCCATCATCCTGCGCCCTCTCCATGCAAATTTTTTTCATAAATTTTTTTACTGCAAATATTACATTGATATTATCAATAATGCTATCAGAGATGGCATGAGTGCCATAATTTGTGGGGTAATTAGCAGTGCATGGTGAGGGTGTGAGTTATAGTTATCCTAGGGCACAAGTTATAGGTATTTGAGGTAACTCTAACTATAACTGGTAAATTTGTATGGTTTTGTACATTTAAAATGTGAGCCTAACTATAATGTCCCTGTAACCTTTGGACTTTTAAGGGAATTTCTACGTTTTTTTTAATTTCTCTTTCCTAACTATAATGTACCTGTAACCTTCATTTTTTTCAGTGAATTTCTGTGGTGTTTTTAACGTATAGTAATTTTCATTACTACACGTTAATTCAACCACCTCCGTGCAAGGCCTTCGACCGTGCACGGCGGTGGTTGGCCACAGGGCCTGGACTATGGCCAGGCCTTGAGGACAGCCCCCTATAACCATCCAACCTTGCACCGTACAAGGCCTTCGTCTGTGTGCAGTGGAGGCTGCCTGCGAGACCTGGCCTGCAGCCAGACCCTGCAGCAAACCCCTCTAACCACACAACCCCATACTGTGCACAGCCCTTATGCCTTGCACAGCGGAAGTTGGCCATGGCCTCTCTGGGTGTCAGAATAGGTGTGAGATGGTGTATCTGGGGGTGAGAGTACCTGTCTGGGTGTGAGAGTGCGTACATCAGTGTTTTAGTGGTTGTGTTAGTGTGTGCGTGGGTCTGTGAGTGGGTGCATGAGGCTGTCAGTGGGTCTGTGAGTGGGTGTGTGAGAGTCTGAGTGGGTCTGTGAGTGGGTGCGTAACTGAGTGAGTCTGTGAGTGGGTCATTGAGGGTGGGACTTGGGCTGTGTGTGTACGAGGGACTGAGTGGGTCTGTGAGTGGGTGCATGTTTCTGAGTGGGTCCCTGAGTGGGTGCGTAAGGGTCTGAGTTTATGTGTGAGAAAAAGATTGAAAGAGAGAGAGAGAGGGAGAGATTTGTTTTTAGGTTTTGATGTATGATCTACTTAGAATGATATATTTCTGTACAATTTAAAATAAAAAAAATATATATCATTTTTACAAATTAAAACAATTTATAATTTAAAAAAAAATAGGGAAAAAATTGCACAGCCAGTCCTACTGGACTCAAACCCCTTAGTGTTCATTGTGAAGGTCTGTGACCTTCACATTGAACTATTTGCTTATTTTTTTAATAATTTTTTAGCCCTTTATGGGCTATCTGTGAGGGTCCCTAAATATTTTTTTAATGTATTCATTTTTGTTTTACATGCCCTTTACAGGCTATATGGCACTGCAGGGTAAGCCTTAAGGCTTGCCTAGCAGTGCCATTGCTTCAGGAAGCACTGAACTGCTTTGCTCGTCCGGGAGGGGATGGATGTCAGCGGTTCCACCGCCAATGCCTCACCGCTGTGCAGGTACCACCATGCCATATCACTGTTCGTAAAATGACGTGAGAAGTACTTCAGGAGTGGGGGTGATGATGGTGGAACCACCTCCCACCTGGCACCTGTCAGGCCAACGGTGTCGGATTTCTGCCTGTTTATGGGCAGTAATCCGTATGTGACACGTAATACGGCAGTCTTTGGACCGACAACACAGGCGGTCTATTGGCACTCGCTTCGACAGTGGTCCTTGCAAAAGACCGCCGAAGACGAAATGAGGGTCTAAGTCCAAATGTAAACTTTTGACTGAGGCCTTCCGCTTGCTGCAGCGGAGAAGGGCTTCATTGCGGTCAGCCTCAAGCTTTGACTTTGCGGCAGTCTAGTGCGACCAAAGGACCAGATTGGCGCTTTTAGTTTCTAAGCACTAGGAAACATTAATTCCTTAAAAATTCATATCTCCGGTTTCCTTTATCCTATTTTAATCATTTTGGTGTCATTTTAAAAATGAAAATATACTGTTTATAACTTGCTGTTGGATTGAGCTATATATAATTTTCCCCCATTTTTTTTTGCTCTTTATGGGCTATCTGGGTCTGTGGGGGAGCCTCAAGGCCTTCCCTGTGGTCACTGCTCATTCTTTAAAATATTATTTTTTGCCCTTTACAGGCTATCTGGGACTGCGGGCAGAGCCTCAAGGCCTGTCCGCAGACCCAATGCTCCAGCAAGCTGGCAGATGCTTTTAACAGCAGCTCCCTGGTTGCTGGAGCAAAGTTTTCATCTGTCTTCCCAGCACACATATCTGCATGCAGGGAAGACAGATGAAATCTGCTTTCTGACAGTGGGACCTGATTAACAGGTTCCGCTGTCAGAAAGCGGAGTTATGTTTGCTGTGACTTGGCTGCATCTGTCAAAGCTGCAGCCCAAGCCACAGCAAACAGCTACGTCCCAGGTGTGGGCACCCAAGGACATAGCAGGCCATAGCAGGAGCTGGCCCTAGGGGGTGGCGGTCCCTAGAGCCATCAGTTGCTCCTCAAGGGTGGCCGTGCCGCCCCCCCTCCAGCAAAAAAGAGCCTCATGGAGGTGGTGGTCCCTGGAGCTGCAGGGGATCTGAAACTGACCCCCTTTCTATTTTTTCAGTTTACACTGGGGAGGTGGTTGTCCCTGGGGCTGCGGCCCTCCACACACAATCAAATCAATGCCCCGGGAGGTGGTGGTCCATAGGCCTGAGGGAGGACCGCACGGCCACCCGCACCCAATCAAATCAATGCCCCCCGGGAAGGTGGTGTTTCCCAGGGCTGCAAGGGGTCCATGCTGCACCCCGCATTCATTTTAATTAATGCCCCGGGGCAGTGGAGGTCTTCTGGGCTACGAGGGTGCCGGGCGCCCCCCATATTTAAATTGAAATAAGTCCCAGGGAGGTCCCTGGGGCTGTGGGGAATGCACTTCGATCAGCATTGCCCTAGAATTTGGCCCAGCCAAGGGCTTGAAAAAGGTGAAGTGCGGGAGGCTGCACCTCTTTTAAAAAAAAAAAAAATAGCCGGATCCGAGGATTTACTGTGAATTACGGCAAAAGTAGAAAATAAATATTTTTTTGCTCTAGGGCGGTCCCTATGTCCTTATGGGACCCCAGCACCAGAACTAAGGGGTCAGGGTGTCCGTACCCTAGCTCCTTTCATTTTTTTCACATTTTTGTCTGGGACTCCCAAGATGGCTGCCAACACTTCCTGCTTTGAAGTGCTGGCAGCCAATCAGATCTCAGCATGAGATTGAAAGGGGTCGCAAATCCTTTGTGTCCCTAGATAAATAAATTTGGATTTTCTTCAATTTCTCAAAAACTACTGAACGGATTTACATCAAATAACAAAAAGGGCTCTTTCTGGACCAAGAGCTACCTTTCTGCCAAATTTGGTGTAATTCCATCCAGTGGTTTTGGCGTTATTGCTGTTCAATTCCTCCTATGGGAATTAATATTGGAAACACTCTAAATTTCACACCACCTTTATCTCAGCCCCCCCTTCATGGATCCCCGTGAAACTTTCCAGACAGCAGCTCACAACTGTAACATTGTTTGGGAAATTTTTGTGAAGATTTGTCACGCAGTGCAAAAGATATAGGCAAGCTAAAAAAAAAGCTTTTTCTATAGAAACTAGGTCCTAACTACAACTACCTAGAGGTGACCACAACTAAGATATATATATATATATATATATATATATATATATATAAAATGTCTACTTGTATCTCACCTCTGCCTACTTAATGTGGTGGTACGTGTTTAGGTGCAAGACCTGAATAGATAGTGAAAATCTTATGAAGAAAATAAAAAGTTAAAAACAAAGGGCCTGATTCTAACTCTGGAGGACGGTGTTAAACCGTCCCAAAAGTGGCGGATATACCACCTACCGTATTACGAGTTCCATAGGATATAATGGACTCGTAATACGGTAGGTGGTATATCCGCCACTTTTGGGACGGTTTAACACCATCCTCCAAAGTTAGAATCAGGCCCAAAGTGTCTACCACTTCTATTCTGAAAGAGAAAACAAATCCAAAATTCAAACTCATAGGTGAATATAGAGAAGCCATTTTGGTTTTCATTTATTTAATTTCTGTACATCTGTACATAGATGCACCTTGTTTGTTTCCACTACTGGGGAGCTGAGACTCAAGCTAAAATTATTGTTTAAAATGGATTACATGGACTATATGAACAGCTTAGAAATTATTTAGGGCCTCATTATGACCCTGGCGGGCGGCGGAGGCCGCCCTCCAGGATCCCGCCCTCCAAATTACCGCGGCGGGTATTACGAGTTTTCCCCTGGGCTGGCGGGCAGTTCCAGTTAAACCGCCCGCCAGCCCAGGGGAAAACGACCTTCCCACGAGGATGCCGGCTCATAATCGAGCCGGCGGAGTGGGAAGGTGCGACGGGTGCTACTGCACCCGTCGTGTATTTCACTGTCTGCAAGGCAGACAGTGAAATACATTTTGGGGCCCTCTTACGGGGGCCCCTGCCGTGCCCATGCCATTGGCATGGGCACGGCAGGGGCCCCCAGGGGCCCCGCGACCCCCCCTACCGCCATCCTGTTCATGGCGGCTTTCCCGCCATGAACTGGATGGCGGTAGGGGGGGTCAGAATCCTCGTGGCTGCGGAGCGCGCTCCGCAGCCATGGAGGATTCCAATGAGCAGCGGAAAGTCAGCGGGAGACCGCTGACTTTCCGCTTCTGACCGCGGCTGAACCGCCGCGGTCAGAATGCTCATTGGAGCACCGCCAGCCTGTCGGCGGTGCTCCCGTGGTCGGTGGCCCTGGCGGCCACCGGCCGCCAGGGTCAGAATGACCCTCTTAATGTTTTCATTTAATTTTCTGCCTATTATTAATTTCACTTTGTTATCATAATGAAAGGCAGATCTATGTATCACAGCATATGAACTGCATGCCCACTCGGGGTAAATCACCATGGACACCGGCACTGAATTTTGATTTTGGAGAATCAGGCATCTTTGTTTTCATAATTTTCAAGGAAGTTATTTGTGAATAGACAGGGGCATAGCTTGGTCAATAGGATCAGGGGGTGGTGAGCTTTGGACTTTCCAGCAGTCATGCTGGGATATCTTGTTAAAACATATTAAATAAGAAGCAGGACATGAGGGGTCTTAAGGAGCAGTGGGGAGAAAGGGGAAGGTGGATTGTTAGGGACACTTAAAACACAACATTTTTCAAATGAATCCCTTTTTTTAAGACAACGAAAGTGTGTGTGTGTGTGTGTGTGTATTGTGTGTGTATTGTGTGTATTTCTATCAGTGTGGGCATGTAAAATTCGCACATGAAATCTGACAACTGAAAGCCCTTGTACTCACCTATATCCTAAGGAATACATTTCGGTAGAGGGGTGTAACACCCCAAACACCTCCCTGAAGCAATGCCTTTGTGAGTAGGCCCACACAGGCATTATAAACAACACTGATGCTATTTAAAGAAAACATGATTTTGATTAATTCTTTTCACTTAGTATTGGCTAGTGTTAGAAGATTGATGGCTTGTCAGGAGCTGTTCCCCCATGTTTGCAAAGTTATTTAAATTACAAAGTGTCAGTATACAATAAATTAATATCTAGCAGATGTAACACCAGTCAATGATAAAGCTTGACTTCATACCAATCTAAAGGCCTGTGTTTTACTGTCCTTTTACTACTTCTGCAATTTAACACTATTTTTGATTTCATGATGCTGCTACCCTTTGACTCATGACCAAGATGATCCTAGGTTCTATATTGTTAGACCTGACAGCCTTAGGGTGGTCTTCCTCCAAGTTTTTTTGTCTGTCTCCCTCCAATTTTCTGATCTCACATTTTCTGGTTTTAGGACTCTGTTCAATTTACCATTGTTGACCAGTGCTAAAGTGCTTGTACTCTCTCCCTTAAATATGGTAACATTGGCTTCTACCCAATTGGCATATTTAATTTACCTATAAGTCCCTAGTAAAGTTTAGTATATGTACCCAGAGCCTGTAAAATAAATGCTACTAGAGGACCTGATGCACTGATTGTGTTACCCATATAAGTAGTCCCTTAACCATGTCTCAGGCATGCCATTGCAAGGCCTGTGTGTGTGCAATTTCTCCGCCCCCTCAACTTGGCATTTAAAACCCCTTGCTAAGCCTCAAATCCACCTTTTATTACATATATGTCACCCCTTAGGTAGGCCCTATGTGACCCACTGGCAGGCTCCAGTGTATGTGAAAGGCACGACATGTCATATTAAGTTTTACATGTCTTAGTAGTGAAAAACTCCCAAAGTTGTTTTTCACTATTGGGAAACCTGCTCCTCTCATAGACCAGCATTGGGAATTCCTTAAGCTGGAATTCCTGATTAGAGAGGAGTGGCTATCTCTTGTTTCATATCTTTGGAATGCTAATGATAAATCCTCTTGGTAAGGTTGGATTTGATATTGCTATTTTAGAAATGCCACTTTTAGAAAGTAGACATTTCTCTGCTCTTACTGCTCTATGTGCCCTACAGCCTGTCTATAATTGTCATCTTGTATGTTCTGTGTGACAGCTCCCCTTGTGCATTTCATCCACACTGCCATAAACATAGGACACTCAGCTTCATCTGCATTCATCTGCATGCTGGTGGGTCTTCCAGGGCAAGAAGGGTAGAGGGGCTCACACTTACAATTCAAAGGGTAGCGGCCTGAACACACACAAATAACTGATGACCACATACACATAACCTGGCAGACAGAACTGGGCTGAAACCACTCTTTGAAGTCTTTCCCACTTCAAAGGCACAAATGGGTATAAGTGCTGGGACTCAGACCCCCTCAAACCAAATATTAGTGGGCCAAAAAATAAGTTCCTCACTACGGGTCTGACTGTCCAAAACCTGGACTGCCAGACCCATGGGGAGGAGACAGCCCGAGGCGGGCGGGCTGCTACCCAGCCCTATTACGAGTTCTGCTGGTCAGCCCAATGGAAACCATGTGGTGGCATTGGCCTTGGCTCCTCATGGAGCCTTAGTCAATTCCGTCACACAGAGGGTGACCCCAGCACCCTAGGAATGTGCACTGTCTATCGTAGTGGCAGTGTGCATTCTGAGGATGCTGGGCAGGGGGGCCCCTGCACTTCCCACAACATGGTCCTGGACAGGGCAGGAGACCCCGTGTGGCCCCCCAGCACTTTTGTTTTGCCAGTCTTTTCATGGAGCGACCCCACCATGAAAATGCTGGCAGAAAGGGGACTTGTGATCAGCATAGCAACGCTGAACTCAGTGCTGCCAAGGCTGACTATGACTCCAAATGTCGCCACCCCATCAGGAGCCATGATCCTGGCAGTGATAGCAGTCTCCTGGCCGTCCAACCGCCAGGGTTGCAATGTGGTGGTCGGACTGTCAGAAGTGCGGCTGTTGGACCAACACTGCGAGTCTGGCACTCTTAAGACCACTAGACTTGTAATAAAGCCCTAAGACTCTGTCAGAAGAACTGCTAGCCTGCCCAAAGAACTCAACTGGACTCCTTTCCTAGAAGAACTGCGTGCTCTGCTGCTTGTTGCCCTGCTGTCTGCTGCTTTCCAAACCTGCTGGAGGGACTCTGTCTTCCCACCAGAATGATCCCCAAGGGCTTGCTGACTCACCCCTTTTTTCCCAAAGGCTTCAGGGACATCAAAGACCTCGTCAACGGTGCTTCATCAGCCCCAGTGCCGCTCTGACCAGGTGGAATTTTGTCACAAATTATGGCTAGTGCGCATGTTGCTTCTCTGCAGCCCTTGAGCCGCTTGCTGAAAAATTGTGTCTATGGGTATTGATTCCCACAAGCGAGTGCGGTGCCTTTTCGCAGCCCTGCCCCGCTCTACAATTGTGATGCCTACAGACCCCAAGTGCCATCTTGCGAGCACAGTGCCGCCCGCACCCTCTGAACCACTCAGCAGCTGGGACCCTGTCTTGTGGACTGTGATGAGCATCTCAGGAGGAGTGTGGTTGCTCACCGTTGTGTCCAGTGCTGAGTGCGGAAGTCCTTCACACACAGGTACTGAACTATCCGGGCCTGCGTGCTCTGTCACCGGCCCATTCACAGCCTCCGGGCCCGTATCCTAACATTACTGCATCACTCTTCAACGGAGTGCACCCTATTTCAAAAGGAATGTCAGTGAATATCTTGATGTACTTTTATTGGATTTGTGCCATTTTTGGCTTTGGTTCGTTCAGATGAATAATCGCTATTTTTCTAACTTGGTGTGGAGTGGTTTTGTGGTGTTTCACTGTGTTGCTGGATGAGTTATTGCACACAAACTTTACACATTGCCTTCTAAAATTAGGCCTGCCTGTTCTGTGCCAAGCTACCCGAGGGTGAGCACAGGATAATTTAATTTGTGTTGTGATCTGCTCTGGCCTAATGTGCTCCCCTCTTGGTCAGGGTGCATACCTCTGCCAATTAGAGACCGCAGTTATTTAGATATATATAGTTAAGAGTTAGGACCACGTTTCCATAGGAAATGGATTTGACAAATCTTTACATACCTTTCCAAAAGAAAGTGTTATCCACCTCAGCTTCTTTCTGGAAAGTTTGGGGTAATCTGTCAAGTGATGGTCGAGAACAAGAGGGGTCACAAATCACATTTTCTCATTAAATTTTTCATAGGAAAATTAAACACTACTGCCAAAACTACTGAATGGACTTACACTAAATTTACCTGAAATCTAAATCTTGATCAGAAAGCTTGCCTTGTGTTATTTGGTGTAAATCTGTTCAGTAGTTTTTGATAAATTAATGTTTAAAATGTATGTATCTATAGCAACACAGATCCACCAGGGATCCACCACAGAGGATCTGCTTGGATCTTCCCTCATTGTGATTGGTTGCCACAATTAGCTGAAGTTGATCGGCAGACCCATGAGTTCAACAGTACATTGTGATTGACTGGCCACAACCTGGAGGAAAAATTGTACCTGCCATCTTAGGACTTGCTCCATGTGGGGTACAACTTAATTTTAAATGATTTTTTTCACAATTTCGTGGATCCATGGATCCACTATGATGCCCCACATGACTTCCTGGAGAATTGTTGTGGAACAGCAAATCTGTGGCACTACAAATAAATAACCAAAGTGGGTTCGGTGCCCACAGGGGGTTGGGTGCAAGGCCTGATCACAACCTAGGCCCTGTGTCCAACTGTTCACCATGTACTGCTTGGGCGATGAGGGTGGTTGGGTGTGGCAAACCCCATGCCCGAGTGGTTTTGGTGCCCAACTCCATGTTGTGCATGGCGATCGACAACTTACTTCATATTAAGAAAAACAGAGAAATTTACTGGAAAAAAACAAAGGGTAAGAGACATTATATTTAAGAATTGTAATGATATTTTACTTTACTTTAAAAAGCCTTTAGGAGTTCACTGAAAACACAAAGGGCCTCATTACAACCCTGGCGGTCAAAGACCGCCAGGGCTGTTTTGGCGATTGTACCGCCAACAGGCTGGCGGTACAATCTGCCGTATTACGACCGCGTCGGTAGCACTGTGGTCGCACCGCCGGGACTGGCGGTTTCCCGCCATGGTTGTCCCAGCGGTTTTAATCCGCCAGGGCAGCGCTGCTTGCAGCGCTGCCCAAGGGATTACGACTCCCCTTCCCGCCAACCTGTCCATGGTGGTAGAGACCGCCATGGAAAGGCTGGCAGGAAGGAGAGTTGAGGGGTCCCTGGGGGCCCCTGCACTGCCCATGCACTTGGCGTGGGCAGTGCAGGGGCCCCCAGGCACAGCCCCTCCCTGCTTTTCACTGACAGTGAAAAGCGCGACGGGCACAGCTGCACCCATCGCACGGGCGCAACACCGCCGGCTCCATTAGGAGCCGGCTCCAATGTTACGGCCGACATCCCCGCTGGGCTGGCGGGATTGCGGCTGCATAGGTGGCCACACGGCGCTCCAACCTTGGCGGGCGGCCTCCGCCACCCGTGAAGGTTGTAATGAGGGCCAAAGTGTATTGGGATGTTATAATAGTTAGGTAAAATGACAACATTGATAGCAACACTGCATGGCGGGGTAATGATTTTTAGTTACTTGAGGGAAGAGGTGAATTTCAATGGTTTTGTTAGTTTAAAACACTAAGGACTTTAAAAAATGAAATGTCACATTTGTTCCCAGGATGGAGTCCTTGAAGCGTTATTTAAAATTACACCAGTGTGGGTAGACAAAACAGCAGTGTTGTGTAAAAGAACCTTTGAGGTTTATGCAAAAAAGAGTGAGTAATGTGTGAATAAATGTTTCTTTAATTTATTTTTGTTTGGTTTCCAACAAGTATTCGATGGCAGAAAACATTCACAGCAATTTGTGACATTCACAGTAATTATCACATTTCTCTACATTTATCAAAATGGGCAGTGTCTCAATTGGCGTTCCAAATACTTTGCCCACTTCTGGAAGAATCTGAACGAGCATCTTAGGGCCTCATTATGAGTATGGTGGTCCATGGACCGAGACCAACGTACCTGCGGTGGCAGTCGGACTGCTCAACCTTGAAGGTCCACCTTCAACAATATGATGCTGGAGGTGCACATCACCACCACCACCAGGATCAGAGATCCCGACAGGTTGGAAGCAGTGCAAGTCGTGGTCAGCCACAGCAGTGCCGAGTTCGGCACCACTGTATTGATCATGACTTGTCTTTCCGCCAGCCTTTCTACAGTGGGGACCCCGCCATGGAAAGACTGGCAGAAAGGCAGGGACCGGGCCAGAGGGGGGCCCTGCACTGCCCATGCCAAGGGCATGGGCAGTGCAGGTGCCACCCTGTCAGCACCCTTGGAATGCACACTGTCTGTCATGGCAGACAGTGCATATTCTGAGGGTGCTGGGGGAACTGTGCAACGGCATTGGCCTCGGCTCCCTGAGAGCGGAGGCCAATGCCGCCGCACTGTTTCTGCCAGCCAGCCTGGTGGAAACATCATAATACACCGGTGGGGAAGCTGCCAGCATGGCGGCTGCCTCCCCAGCATCTTATTGGCGGTCCAGCGGTCGGACCGCAAAAATCGTAATAGGCCCCTTAGACACAACATCAGTATCTCTACCCATCAAACTTTGTTTCAGCCAGGCATGAAATCCTGTGGTGTACTTTGAAAGCTGGCCGCAGACAGCAAGCACTGAATTTAACCAATGAACTGAACAAGAGCAAGCAAGGTGGAACATATCATTTAATTTCACATTGCAATCAGCCCTTTAATGCATTATTTATGTAGTTATATTTCTTCCTAATTAAGATTTGAGCCTTCGTAACTGCTGGCCAGATAATAATGTGTCAGGTTTGTCTTCTTCATTGCACAATTTAGTGCTAATGTTGTTATTTAATCAATTTCAAGAAACAATATGACACATCTTTGATTCAGTTGCGGTTCCAAAGGGAATGACTCACACACTTCACCAAGTGGTATCATTTTGTCTAATGGCAAAACAATGTCCTTCAAAGAATATTGCCTGTGTTCATCACTGTCTGGTTCCAGATTGAAAAATCACCCAAGGGCTTTCTCGCTTACGGTGTATTGATAGCACAGTCTCAAAAATGAATATTAGATGAAATCAGAGGATTCCTAATATACCGCCAGGTGATTGATGGGCGAAACAACTTGAACGAGAATACTTAGTAATTGTTTTGCATTGCATCCTGTTGTCACCTGTTTTCTTTCTGGCGACCAGATGATGATTATACAGTCAGTTATTATGACATCTCCAGGCTCCGTTTTTCTATTTCTGCAGACACTTAGAGAAAATAGTCTGATTGCAGAAATCGTCCTGTAGGACCTCCCATCAGGCATGACCTTGGAGCAGTAAACAACTTGTTCTCTGCCCCGAAGGGATAAAACGCATCTTCACTGAATTACTCAGTATAGGATAATAATTGTGTATTCTAATATGTGCATCACTCCATTTATGTTATTGTTCCTATTTTTGATAGGAATTTACTTTACAGACTGCAATGAGGCACCAGCACCTATCATATGCTGAGGAAAACATGCTTCTGGGTGGCAGATGCTAACATACACATTTACCCAGACACATGGCAGAGGACAGTGATCAATCACCTACCTACCTTGGTGCCTGGAACACTGTGGAATGGTGGTCTTTTGCATAGAATTTACACCCACTACAACAACAAACAGTACATGATCGATCAATGTACACAGCCATGTGTCGTCCATGCAGAGCAATTGGTTTGTAGATTTTACCAGGTTGTGTCCTTGGTCCCTGCTCCAATAGGCAGGGCACATCAGTATACAACACATGACATGTTAACTCAAACTATCTCTCATTTACGGTGTGATGCATGGTTCATCCTTAATGGTCAGGGGGAGCTGTCAGAACCTCACTTAATCACTTGACAATAGGACAGGCAGGAATATGCTGTGTACTCACCCCCTTGTGGCTGCTGTGCTGCGCTCAAACGCCCATCAAGCTCCGGATTGGCCACTGCCAGGATGCAGGCCATTAGGGGGGTCATGTTGGGAGGCACCCCACCCATGTTGGGAGGCTGGGCCTCAGTGATCTCCGGGCCTCAGTGTCTCATGTCCTCCCACCCTTTTTCTGCAGAGACCGCTCCACCAGTGTCCGCAACATCTTGGCGATGGCTTTTCAAATTCCCTTCTTTTGACGGCCTTTACATGCATGGATACGAAAGGCAAATCAAGAGATTATGATTATAAGGTTCATCACAAATAGTTGAGTCACATACATGTCAGTAACATCAAGCTTGAACTTTCCTATTTGTTAGTAATCCCAAAGTGTGACACATACAAGCCAATAAGCCAATAAGAACAGGGCCATGACTACAGACATACATTTCCCAATCTGCAGACCAACCCACCACCGTGCTCAGGCCCTACAATGACTAAGAAAGCTTACTGACATCATGTGGGACATGCTGTATAAACCTTACTGAGATGTGACCCACTATGAGACACATGACACCTTTGTGTCTTCTGAAGGGTAAACCTTTTAGGCATGAATGGACCAAAACATTCATACTCTGTGAGGATGACTCTCTGCAGGACATTCCCTACAGTCTACTGCCAGAGAATAAACTCAAACATCACACATAGGTAACAATGAAGGGTATGGTATAGTGGGTATATAATGGGTACAGAAAGTGTCTTTCCTGTCCATGTGTGGCCTTGTGGACTAACAAATGCAGACTCATACCACTTGAGGGGGTGGGGTTATGTGCTATGTATCTGTATCACAGGACACTATTTTGGACATATGTGTCCATCCTGCAGAGATGACATCCAAAAAACAAAGGCATCCATTGTATAGTTTCTGCTATGTGGCCAGACTACCATATCATGGCCTCCCAGGAATCAACACATTGTCTGCCCTGTGGGACCGTCATTTTTGCAATACACCTGGACAAGAAAAATATGACCTGTGGGAACGTAACAACAGGGCTGTGGAAGTAAGGGACCTGTCACGAGAAAAAGACACACATTGAAAATGAGGAAAAATGCACATATAGACTAGCTTAATTACTTTTTTATGTACTCATTCATAATCTAATCAAAGGAATGAGGCATTCAGGGCAGGATTTTACACATGAGCATCATATTGGCCACATGAGAGGATCTGCTTGGGTACAGGGAGGGGGCACAGTGCCACAGTTTGCATAGCCACAGTGACTCCACCCCAGCCTAGACTAGGACTCATATTGGGAGAAACATTTGTCAGGCTCTGGTCTCTGCAGGCTGAGCAGACTGAACTTACATGACACTCCATTCCTATCACATCCATGTAGGACAGTACTTCATGTAGCCAACAGCTATTTGGCTTGTGGTGTGTGTGTGGGGGCACAGTGAGTCATTTTATGCCTTCCAAACAACAGTTTAGCAAGGGCAGATGTGTTTAGAAATCACTGTAGCACATTACAGATTGCTCACATTAATCTCTACTGACTCATACAGTTGAGAGTAATGTCATGCACATAATGTCATCCACATACATGCTATCTGACATATAGATCAATCATAAGGAAAGAGAGGTAAGTGGATTGCAGTAATGTCACCTCACCTATTTATGTGCATCCAACGCAAGGCCACATGGCTGAACCTACAGGCACATGAGTAGTCAACCTGACATACGTGGGCACAATCTAGCCTGTGAGGAGGGAAAAGATGGTGAAGTACAGAGAAACATGTGCACATGAGGCACTTACCTGCTCCTCTGGTGCACCATAGAGATGTTCATGCATGGGTAGGACCTCAGTCACCAGCCTCTCCAGCTCCTCTGGTGAGAAAGCTGGGGCCCTAACACATGCAGGATGTGGCATAATTGCTCCCAGAGGTGGCACACAGGAGCTGGGAAGTGGAGGTCTTGCTGGCAGCAGTGTCAGGAGTCAAGTGAGGAAATCTGCAGAACATGGCGGTTGCGTCCGCCATATAAGTGGTTCTCTCCGCCGGAAGACACAGCCATTGGCAGGTGACCGCCACTGTTAACAACGTTAGCCTCTGGTTTGTCCGCTGTGGTTTCAACTGCCATCTCTGGTCTCAGGCGGTTCCTAATGTCCAGTAGAGTAGGTCAGGCACCCACCATTTTAGAGGCCTGAAATACAGCATTGGGCTTCACAAACTGTGTCACACCTCCGAAAATGTTGTTTTGAACTCACAAACAAGCTAATCTTGTCTTGTCTTGTAGGTCCTACTACTCAAACACCATTGTAGTATGCTGCAGGGCACAGGTGGCATTTTACAGTGGGACAGAGTCCACCTCTGTTAAAGGTCATTTTATTGTTGGGATATCCAGTGACATTTCAAGGGGCATTTGTGATGCACATCTTTGAGTTAGGCCCCAATACATGAAGTAAACATGTGTGGCAAACCATGGGGGTCACATGTGACCCTTCTGTCGTTAGCAGCAGTAATGTGTACTGTTTGCCATGCCCATCCCTTCTAAATTGTCTTGTCACATGTTATCAATGACATGCATCATATATGTAGCTGGGGACACCTTTACTAATGTCAGAACGAATTTCTTGTTATATATAATTACCCAGGTAGAGGGACGATGCGTCAACGAGTTATCTACCATCCACTGCCAGACCTACAGACCATGGAAAAATGCCATGTCATACTCCTATATTATCAGAATCGGCAAACAATAGTGGACTCATGTCGTCAGTTGGAGCCAGATCTAATGCCAGCAATTAGTAATCCAAACAGCATACCACCATTGTACTAGTCATGTCAGTATTGCACTTCCTAGCCACAGAGTCCTTCCAACATACAGTGGCCATGGCTACTGGTATGTCCCAACCTATGTTCAGTCTGGTGTTGAAGGATGTCCTCTCAGCAATGTTGAAACACATCAACAGCTACATTCAGTTTCCCCGATGTTAGGATTTAGCCCATTTGAAGGCTGACTTTTATGGTTTTGCATGCCTCCCACATGTGGCAGGGGCTATTGATGGAACACATGTTGGCTTAGCCCCATCCCATGTCAATGAACAAGTATACTACAACAGAAATAACTTCTATTCCTTCAACATCCAAGTTTTATGATTGGCAGACCTATACATTTCACAGGTCTGTGCCTGTTATCCAGGTTCAGTCTGTTATTCCTACATAATGCGGAACATCACTATCCCCCAGCTGATGTCACAACATTACCCAGAGAGGGCCTGGCTGACTGGTAAGCCACATCTGTCCTGTTGTGTGTGTGCAATGTCTGATGCCACAAGTCTGGTAATAGGGACACATTGCTGCACTTATGTTTCATTCCTTAACAGGAGACTGCATATCCAAACTATCCTTGGTTGTTGACGCCATTAAGGAATCCAAAAGGGGAAGTCTGCTTCAATGAGGATCGTGGAAAAACAAGGCAGGTAGTGGGACGGGCTTTTGGGCTCCTGAAGGCCAGATTTATATGTCTGGATCAGACTGGTGGAGCCCTCCTCTACTCACCCAGAAAAGTGCATCATATCACTGTGGCATGCTACATGCGTCACAACATTGCCCTTTCAGAGGAATATCCCATACAACCCAGAGGAGGGAGAGCCTGCATTTCTTCCGGTCGAGCCTCCTGAAATGGCAAGTGAGGATGACAGTGGTGAAGAGGAAGGAGCTGACATGCTGGAAGATCTCATCAATAGCTACTTTTCATGAGTGTAAGTATGTTATGTGACGTAATGACTGTAAATGTACAAAGAACTGTATTTGTCAGAATGTGTTGAGTAGAGTTTTTGGGCAAAAAACAGGGAGCATATGCTCTACAATATTCATCCAAAGGGTGCTTGAAGGATTAGCCTTTGACATGTCCTCACCTTGAGGTAGCTACATTGCTTGTGTCTGTCTCATTGTAATATACTTTCCTTTCCAGATGCTTGCCATATGAATTGTGTAATAGGATTTTTTTCAAGCCCATACTCCTTGTTTTGTCTTTCTCCAGGTGCCTTCACCATGACATCCTCATGTGGGCATTTCAGAGTTGTGACATTGGCAGGTATCTCATACTGTTCTGACAAAGGAAGCGGACATGGATTGTTCCAGGTAATATAGGTCACAGATTTGGGGTGTATGAGACCTGTGCTAAGGCAACTTTAACAGTGCTGAGGTGGAAGTCTGAAGTGCGCATTGTATTCATTTATTGTGCTGAGTTGGGCCAAATGCATCATGTGTGTGATCATGTGGTCATGAAATTTGTTGTCATCAATTGCAAGCAAGGCATTCATCCTTCACATAGGCTAAATGGTCTCCTTCTATGACCAGTATATAGCTGTACATGTGTTTCTTCATTGCAGGGCGCAGTGCCTGTGCCACAGCACTGACAGAGATTTGTGTCATATAACCAGATGCATGGTCATTGGATCAAGATGGACCTGTGATCAGGGACTGTTGTGCTGCCCTCAGTCTCTACCTTGGTATGTGATAAGGCTCACGCTGGTGAAACCACACACTTTTCTGTTTGCCTATTTTACAGGACAATGTCTGACAAGACCCTTCCTTCTGTGGTCTTGGGGCTTTATCTTGGTATATCTCCCTTGACAGAAAATGAGTCAGCCATTCTTGGCTCAGACAATCCCGACATATGGACAGCCTATGTGCTGTAGAATGAAATAAAATGATTGGTGTGACCAGACACTTGTTGCAATGTGCTTGTGTGTGTTGGTAGTAATCCTCAGCAGGACACTGTACCTATTACACATCCCTCCTTGCATTAGTGTCTTGTGTCTTCCACATTTACTCCACATGGTCTTACATCTCTACATAGCAAAATGTGGAACAGAAGGAAGCAGACAATGAGTTTGTGTGAGGTGGATTTATTGAAAATATGTGCTTTAAAAATGAATTAGTGCATGGTTGAAAAGAACAGTGGAGGGTTATGTCATGGTGGATGTAATCATTGGAGTAGATACAACACAATTGTAAGTCCAAAGTCCAGTGTACTCCTCCCAGAGGAAATGGGAGGTTGTTGAAGAACAGTCAACAGAGTGAATATGTGGAGTACAAAGGAGGTCATTTTGGGAGCGGTCAATTGCTGGCAGTGGTGGGTGTCTTGCCAGTCGTACCTCCTGAAGTCTTTGCTGGATGTTCCCACTTGCGTGGGGGGTGATGTGCTGCTACAGAGGCAGGAGTGTCTGTGGTTGTTTCTTGCACTGACAGGGACTCTCTTCCAGTGGCTCGCATCGATGAAGGGCCAGGTGTAAATTGTGTTGACGATCCCTTATCACGGTGGTATTGATGTCCCTAAATATCCCTGTTAGGGAGGCCTTGTTGGTACTGTGGGCCTCCCACTGTCGAAGCACATCCCTATGGATGGCCCTCTGCAGCTGCTTGATCTCCCAGAGTTCTCCAAATACCTGGCCCATCATGCCTTGGGACTAGCTAATAGACCCCAAGGTGTGGCTGATGGTGTCCTGGCTAGGAGCAGCCCCAGTGGTCTCTCCCCGCTGGCCAACAGCATCCCTTCCACTGACCCTACCCCACGGACCTGTGCCCTTGCCACAGGGTGCCCCTTCTACTGGTTCCAGGACCATCATTGTCAGAGGTATGATGCTGTGACTCAGAATCCTGGACTGGGGGGGGCACAAGATGATTGCCACTCTACTAGGGACACAGGTTAGGGAGGGAATGGCTGCCTGTGATGTAGAGGCAACCGGGCTGGGAGGTGTTGATGTGGTGAAAGTAAGACTCACTGTTGGTGTCTGACCAGGTTGTCCTGGTGGGCCAGAACTATCCTCCACATCCAGATGTCCAAGAGTATTTTCATTACTGAGGGCTTCATCTATGGGGGTAGTGCAGTATCTTCTGTATCCTCTGTGTGGCCAGTGCCAGCTCAACCTGTTAATGTGAAAGATACAATGTTACTGGTTGTATTGTGACATCTACCTCCAAAGGTTTACAGTGACATTTTGCAAAGCCCGTGTACATAGCTGTTTTGCAGTTAATCCTATTGTGACAGGTACCCATGCTATTTGTTGTATTGACCTTACATTTGTGAAACATGCCAATTCCATTGAAGTCACGCAGCTGCTGAATTGTGCAGGTTATTAGCACTTGGGAGGATTGGCTGAAAATGCCATCATGCCACCAGTGCAGGCAAAACAGTGGCTGGGCAGGATGTGGCTTTGTCCATTTTGCAGCCTAGTTGATTGTGATGCAGGCAGAACAAGGAGTTTGTTGAATGTGATTGGAGTCATCATGTGATCGGTGCATTGTGAAAGTGTCTGCTGCCAACACCATTCTAGTGATGCGTCGTGAGGCGTTGGGGATATTTTGTGTTGCACACTGGGTGAGCTGTCCTTCCTGTCCACAATAGTTCCATCCTGGCGTGGCAGTTCAAGATGGAGCTAGGTGGCCAGACACATCTGAGTTGAGCATGATCTGTATCTAGGTCCCTCCCAGGTGAGTAAACGTCAATTGAGATTTAGCAGGCAGGGGTATTCGGACACGTGACGATTGTTCTGCTGTTTGGAGTCCATTGAACAGTGCCTCCTGGGAGTTGAAGTCATGTCACTCTCACTACTTCCCAACACTTGACAATTGGTAACCTCCAAGGTGAATAAACGTTTTTGGTGAGTTCTCTAGCAGATGCATTGTGACAAGTGGCCACTGGGCTAGTGATTGGAGTTAGCAAAACAGGGCCCATTGTGCTTTACAGTCAAGTTCCTCCCTCTAATTCCCACCTCTTGACAATTGGTATCCTCCCAGGTGAGTAAACTTAATTTTGGAATTGGCTTGCAGTGGTCTTTGGGGAAGAGGACACTGTTCTGGTGTTTGGAGTTACAGATACAGGGCCTGCTGTGAGTTGCAGTCATGTCACTCTCACAGCACCCCACCAGTTGACAATTGGTATCCCCCCAGGTAAGTAAACTTCATTTTGGAATTGACATACCGTGTTCGTTGGAGAAGAGAACACGGTTCTGGTGTTTGGAGTTACACATACAGGGCCTGCTGTTAGTTGCAGTCATGTCACTCTCACTGCTCCCCACAATTTGTCATTTAGTATCCCCCGATGAGTAAACTTCATTTTGGAATCAATACATTGGTTAGTTTCAGTCATGTCACTCTCACTGCTCCCCACCACTTGACATTTAGGGCCAGATGTAGGTAGCCGTTTGCATGGTGCAAACTGCGAAAATCGCAGTTTGCGCCATGCAAACGGCCTAACGCGATGCACATTCACAAATTGCGAGTCGGTACCGACTCGCAATTTGTGAATGCTACTCGCAAATAGGAAGGGGTGTTCCCTTCCTATTTGCGACTCGCATCGCAATTCAGAATTGCTTTGTGACTGCAAATGCAAGCAGCGCTGCCATGGGGATTCTGACCCCCTTACCGCCAGCCTGTTTCTGGCAGTTGTCACTGACCCTGGGGGCCCCTGCACCGCCCATGCCACTGGCATGGGCAGTGCAGGGGCCCCCGAACAGGGCCCCGGCCGGCTTTTCACTGTCTGCGTAGCAGACAGTGAAAAGCGCGACGGGTGCAACTGCACCCGTCGCACGGCCGCAACATTCGGAGCCGGCTTCTGTATTGCAGGCCTCCTTCCCGCTGTGCCGGCGGGCGCTAACATGGTTAGCGCCCTCCGGCCCAGCGGGAAGGTTGGAATGCCGGCAGCGGTCTTTTGGCCGCGTAGCGGGCAAATGGCGCTTCCCGCCTGGCGGGCGGCGGTAGCCGCCCGCCAGACTTGGAATGACCGCCTTTGTGTTTAGACGGGGCTGATTGCAGAGAGCCCCTGACTTTTTGCCCCCATTTTTCACTTTTTGCTGGTGTTTTCCTGACTCTGATGGTGGCCTGGGTACTTCTAACCAGTCCCAGGGCCTGTGCTCTGTGTAAAATGAGTATGCAAATTAGGCTAATTATAATTGGCTAAGTCAACCTACCTATAAGTCCCTAGTATATGGTAGGGCATGTAGGTTTAGGGACCCCAGCAGAGGTGGTGCCCCCATAGGTACACTGCTGAGGTGCCCAGTGTCATTTTAAAGGCAGGCCTGCCTTGCTGGCTTCTTTTAAATTAAAGTTACATTCCAATTCGACTTTGGAATTAAAAGTAGTTCCAAAGTCTTAAACTACCTTATTTGTACATATAGGTCACTCCTAAGGTCCACCCTATGTGCCCCTAGGGCTGAGTGCCATGTAACTATAAGCAGGGACCTTATAACAATAGTTGTATAAACTCTGGTGAGGTAAAACAGCCAAATTCGTTTTCCCTCTCTGTAGTGAATGGTCTCCATAGGCTAGAATGGGGAGACTTTATTTAAATTGTAAAAGTTCCCTTAAGTAAAAGGTACCTCAAGTTTTGTATCAAATTAATTGTTATAATACATCCGACAATTTCCAGTTGTGGGATTTAATATAAGTTGTTCAGGTAAAAAGTTTAAAACTTTACCTGAAAAGTTGCCAACTTCAGCCCTGCAGTGTTTTTGCTGCTTTGCTCTGATTGGCCAGCCTCTGGCTGCCGGCCAGGCTGGCTTGATGAGGTGTGAAGTGGCCTGGCTCAACACAAAGAGATGTGCCTGGGGAGGAGATCTTCCCTCAGCAGATGGAGAGGCAGGACGACGGATGGCTGCCAAACTGGTCTTCAAAGGCAGGGAATGACATTTGGGGCAACCCAACACCACCCTCACGTCAAGCAAACCCAGACAATTAGGTGCACTCCGATTAGATTTGGAGAGGTCAGGAGAAGGGTGTGTTTACGATTTTTAGCCACACCAGTGGGTGGGCTCAGCCAGATATAAACTCCAAAATTCACTTTCAGACATGATGGATTTTTGAGGAATGTTGCTCCCTGGGATTGATTTTTGCCACACTTCCCAGGAAGTGGTAATCACCGGGGGAAGGGCCCTGTACCTGATTGGGGAACAAGGACCCCCTGTTTTTCACCCACGAGCAAGGATAAAACTGGCAGACCTGAACCCATACCTCAGATCCATCCCAGATTCCAACAAGGAAGAACTACAGAAGAAGAAGGACTGCCCTGCTGGACCCCAGACCTGCACCTGGACACTGCACTCTGGAGGACTGCACCAGCTGCACACTTGGGCTCCACCACAAAAAGGATTTTGCCTGGCTTCAACTGGTTCAAGGAGGGACTCCCTGTTTGCTACAGGTGAAAAATTGCTAACCAGAGTCCCCTGCACCAACTACTAAAGAAACTGACCAGATGACCACTCTCCAGTGGCCAAAAAGAAGTTTGTGCCAGGTGCATTCTGGGAGTTGTAGTCTGCACCCTCAATGAGCATCTCTTAGCTTCTGGAACCTTGGGGTGAGCTGTGGACCTCAAAAGAACCTTAAAGGAACATCTGCAAGAAGATCCAGAAGTTTGGAGAAGTTTGGAGAACTTTTGGGAAAGAGCTCCATAAAGGGACTGACCCGCTGCGGCAACTCTAGCCAGCTTGCCTCAACCGTGACCCGGCCTGACTTGCAGGTTCGTCCCGGTGAAGAAAATCTCCAAAAAAGTGACTAAGTCCGAACATAGGAAGTTGACCGGGACCTCCCAGGCAGTGTATCTGAAGAGGGCTCTAAGGACGTCGGATCAAGATTCAGGTTTGCCCTGGTCGAAGGATTTTCATCTAAAACAAAAAGTCTGAAGGTAAAAATCTCCACTGAGGGATACCGCGACGCAAATCTGAAGAAGAGTTCCAGGAGGTCGGATTGCACTGGCGACTTGGTCCCGCTGAAGAAAAACGACTAAGTCCGAAGGTAAACTTTTGACCGAGGCCTCCCGCAAGCTGTAGCCGAGCAGAGCTCCATCGCGGTCGGCGTCAAACTTTGACTTTGCCCCGGTCGAATTGTGACCAGATGACCAGATTGGTGCTATACGTTTCTAAGGGCTAAAAAGCATTAATTCTTTAAAAATTCAGATCTCCTGTTTCCCTTATCCGATTTTGATCATTTTGGTGTAATTTTAAAGATAAAAATATAATCTATTTTCATAAATTGGTGTTGTATTTTTATTGTGTTTTGTATTTTACTTATTTACTGTTTTGTGTTTTTATATGCTTTACACGTGTCTCCTAAGTTAAGCCTTGTTGCTCGTTGTCAAGCTACCAAGGGTTGAGCTGGGTTTAATTTATTGAGACCTAACTGGACCTAAGTGGGGGGTAGTGGCCTATTGCTAAGTGTAGGTACTTACCTGTCCTTACCAATAACCCATTTTCCAACACACGTCACTTGAGAGTTGCCAAACAGGGGCCTTTGGACAGGTGAATAATGGGCCGTGACTGGAGTGACAGTGAAGGTGGCAAAAGGTGAGCTATGGGCATGCATGACATTGCATTTAGGTGACATTTGTAGTCATTTGACTTACCAGGCTCCTCTCCTCCAGGTATTCCTGTCAAGCCCACAAGATGCAGGATGGCCAAGACCTTCTCCTCCCAAGAATAGAGTTGTAAAGGAGAAGTGGGAATGCCACTGCCAGTCTTCTTGGCCTGCTAGTGCCTGGAAACCAGGGAACGGACCTTGCCCCTGAGGTTGTTCTATCTCTTCCTAATGTCCTCCCTTGTGTGCAGGGTGGTGGCTACAGCATTGACTCTGTCGCCTATCCTGTCCTAATTTTCCATTTTCCTACTGAGAGAAGTATGCTAGACTTGTGCTCCAAACAATTGTGGCTCTACTCTTATGATTTCATCCACCATGACTCTTAACTATTCATCTGTGAAACGGGGATTTTTGAAACTGGCATGTTGGGAAAAACAAATGAGTGACAGTGACTTACTAAAGAGGGGAAGTGCAAAAGGGTGTGACTGGACAAAAGTTTTTGCTGGGTGTGAGAAGAGATGGTGATAAAAAAGTGGTACTTAGTATCTGTGCTGTCTAATAAATAATTAACTCTGGCTTCTGTGCTTGGTGTTGTTGATGCAAAGGATTGTGTTGTGTAAAGAGGTGTGTTTTAGTGTCTTTTGCAGGTATGTTCAGTGGGGCAATGTGTGCCAATTGTGTTGTTTTCAAATTCATCCACTGTGCTGTTGTGTATTATGTTGGTGATCGCGGACCAGTGTGGTTCGGACCTCCATGGATGCCCACCTCTGCGACTTAGGTAAGCAGTAGCCTCTTTTGTTAGACATGAAGATACCAACCTGAGTGACTTCAGTCGAAAGAACTTATTAAGCAGATCCTCTATGCCTACATGTTGGTGGCGTTGTGACCTTCCGACTACCCTAACCCATACACACCAGTAGAAGGCAAGAGACCAGAAATGCTGCCAAATTTATCATATTCACAGCTGATCATATGTAATCCAGCAAACATTAACACTACCATCACCTTTTGTAAGTGGCCCAGTCGCTAAGTGCTTAAAAGTAAATTGAATTGCTTCCTTTTATCCACCAAATACCTACCTGAAATACTGGATGAGGATAGAAATTATTGTGACCACTTAGCTTAGCAAAGCCGACAAGACAGAAGTCCTCATCTTCGGCTCCACCCACTCCGCATGGGATGACTCCTGGTGCCCTACCACTCTCGGATCCTCTCCGACTCCCAACGACCACGCACGCAACCTAGGATTCATCTTGGAATCATTATCCATGGCCCAGCAAGTCAGCGCCATCTCCTCCTGCTTCACCACCCTCCACATGCTCCTAAAGACCTACAAATGGATCCCCACCGAAACCAGAAGAACAGTCACCCAAGACTTTGTAAGCAGCCAACTGGACTATGGCAATGCCCTCTATGCAGGAACCACAGCCAAACTCCAGAAGAGGCTGCAACACATCCAGAACTCCTCTGCACGCCTCATCCTGGACATCCCCCACCACTGCCACATCACAGGCCAGCTACGAGACCTGCACTGGCTCCCTGTCAACAAAAGAATCACCTTCAAACTCCTCACCGTGCTCACAAAACACTGCACAACTCCGGACCAGAATAACTCAACAGACGGCTCTCCTTCTACACCCCAACCCGGCAACTCTGCTCCCCTGACCTTGCCCTCACAACCGTCCCAAGCATCTGCAGAACTACAACCCGCAGCAGATGCACCTCGCTGCCAAGACGTGGAACACTCTTCCCACCCCTGCGTCAGACCAAAGACCTCCTTACCATCAGGAGACTTCTAAAGGCCTGTCTGTTCGAACAGTAGCAGCACCCCTCCTCCCAGCGCTTTGAGACCCTCACGGGTGAGTAGTGCGCTTTACAAATTCCTTGATTGATTGAAAGCAAGCATTGGAAAAGACTAGAGGGCCTCATTACATGTCTGGTGGTCCAAGGATTGCCAGACTCATGGTGACGGTCAAACCACCACACTCCTGGTGGTCTGACTGCAACATTACCACCCTGGTAGTCGAACTGCCAGGGAACCACTGTTGCCACTGGGAACCTATTTCCTGATGGGCTGATGGCGGGCGATTCATGGTCAACCACAGCAGCGCTGAACTCAGCACCACCATGCTGATCATGACTCCTGTTTCTGACAGCCTTTCCATGGCAGGGACCTTGCAATGAAAAAGCTGGCAGAAACAAAGTGCAGAGTGCCAAAGGGGGGCCCATGCACTTCCCATGGCATGGGCAGTGCAGGGGTTCCCCCTGCAAGCAACCTTGGAATGCGTACTCTCTGCTTTACAGGGTGCTGGGAGCTGAGGCCCATACCGTAGCACTGTTCCCACTGGTCTGACGCGGGGTAACGCCGTAATAGATGTTTTCACCCATCAGCCTAGTGGCAACATCATAGTATGACCGGGGGAAGACAGCCAGTATGAAGGCTGCCTCCTCCCTGCAGCTTTGGTGGTCGGAGTTTTCCGATCGCCAAAGTGGTAATGAGCCCCTATATTTTTGAGTGTTATATGACAACACATGCAAACATAGGAAAGGTGTTTCCAGGCAATAGCACATTAAAGTTAGAACCATTGGCTTTGCTCTTGTTCATAGTGACAGTGGTGGTAGTGGTCTTAGTAGTATGGTATTGGTAGTGGTTATATAAGTGGTAGTACTATGGTCAAGGTTGGGTGGTGCTATTGGATGTATTTTTATTGTGTTGGTGATATTATTATTGTGATAGTGTGTTGACAGCACTAGCAATGTGATATTGGTGGTGGTACTGCTAGGGATAGCACTGGTGGCAGCATTGTTGTATTGGTGTTGATGATGTCAATAGTAGTGATGATATTCATGATGGCATAAGTGATGGTGATATCCATTGTGTCTGGTGTTGGTGTAGGAAATAATGGTATTGTAGGAGGTGTTATAATTGGTGGTGGCATTTTGGTAGTGGTATGAATGTTGTGTGGTATTTGTGGAATACATGGTGGAGATATGATTGGTCATGGTGGCATTAGTATTGGTATTAGTTGTAGTTTTGGCAGTGACAGCATGGCATGAGTAGAGTAGTTGTATTGGTTTTGTAGTGTTATTAGTAGAGCAAGTGGCATTGTATTGGTGATAGTATTGGTAGTGGAATTTGTGGTGGTGTTTTTTTGTAGTGGTATTTGTTGTTGAAAGGAATGTGGTAAAAAGTGTGATGTCCAGTGCACTAGGAAAGAAAAAAGAAAAATACTTATTTGGGCTGAAATGTTATTGATGGCTTAAAGAGTTTACTGAAAATCAAAAAAGACAATAGTTGAAGGGTGGCTGACCCAAATCCCAATCTATGTGTATTGTAAGCAACAGGTCTTGCAGACAGCTGTAGTGTTAACCCAAATCTAGCAAGCTTTGGCAAAGCCACTAGATCTATCTTTAAATGCCAATGCATACAAACACCTGCATTTAAAAATGCTGTTTGCATGTGTTGCTTGCAGAAATGCTGTTTAGCCAGACCTATTGACTTTGCAAATTCCATTGAAAGCAGTAGCAATAAAAGACTGTTTTCTCAATATATAATGCGCATGGGGGATGTAGAATTAAATATGGCAAACAGTGTGATTTATCAGTATACTTTTCAGACATAAAATAGTATTTCATGTATTCCAAGGGAAGCACTTCCAAGACAGCAGAATTATGTACCAATCAGCCAGTAGTCATAGTGAAATAGTCTTCTAGAAGGAGCTAAAGCACTGGTATGATTAGGTCTTTAGGCAGCTGCACAGCTGCCAAGCCAGACAGAAGAAGACTTATACCATCTCATTTCAAGCCCATAATGGAAAAACTACCCTGAAGTGAGCCCAGAAACACAACCATGTAATGCATAACCAGATAATTTATCACAATCTTGACCTGTATATGTTGAAGCAGACATGGTTTAAGTACCACTTTTACCCTACTGTGGCTAATAAACAGGTTTCAAAGGAATTTTGAACTACTCAGAGGACAACAGCAAGAGTGTACAATTTGAGGTGAATGACATAAAGAGGAAATATTGTGTGATATGATTATTGTGTTAAAAATATTGTTGCTACCAAAATATGGAACAAAGGGCCTGCCTAGCAGTGGCTGTCGGACCGTTGCGGCTGTGGCGATCGGACCGCCACATTATGAGATTGGCGGGCAGACCTGCCAACCTACCGCCGCCCTTGCCAGAATCTCAGATCCTGATAGGCTGTTGGTGGTGCAGGTTATAATCAGCCAAGGCAGCGCTGAACTCAGTGCCACCCTGCTGATTACAACCTTGGTCTCTGCCAGCCTTTTCATGGCGATTCAACCACCTTGAAAAGGCTGGCGGAGAACAAGTGCAGGGGGCTACATGCTGTGCAGACAGTGCTTATTTCTAGGGTGTTGGTGCCCCATAAGTGCAATAGCATTGCTGCCAGCTCTATTATGAGCTGTTAACAATGGTGCTTTCTCACTGGGTTGACCGGCAGAAAACTTGGTTTCCACTGGTCAGCCCCTTAATGGGGCCGGTGGGGAGGTCGCCAGCATAGCTGCAACCACCCCATTGAGAGTTTGCCAGACTGGTGTTTCAGTCTGCCAAACTCACAATTCGTACCAAAATATCCAAAGTAAGAATATCATTTTGTGGTATATAACACTGTATTTTTTAGAATATCATTTTATTTAATATTGTTTACTTTAATATAATTGCTATAAATACTGTTTTTCATTAATGTGATATATATTAATTTTGGATGTTAGTATTGTTAGTATAATTGTTATTTGAAAAAATATATATTTTGTAATTTTAAATGTAATTTTGTAAACCTTATTAGTAATTTATAATGTAGTAGCAGGTTGTTGGGTTTGTAGAGGCATAGGGTTGGAAGTTATTTTTTGAACCATTGATTAAATATCAAATTAGTTATTAATTAGGTACATTTTCTAATTGTTATTTTATTAGCTTAAGTTGAATTTGTTAATTTCTTTATATATTTACATTTTTAAAATGTTCGCTACTAATCTATATTTTAGAGTGGGGCTGTTAGGATCGTAGGGGCATAGGCTGGGACGTTACTAAATGATATATTTTTATAATTAATTGTTATTGGTATTTATTTATTTGTGTATTTATGATGTAAATTATTTATTTTCTTTGCATTATTTAATAATTTATTATTACATATTTAATAATAATATTGGTAACGTATTTTTACATTTCAATTTTTAATAATTATTTTTTTATTCGAGTAGTATATTCCTATTTATTTATCATTTTTTCAGATGTTTAGGATGAGGGCTGTAGTGAGAGAATGTAATTTCATTATCTTTTGTTACTTTTTATGTTTTAAAGTTTGTATTGTATTCATTTCTATATAAAATATAATTTAAAATGAATTGCTGTCAGGCATTTTAAAGTTTTCTAGAAAATATTATTGAGTTTGAATGGGATATGTAATTCTTCCAAAGTCCAACCCTGTAATGTTGCATAACTTCGAGTGAGAATTCTAAGTTTAACACCTCTAAAATCCAACACTTCCCTTACCATTGCCTAGATTGTAGTGCAAATAATAAATTCAACTTGGCTGAAGTCCAACATTTTCCATACTGTTGTTTAGACTGGAGTTGAAATAGTACATGTGAGCCTTTAGAAGTCCAACACTTTCTCTGCTGTCCCTTAGACTGGACTAGGATTAGTAAATGTAACCGCTTCAAACTCCAATATTTTCCATACTGTTGTTTAGAGTGGAGTGGGAATAGTAAATTTAACCCCTAATAAGTTCAGCACTGTCCCTACTATTGTGCAGAATGGATTGGGAATGGTAAATGCAAACACTTTTCCTACTCTTGCTTAGACCGGGTGGTAATAGTAAATCTAACCCTTATAAAGTCCAACTCATGACCTTCTGTTGCATTGATTTGAGTGGGAATAAAACATATAACCCCTCTGAAGCCCAACACTTTCCCCACTGTTGCTTAAACTGGAGTGGCAATAGTAAATTTATCACCTCTGAAATTCAACACTTTCCCTACATATGCTTAGACTGGACTGGGAATAATACATCTAATCGCTCTGAAGTGCAACACTTTCCCTACTGTTGCTTAGATTGGGATGGGAATAATAAATATAACACCTTCGAAGTTCAACACTTTCTCTACTGTTGATTAGACTAGAGTGGGAATATTAAATCTAACCCCTCCGAATTCTGTGCTTTCACAACTGCTAGAGTGGATTTATACTATCTTTTATTATGTTGTTTTAATATGATGTTTTTATTTTTAATATTCTGCTTTAGTTATTTTTAGAGAATTATTTTATAATGTTTTATGTTTATTATATTACAATAATTAATATTTTGAAATATATACTTTTTAATTGAACTTTTTGTTTCTATGAGTATTATATTTGTAGATGTTTTATAATTAAATAAATAGTATTATCATGGTCAAAAATATATATTTGTGTATTAAATGTATGCTGGGTGTAAAGTATTAAATACATCTATTACAATATATTTATTTTTACATTGATATTAGATTACATACATTTTATGGTTATAGATATGTTGGCTATTTTCTTATTTTTTTCTACTCTTCATATTTAATAAAAAACATTATTTTAAAAACATCTTACCTTTCATTTGGCAATATTCTCTTTCACAATATTTCTAACACAATATTTTGGTAAACATTTTTTACAAAACATTCATACCACTAGGTATTAGTGTTGACAATACTTTGTCGTTTAACCCATTTTAATTGACTGCTCATGAACAACACTCCCATAAAGAATTTCTGATTAAATGTAAATTGAATGCTCAGTCTATTGAATGCTGTTGCCAGTATTTAGCTCACCTCCCCAGATCCAATTTCTGTTAATGTCTTTGCTAACATGACTGTCATGTAGTCCCTTGAGTACAAAATCTTTCACTCCTGGAAGACTTAAATATCTGAATCAATGAAACTGACATTTCAGTACCTAAACACTTTTCTGAAATTGTCTTGATTCTGTCCACTTCCCTACCACCACAAAGATCTCCAGTTTGTTAGACATTTGGCTAACCAATCCATAAATGGCCTGTTGGATGTATTGCTTATTTCCTATCTCAGCAGTTCTTAAGCTTTTGACTACTGTGGACCCCTACTGAATCATGACTGGAATCCATGGCCCCCAACTGAGTAATGATTGGAAGCAGTGGACCTGTGCCCAAAGCAATTTCTTTGATTTGAACCTCGAATCAATATCCAAAAATACAAAAACAAGTATACACTGTACAAATGTTCACATACTGAACTATTGTGATTAATGCAAATTAAATTAAATGAAAAAATGTAAAATGTTTTCACGTTTGTAATTTTGCTTCTTTATTTGTAAATACTACACTAATTTTTTTAAATCTTAATTTGAATATTATTTAATTTTGAAAAACAGTCAAAGCTCCCTTCAATAGTCCTCTAGGACCCCCAGAGGTCATCCAACAACATGTTATGAATCACTAGCCTAGATAATCGAATGCAAATCAAGTCTCCAAGCCCTATGTTCTTGACAGATCACTATGCAATGATATTTTCAAGTCATTTGTTTTTCAGAAAAATCCCATGCTGTGTCAGCAAGTAAGTATGGAAAATGTGATGACATCATAAACTAAGGAACTAGAGAGTGTCCTAAAAATTCTTGCAAATACGTCTTTAAAAGACATGGATAGCTGGCTTTGATCATCTATCACACTAATTAGAAAGATGGTTGGATAGACACATTAGAATGAGACAAGAAACTGTACAAGAACATGTACCGGAAAA